>NW_012115655.1:1791830-1799185 GCF_000951035.1 Colobus angolensis palliatus
TAAAATAAAAAATAAAATAAAATAAAATAAAATATAGCATTAACCATCAAAATCCTATTTCTTTTTTTCTTACATAAAACAGTTGCTAAAATAGTTTAAAGTGTTTTGCCTGTGTAAATGAGAAGTCAACTGCTGTTTTCAGCATCAGATTAACGTTCGAAAGGTGAACTTTCTCCTGTTTACCCTCCTTAGATGGTACCTAACGGGAACACTACAGTTTTACACAGTGCTTTGGTCTCTGATCCTTAAGAGAATACTCAAAAAACTACCTCGAAGTGATCGGACAAGAGTGTCGATTTTAGAAGATGGAAAACTCCAGCCACCTCAGAAAAGCAGTAGTGTTTGTCATTCAGGTCAATCGCATTGGCTGAGGTCCTGATTAGTCCATCTTATGAGGCAGAGGGCAAAAATTAACCACCTCTACTGGGGCTTCCTGGGCAATCTCAGTTATGAGTTAAAGTCCTAGCCTTCCTCTCTCTGGGAATTTAGCCCTCTGTTAGGGATTAACTATGAGTCCAGGGGACTCCAAATTAAATGGGGCTTAAACAGATTTAAGCAGAAAGCAGTTCTGTGTAGATCTCACCTCTCGGCTGCTTACCCCACCAGCACCCTGCACGTCCCAGATGGTGAGTCCCACCTGGAATCCTAGCTACTCCGTAGACTGAGGCAGGGGAATCACTTGAACCTGGGAGGCAGAGGTTGCAGTGAACAGAGATCATGCTGCTGCACTCCAGCCTGGACAACAGAGCAAGACTCTGTCTCAAAAAAAAAAAAAAAGGAATATGCCTGTCTCAAAAGAAAAAAAAAGGAATATGCCAAAATGTTAAAATAGCTTCTCCCTCAATCCTTTATAAGAATTATGTTCATTTCACAGATGAAGAAGGAGAGTGCTTGCCTCTAGAGATTTGTAATCGTGGGTGGCTTATTCCAATTATTCATACTGCTACATATTTTTCTATAATCCTACCCTTTGCTCTTATCCCAGGAGATGGGAGGCAAGATCCTGAAGGAAAAATTCAAAGAATATCACTGAGACTCAAATATATCCCCCGTGCCCAATGACACAGCACTGCCACCTGTCACGGACATTAGCCCTCTGGGGAACTAAGGATGGAAGTGGCATTAGGCTTCCCTGAGAGATCTGGTCCCTGAAAGCCTACAAAGACCATTCTGTAGGTGCAGCTACGACGACATTTGATTTACAATTTAATTTAATTTTTCAAAACCTGAGCTATCCCAAATCCAAGGCCACAGGGCCGTGAGCTCCTCTCAGGGGAATCTGGAACTTTCCTGGTGCTGTCTCAGTCCCCCAGCATTCATTTCTGCCTTATCCAGTTCCCTGGTTCAGGATTACTTTGTAAATCAGAAAACGCAGCTTCCTTCTGTTGTTAACTGACCTGATAGTTTTTTATGCCCACAGCTCACCCAGATCCCGTTTGAGCCAGTTGGTGACCCAGCCATTGGCCACCATGCTCCTGCCTCCCTGGTCCCTACCCTGCTGGCCACCCACAGCCACCCCTCAGATTGGAGTTCCCACCAGCCAGCACTGTCACACCAGCTCTGGGCCCTGTACTCAGCACACATACAACACGATGCTTTGCTGGTGAAAGTGGTGATCCAGAGGAAGCAGTCAGATTTTATTACTGGTGATGGCATAGACAGGAATTTGAACTGGTCCTGGCTATAGTTAATAACGCAGAAACTAGCTGAGACAATTCAAGTGCTTTTTGTTTTTTGCTGTTTCTATCTCTTTGGCTGCACTGGCCACTTTCTTTTGCCACTCAGCTTTGCTTAAATTTTGTCTCAAATGGAAATTCTTGGATTCTGAACAGAGAGTCAGATCCGTCACTTGTACCTTAAATGCCCCAGCTCCCAGTGGTTCTTTCTTAAAATGTGCGTGCTTATGAAATAAGAGAGGGAAATGTCTCCAGCAGCATTGCCAGCTCCCTGCCCCAGAGGACTCTAAATTTTAGCTCCAACTCCTTAGGCTGCAAATTCTACCTACCATTAGGCTGTAAGGCAAATTTCATTTTCAGGCAACTTGAAGGATCTGGACCAGTAATTCAGGCCTCTGTATCCCTAGTGTTGTGTCTAGTTCCACTCTGAACTGACTAATGGAATGGAAATGACCTGTAACCAAGCCACTGCCATGAAACCACATGTGACCTGGATCTCCTGCCTGAGTCCCCAATGCCAGACTAGCCTGGCATCCCAAGGACATAAAGGCAATTACCCTGTAGGAGGGCCAGGTCCTTCTCAGTCACTGTCACGGGACTATGAGAGGTGATGTTATTGGTTGTTTTAAGGTGTTGTGAGCAGAGGTGAAAGGACACAACCTGGGGTCTTGGCTTAGCCCTGGCCCAAGCCAGAGGTGGTGGACCTTGGGTAGTAACCAAGGGATGTTAGCGAGCCAGACTTCAGGGGGAAAGAAGCCTGAGTGGCTGATCTCAAAACCACCAGCTGCTGGAGCTCTACCCTACCTCCTGCCAGGCTCAGAGATGGCTCCTAAATCAGGTTGTGCTTAATCAGCAGAGAACATCTGTGAACACAGCCAGGAGGGAGGGGGTCAGACAAAGCCAGTCTCCCTTCCACTTGCTGGGCCTCAGTTCCCTCAATTGTATTATGAGAAGACTGGATCAGGTGATCTCCAATTTTATTTCTCATTTTGTGAACGTACTAGAAGGCCTATTCCATTCTATAATCAGACAGAACAATAATATTATCTAAAAGCGTATCTTGTGAGAAACAAATTAGATAACATGTGCAAAAGTGTTCTGTGAAGCAATGTCTTATGATTATGAGATTAATTGCTATTAATTATCATAATTATCCTGCTCTTTCCCAGGCTGTTAACCATTATACTCTGTTAGTTAATGCTGCTATTACTGTCACTTACATCTTGCAACCCTATTGCTGTGTTCCCCTACACTGTCACAATGTTTCACCCACCACCATCTCAGTCACTATCAACTTTAGCACCCTGTTTTAAAAATAGGTTTTATTGTCATAATTCAGGAATGGTGAGGCCAACGGATGAAATGACTGCCATCGAAAAGATAGTTCATCAATGAGAACACATGGACACAGGGAGGGGAACATCACACACCAGGGCTTGTTGAAGGGTGGGGGACAAGGGGAGGGAGAGCATTAGGACAAATACCTAATGCATATGGGGCTTCAAACCTAGATGACAGGTTGATAGGTGCAGCAAACCACCATGGAACATGTATACCTATGTAACAAACCTGTGCATGCAGCACATGCCTTCCAGAACTTAAAATAAAAATAATTTTAAAAAGAAGCTCATTACTCACAGTTCCTAAGAGAAGGGGGCACACTATGCCATCCAAGGCCACATGGGGAAGTACCAGGATTGGTCACAAGCCAGAGAGAGCAAAGGAAAAATGTAGGCAAGAGTCTTATCATGCTTTTCACAGGAAGAAATGGGCAAGGCAGGGCAAGCAGGCTTAGGATTGGCTAGTTTGATTAGTTTCAGTGGGCTCTGGAGCATCAGGGTTGTCCCTGCTTGCCTGTTACCTAGCCCTGGGGTACTTGGAGCAGGGTGTTAGTAGCCCAAGTGTCAGAGCCTCATAAGGGAGGTGGTTGGGGTGTTGAGAGGAGTTAGCTAGCTTGCTGTAGGTAGATGGCAAGGTAAGGGTTTTTGGAGAGCTCTTTGTATAATCAGCAGGCTCCCCCAAAAAAGTTTCTTCTCCATTTGTGGGCATAAACATGGTGGTGCCCCCTCTCTGCTGCACAAATCTTTCTTCTTTTGCCTACTAAACTTTAACTCCAACCTCACCCTTGTGTCCAACCTCCTTAATCATCTTAAACATAAAACAAAAAACTCCAGGTATTAAACAACAAAAAACTTACATCTTAATACATTGGCAACACTACAACAGTACCGTCTTCGGGTTGGTTGGTTTGCATATGAAAGGCATGCTCCTGGGCAGGTTGATTGCTGTCTTTTAAGAATTAGCTAACCCCAGATAGGGAGTTCCTTTCAAAATCCACAAGGTCCCAAGCTAAGCTGCCAAAGCATCAAAATAAAAAGACACGCTTACATGCCCCAGCTAAGTACTGTTCCTATCACAGTTAACCTGATTGAAAATGAGAGTTCACAATTAAAAGAGGTCTTTCCCTACCCTTCATTCTTCATTCAACAAGCATCTACTAAGCACCCACTATGTGGTGCACACTATGTTAAGCCCCCAAGTACAAAGAAGGAAAACAGCCCTTTTATTTAAGTAGGAGTAACATAATGAAACAAGTTACAACACCTGTGAGAAATATTATGCTAGCAGGAAGCCTGGACTGTTCCATAATGGAAGAGGCCCCAAACAGCCTGAAAGGGACCCGATTCCTCAATGCCTCTCCTTCCCTCCCCTAACTCCATAGGATGGAGCTCAGGAAGACAGCCTGTGGAAAAAGAGCTAAATTCTCTTCATCTTTTCCCATTGTTTCATCCAATAAAGTCCTTTAGAATAAAACCTTTGAACAAAATCTTTCTCCCTTTCCGTGTCCTAGAACTAACCATAAGAAAATCATGCTTTGGGGCCAGGTGTGGTGGCTCACACCTGTAATCCCAGCACTTTGGGAGGTTGAGGCAGGTGGATCACTTGAGGTCAGGAATTTGAGACCAGCCTGGCCAACATGGTGAAACCCCATCTCTACTAAAAATACAAAAATTAGCCAGGTGTGGTGGCATGTGCCTGTAATCACAGCTACTTGGGAGGCTGAGGCAGGAGAATCACTGAACCCAGGAGGCGAAGGTTGTGGTGAGCTGAGATGGTGCCACTGCACTCTAGTCTGGGCAACAGAATGAGACTGTCAAAAGAAAGAAAGAGAGAAAGAGAGAAAGAGGGAAAGGGGAAGGGGGGAAAGGGGGAAAGGAGAAAGGAAGGAAGGAAGGAAGAAGGAAGGAAGGAAGGAAGGAAGGAAGGAAAGAAAGAAAGAAAGAAAGAAAATCATGCACTGGAAGCAACAAAACTATATGTGTGCACGTAAATGTCCCTTGCAGAGTTGTGCAAATAGAGGAAAAAACACCATCTGGATGCAACATCAGTATCTAAAACCAATGGAGCAGCTGAATGAAGTGTAGTATATCTACCAAGGGACATTGTAAAGCAAATAGAACTATATACTGGATTAGACAAAGCACCAAACCTAGGGTCAGACTTTTTAACTTCAACTTTTTGGGCAAACTGGTTAAGGATTCCAACTGTCAGTTTTTCCATTTGTCAGATGGGGGCGGCTAATAGTAGTCACTACCTCATGACGTTGTGTGGAGATTAAATAAGATAATGTAGGCAAAGCATTTAAGCACCTGCAATGGTGCTCAGGAAATGTTGGCCATTATTACTGTTATTATTAATGTGAGCTCAAGGAAACAGGATAATTGGATGGACCTAATAAAACATGGAAAATGTTCCTAGTAGTCTTACGTGAAAAAAACAACAACATAGGCCTGGTGCGGCGGCTCACACCTGTAATGCCAGCACTTTGGGAGGCTGAGGCAGGTGGATCATGAGGTCAGGAGTTCAAGACCAGCCTGGCCAAGATGGTGAAACCCTGTCTCTACTAAAATTACAAAAATTAGCCAGACGTGGTGGTGGGAGCTTATAATCCCAGCTACTCGGGAGGCTGAAGCAGAGAATCGCTTGAACCTGGGAGGTGGAGGGCGCAGTGATCCGAGATCTCACCACTGCACTCCAGCCTGGGCAACAGAGTGAGACTGTCTCCAACAACAACAACAACAAAAAACACCACATAAAGCAGTATGTAGACAAATTCTGAGCCTATGAAAAATATATGTGAAATACTTAGTTGGATGGATAGCATAATGTCATTATGAATAACATTTAATGAAATATTTATTTTAACGTTATTACAAATTTCTCTTTCATAAAAAAGGAAAAAGGGGAATATAAAAATAAAAATTAAAATATAGGGGAACACCAGAAGCAATTATATATTAAGAAATTTTAAAAACAGCAAAAATAAAGTTGTCCTAGGAATCATGTCTGCAGAGTTGATGAGCTTAAACCATCTTCAAATTCGAGAAGGACTTTTTTTTTTTTGAGATGGAGTCTCACTCTGTCACACAGGCTGGAGGGCAGTGGCGCAATCTTGGCTCACTGCAAGCTCCGCCTCCTGGGGTTTACGAGTAGCTGAGACTACAGGTGCCTGCCACCAAGTCCGGCTAATTTTTTTGTATTTTTAGTAGAGACCAGGTTTCACCGGGATAGCCAGGATGGTCTCGATCTCCTGACCTCGTGATCCACCTGCCTCGGACTCCCAAAGTGCTGGGATTACAGGCGTGAGCCAACGTGCCCCACCGAGGACATTTTTTTTTTAGCATATAAAACCCCTCATTTATCTCAATATTTGGTAATAACATGCTGATAGAAGCTAGCTCCAAGGTGCAGATCAATGTCACTGGGACTGGGAAGAGGCAACCGATCAAGACAGACCAGACAGAAGGGAACAGAAAACCACCTATTAAATACTGACATGAGTTTATTTTGTATAGTACAAACTCAAATATGTAAAAGCACATATAATAGATATAAATAAACTATAAATATGGATATGAAGGACTAAACAGTAGTTGTCTTTGGGTCAGAAAACCATAGATGATATCCAGTTTGTTCTTTATGCTTTAGAAGTTTTTCTAAAACTGATGTGTAATACTTTCAAATTGAGGGAAAAGGGACTTTAAAAACTATTAATTTATTCTTTTTAAAGCAAGGGATAATTAATGAGAAGATAGCAGGGAGCATGCACAAGCCAGCAATGTCACAAATGTCATAGTGCATGTGATTGTTTATTCTAAAAAGTCCCTGAGTTGGGAGCTAAAAATAGAAAGAGCTAGGGGCAGAAATGGGGGAGGCCAAGTGTCCCACCAGGAGGGCGGTGAGCAGGGCAAACTTCAGTTACGCACAGGAGTGGGATGGCTTGGAGGGAGGGCAGGTTGGCTCAGGGCTGTCCCTGAGCAGTGGGGGCTGCAGAGGAAGAGGTGCTCCCCCAACGATCCAGCTTGGAAAGCCTTTGAGGACAGCATTACTTAAGTAGTGGGAGAGTTGTTGTAAAGGTTCGGGGTAGGAACTGGGTTCAGTTTGATCCCAAAGTAAACAACTGTGTCCGCCCCATATCCCATTAGCCTCGAAAGCTGGTTTTTCACTCCCGAAACTGGAATCTGATTTCTGCTCATTTGCAACCTCTGACTTCCACACAATTCCTTCCCAAAGAATTAATGTGCCCTCAGGTATGTCCTGAATTGGGTGTTTCTTGGACCAAAATAACTTTTCCACCAAAGTTCCTTCAATCAAAAACTACCCAGTACTGGGCCGGGC
>NW_012115655.1:1799755-1801918 GCF_000951035.1 Colobus angolensis palliatus
GCTCACTGCAACCTGCACCTCCAGGATTCAAGTGATTCTCCTGCCTCGGACGCCCAAGTAGCTGGGACTACAGGTGCATGCCACCACACTTGGCTTTTTTCTTTTTTTGGTTTTGAGACAGAGTCTCGTTCTGTCACCCAGGCTGGAGTGCAGTGGTGTGATTTTGGCTCACTGCAACCTGCACCTCCAGGATTCAAGTGATTCTCCTGCCTCGGACGCCCAAGTAGCTGGGACTACAGGTGCGTGCCACCACACCTGGCTAATATTTGTATTTTTAGTAGAGACAGGGTTTCATCATGTTGGCCAGGCTGGTCTGGAGCTCCTGACCTCAGGTGATCCATCCATCTCAGCCTCCCAAAGTGCTAGGATTACAGGTGTGAGCCACTGCACCCGGGCCCAAAGGTAAATTCTTGACTCTCCATAAAGATATACTGTGGAGCTGGCCTTGCCAGGAGCCGGTTCTTTGCCAAAGTGTACTCAGCATTCCTTAAAGGTTCTGTCTTTAATTTCTTCTTAATTTATTGGGAAAGTATCTTTTCTTCAATTAAAATGGCAAATTTTACACATCAAGACGTTATATTAGAGCTAAAATTCCTAAACTGTATTACCCCAAGACACTCCTATAGAGTTACTAGGAAAAAAAAATTTTTACTCTGGGTTTGTTTTTATTTCACGTGACTTTGCAAAGTATTATCATATTATAACACCATATTATAATAATAGATTATGGTAATACTTTGCTAACTCACATCAAATAAAAACAAACCCAGGGTAAAATTTTTATGAGAACTATAAAGCAGAAATCTTTTTGTTTGTTTCATTTTCCATTAATACGGCAATTTTCACAAGTCTTGCATTATAAAATATCAGCTCTGGCATTTGAATTAATAAATAAAAAGCAAGGTGCCCTCCAACTTCTTACTAGTCTTCGGGACAAAGATCACTCAGAGTTCATCCTGAAAAGCATCTAAATTTAGAGATTTGCTGCCTGAGCAAAACTTTCATGTACCAGCAATAGAACCAGGCAGGCCTTCCAAAGTATGTCAGGCATGTGCTTGCGATGCTGTCACAAGCGGGGTCAAGAGGCTCTGTCCCTGTGTGCTGGTGACCTGGGAGCCCTCCTTGTTTTCTAGGCCAGTCTCAGAGCACTCCGGGGTTGGAAGCAAAAGAGGTTGTGCAATAATGAATACAGGTGCTTATTTTGATCATGAATCAGGCAAAAAAAAAATTTAATGTTTAAAAAAATATTTGAATACTACATATATGCACATAGTTTTTGGGTTTTTGTGTTGTTGTTTTTTTTTAATGTCAAAAGATTACTGAAAGAAATGTAGGTTTCCTCAATCCATGACTCCTCATTCCTTGGTAGGCAACCCAGAGGCAATCAAATTTAAGCTCAGTTATTTGGCCTTTGCGTGTAGATATTTTAAGAACAGAGGCTATTGCTTCTCTCCACCTGGTTGACAATCTCTCTTTAGAGGATAGGATCCTGGATGGGTGTTCAGAAAAGCTGGCTTTGGTTTCTAGGTTTTAAAATCATTTCATTTCGCCAGGGTTGTTTTTCAAATGTATATAATAGAGGTTATATATTCTTTTACTTTTCATTTCTTTCCTTCTTTACCTCTCCTGTTCTTAAAGCAAACGACAAATCACAGAGGACATAGAATTGGTGGAGGAGAAGGTAACAACAACAACTTTGGTTGTTATTGAGCATTTGTTACATCCCAGGCATGAGACAAATATTTTTTCTCATTTAATCCTCATAACAATTCTATAAAGTGTTTTTATCCCATTTTACAGATGAGAAAACTGAGGCTGAGAAAGATTGAGTAATTTACTCGGGGATGTATAGCTACCAGAAGTAAAGCTAAATTTTGAGCCCAGACTCTTCAACTTTAAAGTTAAACTAGGAACACTGAGATTTTAAGTCTTTAGAGGGAGACAGAGGATATGAGTGTCAAATTGCTGAGTTTATATAAGAGAGTGAAAATGGCACCACATAGACTAGGGTAGTCCCTGGACTAGCCATGTGTAGAAACTGCTCTCAGATCTGCACTGGAGCTTTTGGGTGGTTGCATTGTTCTGAATGGGTGCTTCAGAGGGAGCCTCCGATGAGCACAACCTTGGTGAGATTACTAAATTGATCATTCCTGGGCCGGAGAT
>NW_012115655.1:1802463-1806474 GCF_000951035.1 Colobus angolensis palliatus
GAGTCTCGGCTCTGTCGCCCAGGCTGGAGTGCAGTGGCATGATCTTGGCTCACTGCAAGCTCCGCCTCCCGGGTTCACGCCATTCTCCCGCCTCAGCCTCCTGAGTACCTGGGACTACAGGCGCCTGCCACCAAGCCTGGCTAATTTTTTGTATTTTTAGTAGAGACGGGGTTTCACTGTGTTAACCAGGATGGTCTTGATCTACTGACCTCGTGATCCACCTGCCTCTGCCTCTCAAAGTGCTGGGATTACAGGAATGAGTCACCACACCCGGCCAGGAATTCTATATGGAGATGAAATCAGATGTCTGTGGGTCAGTATAAAGAGTGTAGCTAGGTCTGGCATCACAGTGGAGGAGGCAGGCAGGTATGCCTCACCCCTCTGAAGTCAGAACCTGGGGCTCACGGTGATGGCCACCACCTTATCTGCATCTAGGTAGGTTTGGTCACACACAAAATCCTGAGGCCACGGAGGCACCAGTCGTCTGGCACCTCATCAACTTCAACCGGTGAAGGACAGTTTTAGGGACAAACCAAGGATTGCCACTTCCCTCCCCTCCCCATGAGATGGAAAGGCCCACTTCTTCCTTCAGTTGTGAGGAAGGACACCCTGTGGCAGATGGCACCCTTGAGGGAAAAAGCTCAGTGAAAGAGTCGGGAGAGCTCACCTGCCAGGTGGCAGATTTCCTTGTTACCCAGACCTCAACACAGAAAAATTTCCAGCTATGTCTTTCCTTCTTGAAATTTAATGCTGGTATCTTTGATCACAAGCTTTGCCTGTCCTAGTGGGGCCATAAGTGGCTGGGCTGGAGTGGGAGTGGGGTTCCAGAAGGGCAATTCAAATTTTTCCTGGTATCTACATGGCTAGGAAGGGTCAGACCTCTTCATCCAATAGGGCTTCAGAGGGCTTCAGAAATGCGTCACCTGACCTCACCAGAGAAGAAAGGAGGGAGGGGTGGCCCTCAAGACTGAAGAGGCTCTGGTGCCTGAGCAGCTGGTGTATTGTGTTTGCTTTCCCCTTCACTCAACACTCTAGAGAGGGGAGCACTTGTGTAGCAGGCTTGCTGGGATGTTAAATATGTTCGAAGGAAAATGGGGCGGGGGTGGGGTGGGCAGGGATAACTGTATTTATGATGTTCTCTGGAGCTGTCTTATTTGCAAGGTGATGAGTGTGCAAATACATATTACAGAAATAGAGATGGGAGGAGGGAGTGTGTTTGGGAAGAAGGTGGCAGAGATCACTGAAAGGGAGAAAACCCAAGCGTGAGGTTGGAGAGAGACCCAGACAGAGGGTATCAGTGGGAAAAGAGGAGCGCTGAGGTGAGGGAGCAGAGGTGGAGATTGCTACGGAGTTTTGTAGCATGAGATGCCATGTAATTCTCTCTTCATGAAGCCTTCAGTAAAATCTCCATTCACCAATGCTTTTCAACTGGGATTTGTTATGAGAGAGGAGCTCCAAGTGCTGACCTTGTAGCTCGTCAAAGTACCCTGAGTGAAAACAGTGCAGGTGTCACTTTCTAAAGGACTGGAAGGTGTGCACTGCTTCGCAGCAGGTGGGGGAGAGAGGAGTGAATCAAGAAGACCCCGCCAAAGAGATGGCACCTGAGATGGGCCTTAAAGGATGACCAAGGTTTCTACTATAATTGGGGACAGGGGAGACCCCAAGTGCTGGAGGCCAAGAGGAGAGGCAGGGAGGTCTGAAAGTATTGGGGATGTCTAGGAAGTGGTTCAGACCACTGCATGGGGAAAAGGCTGCAGGGGGAAAAATGAGTGGCTGGTGGAACTATGGATGCTTGGCCATCTTCAAATCTTAAGGGCTGTCATGGATGCTATGGAGAGCAAAACAAGGACTACTCTGAGGGGTTTGCAAGAAAACATAATATGGAATGATATACTCTATTCCTGAAAGGAGAAGAAATAAGTCTGAAGACCTTCTGGTTCCCCTGACTCCAACTGTCTACCTCCAGGCAGACTTGGGTTGTAAACACTGCACAAAATACATCACATTATAGCTTCATCTCACTCGATTTCAGCAGATTCCCTCTGGACTTGACAGCTCTGCTTCTGTTCCAGCCCCAGCTGAGGAAAAGGTTGTTACCCAACCACACTGAATTCTGGGATAGGCATAACCCCAGGGTCCTCCACCAATGCCAAGACCACCCATATTCTGGCTGCCTGAGGAACTCCCACCTGCTGAATAGGTCTCTGCCTGTGTGCCAGGGCTTCCGGTCTCCAAGACTGCCTGCCTGTAGGTCCTTTTCCTCCCTCTCTCAGAGTTGTGTTTGATGACTTTGCACTGTCTGAGGACCTCATCATGTAGGTGAGCCCCAAGTTGATCCCAAAGGGTCTACTGGCACTTTCTCTCTCTCTCAGTTCCCTTTAAGAAGTAGAGATCAGGGCCAGGCATGGTGGCTCACGCCTGTAATCCCAGCACTTTGGGAGGCCGAGGTGGGCAGATCATGAGGTCAGAAGTTCAAGACCAGCCTGGCCAGCATGGTGAAACCCCGTCTCTACTAAAAATACAAAAAATTAGCCGGGCATGGTGGTGTACACCTATAATCCCAGCTACTCAGGAGGCTGAGGCAGGAGAATTGCTTGAACCTGGGAGGTGGAAGTTGCAGTAAGCTGAGATTGCGCCACTGCACTCCGGCCTGGGTGACAAGAGTAAGACTCCGTCTCAAAAAAAATTCAAAAAACAAGAAGTAGAGATCATTCCATCAGTTAACAGATACATATTGAACACTACTAGGTGCACTGGGATACAAAATTAGTTAAGATGATCCCTGAGCTCAGAGGGTACTCAGTTGGGAAAGGCACATAAATAAAGCTAGACAGGCTGGGCAAGGTGGTTCATACCTATAATCCCAACACTTTGGAAGGCTGAGGCAGGAGGTTCACTTGAAGCCAGGAGTTTGAGACCAGCCTGGGCAACATAGCAAGACCCCCATCTTTTAAAAAAACTTTTTTTAATTAGCTAAGCAAGGTGGCATGCACCTGTAGTTCTAGCTATTCAGGAAGCTGGGAGAGGAGGATCACTTGAGCCCAGGAGTTCAAGGTTTCAGTGAGCCAAGATCATAGCACTGCACTCCAGCCTGGGCAACACAGCAAGAACCTGTCTCTAAAAAATAATAAAATAAAATACTATAAACCTGGACAATTAGTGTGATAACTGCTGGGAAAGAGATAAGGACAGGCTACTGTGGGAAGACAGAAGGAAGATACTTAGCCCAGGGGGAAATGGGGGGAAAGGAGAGTTCCCAAGAGAGCAACTCCCAAGCTGCCTCCTGGAAGGAGGAGCAGGAACTAGCCTAGTGAATGGGGTGAAGGGAAGGAGGGGCATAAGATGCAAAGGGAGCAGGCTATGGCTGGGAACGGTCTGGAGACGGAGAGAGCAACAGTCCTCTCGGCAACTGTAGGTAGTCCACTGAGGCTGTGTTCCAGCTGCAGAGGTAGGCCCTAGGGTCCATCAAGAAGGACCTTGTATGTATTATCAGAGAGTTGGGAGTTTATGAAGGTAGAGATGACCTACTAGGTGCTTCGTGGCCTGTCTCTCACCTCAGGGCCCCGGCCCAGCTTAACGCCATGTGCTTCTGCACATCCCCAGACGTTCCTGCTCCCTGAGTCCCTTTAAAGTAAAAGTCACAAAGGTACCCCTCAACCCGGCTTGAGCCAAAGCACATCCTTATTCTGTCGCTTACATCACCAGATTTTCCCACTGTAAATGTGTAAAGAATCCTGAGGTGTTAAGTCAAGATCTTCCTACGACCCCCAAATTCCTACACAGGAGGACGATAAACCATAATGAAGAAATACATGCATAAAAGTAATCAGATGGAGAACAAGGTAAAGTGTGACAACATCAACAACATCCAGGACAGCTGTGACTATTCAAAACTGGAAGGATCAAGTTCCAAAGTCCAGGCCGGGTGCAGCGGCTCATACATGTAATCCCAGCACTTTGGGACACCAAGGCTGGCGGATCACTTGAGGTCAGGAGTTCAAGACCAGCCTG
>NW_012115655.1:1807964-1812953 GCF_000951035.1 Colobus angolensis palliatus
CGGCCACCTTGCCCGGCTAGTTTTTTGTATTTTTAGTAGAGACGGGGTTTCACCGTGTTAGCCAGGATGGTCTCGATCTTCTGACCTCGTGATCTGCCCACCTCGGCCTCCCAAAGTGCTGGGATTACAGGCTTGAGCCACCGCGCCCGGCCCGACTGTATTCTTGACATGTAGAAGATAGAGATTTTTTCATTTGGTATCAGAAACCAAAAACTAGTTAAATGGTTGCAAAATCAGGAGGCATATTCATCCTTTAAAAGAATACTTGCAGGCGGGGAGCAGTGGCTCATGCCTGTAATCCTAGCACTGTGGGAGGCCAAGGAGAGCGGATCACTTGAGGCCAGGAGTTCGAGACCAGCCTGGCCAACACAATCTCTACTAAAAATACAAAACATTACCTGGGCGTGTTGGCGGGCGCTTGTAGCCTCAGCTACTCTAAGGAAGGAGAATGGCGTGAACTCGGCAGACGTTGCAGTGAGCCTAGATAGCGCCATTCTGTCTCAAAACAAAACAAAAAGCTTACAGACACAAAACGACAAACTAATGCCCTTTAGGGACTCCATCTACCTTGGAAAACAGGGATTTGTGACAGCTTTGGTCGACGTGCTTGTGCGTTTAAAATAAAAAGGTAACCTAGGATTTGATACCAGTGACATTAACAGCTTTATCAAAAAAAAGAGGTGGTTTTCCTTGCTCCTTCCAGGGACTAGGGTTTTAGTTTCGTCCACCCTTCAGGCCCTCAGGCCTGATTTCCGATTATCTATCAAAGGGTCAAACAAAAAGCTCTCTAAGCTTCTACCCAAGCTTTAAAGCCCAAGGGGCTGATCGCGGGCTTTTTCCTTGGTACGTGGCAGGGGCCTTTGAGGGAAAGAAACAAACGACTCTGGCTTCTCACTCGGCTCCTTACACAAGAGGCATTTTTTTTAACTATCTCTACTTGAAACAAAGTGTTTTTGAGTCAGCAGCCCTTGGAGTGGGTCTAGTCCTCCTGGGCGCCCGACGCCCACCCCATAGCTGGAGCCCCGGGTGGCCCCGGAGGCCACCGGGAAGCGAGAACTACATCTCCCGGGGTTCCCCGAGGCGGAGGACGCCCACCCGGATTGGCCAGGGGTCGGTGACGCTCAGTGTTTTGGCCCGGAGGGTCACATGTTTCCTTTGTTGTGAGCTGCGGCAGAAACTGGTGGCTGGAGAAGACGCCGGCGCTGGAGAGTGCGCTGCGCCGCCGGCGGCTGAGGAACCGCGGGGTTCGCCGCTGCTGGCTGCTTCCAGCCTTCGCCGAGAGGTACCGGGGGTGACAGCTCCGGGACCGGCCGAAAGGCGAGGAACCGGCCGGAGTCTGAGTCCTCAGGGGCGGAGGGGCGGCAGCCGTCCTGACCACCGGGGTGTCTGCGGGAGGGCAGCCAGCGGCGGCCGGCCTCTCGGAGCCAGATTGGCGGTCTGCGGAGAGGCTGCAGCTGGGCTGCAGGGCCCCTATCTGAGGCGAGGGGCCTCCAGGTCTCCCTGGGGGTTCTTCCTCCCCGCTCGGTAGCTACAGCCCTGAGGGAGGGCGCCTGCGCCTCCTGGCACTGCGGCCGGGAACCGTGGCGCGGCTGGCGCGGCCTGGCAAGGGCGAGGTGGGAGGGGGTGGCCGCCGGGACTGGGGGTAGCCGCAGGTGCAGTCGCCTAGTCGCCGCGGGGCCGAGCGCCGCCGGGGGTGGCGGCTGGGCAGACGGGTGCTGCTTGTTGCCGATGGGCTGCGAACGGGGCGCCGCTTTTTATTTCAGGAAGTGCGGGGGAGTGGGACCGCCTCAAATCCAGCCTTCCCGTTTGGTGGGACGACTGTCGGTTCTGTCCGGGAGGAATGTCGGGGTCAAGGTGGGGTTCCCGGGGCAGCGGGCCAGCGAAGCCCCATTAAAGCGATTGCGAAATGCGCTCGGCACTGTCACCTGACCGTTACCCCCGCCCCCGTCCCCTGCGAGCCTTTGTTTACCACGATCGCGACACCGAGCTAGCTGCGGCCGTCCCCGGGGAGCCGGGGCGGGCGGGGGAGCGGGCATTCAGCCGGCGCAGTCCCCGCCTAACCTCCCCACCTTCTTACCACTCCAGGACTCGATGTCTTAATTTAGTTCCTAATGGACCCACCCCCAAGTTCTGGACACCCCGGGTGAAGACTGTTAACGCGGCGGGGATTGGGCGCCTGCGGCGGCTTGTGGGCGGTACCCGAGGGCGAGTTCGAGTTTTTATTGGCGAGTTTTTATTGTCACTAGGTGGGCCTGTCCGGGGCCATTCTTCCCGCCCCCTTGAAGGTGATCTGTAGGACGCGCGGGAGCGCGCGCTCTTGCTTCTCTTGCAGCTGCGGCCGGAGTGGAGCCTGGCGGCGCGGATGCGGGCGGAGCGCGCTCCCGCCCCTGCTGCGGGTGGCTGGGAGCCTCCGTGGCTGCCGCGGCTGCTCCCTGATCCTGCAGGCAGTTCTGGGCACGCAGCGGTCGGCAACCGTGGCCCGCCCTCCGAGGACCGGAAAATTAACACCCTTTAACAAGTGTCGCGTTATCTGCCGGGGTGGTGCTCAGGAAGTCCTGCGAATTCGTTGTTGCCAGTTCTGTAAACGTGTTTAGATAGCTAAATATAGATCACAGTGCCACATCTTAGGGGGCCCCGCGGTCGCCCCTGAGGCAGTGGCTGTTCATAATTGATTTTAGTGGATTTTAATGATTAATCACTTGCTCTTGTGGGCAGCTTTTCAAAAATCACGTCTTTGTATTTGCAGCTACAGACTGGGTCCACCAGCTAAGAGGTTGATTTTTATTAGGGTTGTAAAATAGATTTAAAATCTGCTTGTTGTTGGCTGAGATTTAAAAGCAGATTTCTACTATTTAAAAAAGATAGTTTAAAGATACTCCCCTAAAAGGTAAAGATTCTTCCATACTCATCTTGGATGAGTTGTTTTCCTTGTTTGAGGGATTCTAGGTCACACACTTCTATGTTTTAATTCCCGTGGTAATTTAAAATGTTTGAGAAGTGGGTTGCAACTGTGTCATTTTAAAATTATAAATTAAGGTGACGGTAATTAAGACCAATCATTTTTAGCCATAGTGTGTTGAAAATGGTTTTTCTGTTCTCTTGAGTTAATAGGGTATTTGCGTTTTCTCAGATTTTCTTCTCCTGCAGATGTAGGAATTCACTCAAGACTTAATACACTTGTTTTGTTTTTGAGACAAGGTCTCATTCGGTCACCCAGGCTGGAGTGGAGTGGTCTCACTGTCACTCAGGCCATCTCAGCTCACTGCAATCTCCGCTTCCCGGGTTCAAGCGATTCTCCTGCCTCAGTTTCCCGAGTAGCTGGAATTACAGGCGCCCGCCACCACGCCCGGCTAGTTTTTGTATGTTTAATAGGGACGGGGTTTCACCATGTTGTCCAGGCTAGTCTTGAACTCCTGACCTCAGGTGATCCGCCTGCCTCAGCCTCCCAAAGTGCTGGGATTGCAGGCGTGACCCACTGTGCCTGGCAGAGACTTAATACATTTTTGTAGAAGGAAGTTTGAGCTCCCCTGGATGAAGCAGGAATTGAATATGAACAGTTCCCATTGGTTATGCATTCTTTAGAATTCCAGAGGAGATGGTTACACCGGAATGAGCAGCTCCTGTGATCAGAACCGCCTCATCACTTGTGCATTGAGAGTATTTAATGTATTTAAATAAGTAAAAAATGCAATCATTTAAACTTTTGAAGAAGTAAAACCATCACTCAGTAAAGGCTTGCTTATTCAAACAAAGCCAGCAACTTAAGTCTCTAAACAGGAAGAAGAAATAATATTCTGAATTAGGGCTGACTACCAGTTTTAACCTATACTTTCCTGGCTTTCGTCCAGGTTGTTGAACCTTAATGCTTTTTCGGTAACCTTTTTTTAACTTCCTTGTTTTTCTCCCATTTCATTAAAACCCAGAGGTCAAGCCTGTGAAAAATAAATACTATTTATCAAATAAGTGACCACAGTTGTTTTTGTCTAAACTTTTCTCTTACCTAGAAATTTGGGACACATTTTTCAATAAATATTTGGGTACGGACTGTATAATGGAAAAATGTAAGTAAGTATCTTCACAAGTGTACATATGAAAAATGCATTTTTGTATAATTTATTTCTGGTGTGACTGAAACAACTAGAGAGTATATAGCCACTTGACAACTATTGACATTTAAAAACCGCTATTGTTTCTCCTATTAAAAACACATTAAGTGCTTGCTTGTCATCCCAGCTACTCCAGAGGCTGAGGCAGGAGAATCTCTCAAGCCCTGGAGTTTGAGAACAGAATGGGCAACATAGTGAGACCCTGTCTCAAAAAATAAACAATACAATAGTTAAGCAAACTTTTTTCAGTTGAAGAGTTTGGCACTCTGCCTATATTTGTCATCCCAGAGTTAAAATTTTTCAACGTTTGACACATCTTAAAGACTACTAAACTGATGTTTTAAAAGTGGGCTTTGGCTGGGTTTGGTGGCTCACGCCTGTAATCTCAGCACTTTGGGAGGCTGAGGCAGGCGGATAACCTGAGGTTAGGAGTTCAAGATCAGCCTGGCCAGCGTGGTGAAACCCCATCTCTACTAAAAATACAAAAATTAGCTGGATGTGGCAGCGGGCGCCTGTAATCCCAGCTACTTGGGAGGCTGAGGCAGGAGAATCACTTGAACCCTGGAGGCAGAGGTTGCAGTGAGCTGAGATCTCGCCATTGCACTCCAGCCTGGGCAACAGGAGCAAAACTCCATCTCAAAAAAAAAAAAAAAAAAGATGGGCTTTACTCTTAACTGAGGTTTCCAAATGCTGCCACTGTAAATAATTAGTGTCACCACTAAGGTAAATATAAACTACTGACTACGTGCTTTTATTCATAGAGAAGTCATGTAAAATATTAGATCTCAAATTTGTGACCGGGCACGCTGGCTCACGCCTGTAATCCCAGCACTTTAGGAGGCCGAGGCGGGCAGATGACGAGATCAGGAGATGGAGACTGTCC
>NW_012115655.1:1813369-1847677 GCF_000951035.1 Colobus angolensis palliatus
AAAAAAAAAAAAGAAAACACAGAAAATATTATCCTGGTGTGGTAGCACGCTCCTGTAATCCTAGCTACTTGGGAGGCTGAGGCAGGAGAATCACTTGAACCCGGGAGGTGGGGGTTACAGTGAGCCAAGATTGTGCCACTGCACTCCAGCCTGGGTGACAGAGTGAGACTCCATCTCAAAAATAAATAAAAAACCGAAACCATTTTGCTATCAGAAAACATAACTATATCATATATCTATAGGTATTTTGATTATAGAATAAAACAATGCATTAAATACTTAAACGTTAGCAAGATAAAACCAAACATTAAATTTACACATGAAGGCTAGTCAGATGCATGAGTAGCAACCCACCAATGCTTTAGGGTTGGAGAATATCAGTAGCCAGAAGTTTTAAGTTGAGGGAGAGAAACACTGGAGAAATTCGGGGTTTTTTTTCCTGTGATTTAAGAGACAGTAGTATTCTTTTTTAGTTAAAAAACCATATTGCTTAGTCTGACACATTGTTTAAGCTTTCCTAAATTTGTCATCAACAGCTATCTCTTTTGTTTCTCATCAAGCAAAGTCATACAGTGTATTGCCCATTTGAGGTTCTAATAAACATGGGATAATCCCTACTTGCTATCATTCTATCCAAAGAAACTCAAGGTTTGAGTTGGTTTCTGTTACTTTTTCTTTCTTTTCTTTTTTTTTTTTTTTGAGACAGAGTCTCACTCTGTTGCCCAGGCTGGAGTGCAGTGGTGCCATCTCGGCTCACTGCAAGCTCCGCCTTCTGGGTTCAAGCTTTTCTCCTGCCTCAGCCTCCCGAGTAGCTGGGATTACAGGTGCCCGCCACCAGGCCCGGCTAATTTTTTTGTATTTTTAGTAGAGATGGGGTTTCACTATGTTGGCCAGGCTGGTCTTGAACCCTTGACCTCGTGATCCGCCTGCATCAGCCTCTCAAAGTGCTGGGACTGCAGGCGTGAGCCACCTCACCCAGCCAGTTTCTGTTATCTCATGGTGGGTAAATATGGTCATGGTGGTTCCATTAAGAAACTGTAAATGTTGAAAATAGCTTGAAGGCTGGGCTTTAAACATTACATTTGTAAAACATGGTTCAGGAACCACTGCTGCAGAGTAATTCTTTAAACTGAAATTTTGATAGTGCAAAATAATTTTTTTAAATTATGATATTAAAAAAATCAAATAAATTAGCTTTTGAGACTATAGGGTAAAAATATCTGATATGTATAAAAATTTGCTTGGTTTTGTATAGTACCTTATTATATATAATTTTCTGGTTATTTTTAAAATAAAAGATGTACTGGTCGGGTATGGTGGCTCACGCCTGTAATCCCAGCACTTTGGGAGGTCGAGGCAGGTGGATCACGAGGTCAAGAGATTGAGGCCATCCTGGCCAACATGGTGAAACCCTGTCTCTACTGAGAACACGTGGTGGCACACATCGGTAGTCCCAGCTACACGGGAGGCTGAGGCAGGAGAATCACTTGAACCCAGGAGGCAAAGGTTGCAGTGAGCCAAGATCACGCCACTGCACTCCAGCCTGGCAACAGAGTGAGACCGTCTCAAAAAAAAAAAAAAAAAGATTTACTATATTACAATTATTTTCTGGCTTTCCTTCTTTTGAGTTACTATATATCTTTCAAGATAAACCTCTTGGTTAAACTTTCTTGTCATCTCCTGTGGTGTTCTTTCAAGGTTAACTTTGAGAAAATGGAGTAGCGTAGAATATAGCATGCAGCAGTTCACTACTATAAGTTTTAGGGGCTACGCTAGTCAGGATGTTGTTGGTTCCTTCATTTTCTGGTATTAGTTTTTAGAAGCCCCTCATTAATCCATACTATCTTTAAGGCTGTTAGTAACCTCTTTGTATAGAATTTCTGCATGCTAAAGGAAACATAAGCTTGTTTCAGTAAACTCACGCTGTAGATTGATTCTGATATTACATATCTCTTTCAGACTTTGTACCCTCTCTCTTCCATCCCTTACCCTTACCGATTAGGTTGGTATTACCTAAAAATCCATAGAAAATGCCCACGTGAATTGCCTTATGCTTTCTACCCCATAAGGTATAATTCTAGACCAGATCGGTTATGAAAGGCTATATTCCAGTCTGCACCTGCTAAGAATTTGAATCTATTTTAGTACCAGTCTTGGAGTTCTTGTTTGGCTCTACTCTTAGCCAACCCCACAGAGTCCAAAATTGGATCTGAATCCAGTATTTGCCACCCAGTGACAGATATAGACTAGGTTCTTTGTAAATGTTTCCTGAATTGACCTGAATCCCTACATTGATTCAGGATCTTATTGTCCATTGGGAAGGAAGATTTACTTAGCTGGGAGTAACAATTCCCAAATTTGCCCTAGTTGCAATATTTTTTTACCAAGGGTACATACAAGTCAGGCTCACTTCTGAAAGTAAGGAAACACAGGATAGCATTCACTTCATGATCGTAACACAGTCTGGTATACGTATGTGTTTGTGTGTATACGTTTTTAAAAAAAGGTCATTTATATTTGGTTTTGGAATGAACTTTTGAATTTGTCTAAACTTGTTAAGAATTTACAAGTTCTATTTAGAGATATCTGGGCCAGAAACCAGAACCACTTGTGTTTAAATACTATTGCTATTCTGTACACAGCTGAAGGTTCTGGTATTTTCTCTTAAGCATTCCTCTTCTCCCTTTCCACCAAATAAATAAATAAATAAAAGGAATTGTGCTGAATTAGTTGGTTTCTATGGGATATGGGGATTAAGTTTCTATAAGATTCAAGGCAGAGGAAATATACATTTATATATTAAAAGATTAAAAAATAATTATTTGCTAACTCTTAGAATTACTTAATGGCCCCAAACTTGGATGAAACATCAATTTCCAGACACTCTTCAAATATCCAATGCAGAATTATCACAGAGTACATGTTTTTTCAGTGCTACCATTAGCTTGCTATTGACATGAATTTTCTTTTACTCATTTTTCACTCAAGAAATTTTACTGCAGGGTAACACTCCAGGATAAAACTGTCAAGTGCCGGGCGCGGTGGCGCATGCCTGTAATCCCAGCACTTTGAGAGGATGAGGCAGGTGGATCACCTGAGGTCAGGAGTTCGAGACCAGCCTGACCAACATGGAGAAACCCTGTCTCTGCTAAAAATATAAAATTAGCTGGGCATGGTGGCACATGCCTGTAATCCCAGCTACTTGGGAGGTTGAGGCAGGAGAATCGCTTGAACCTGGGAAGCGGAGGTTGTGGTGAGCCAAGATCGTGCCATTGCACTCCAGCCTGCGAAATAAAAGTGAAACTCAGTCTCAAAAAACAAACAAACAAACAAAAAAACTGTCAAGGAAGTTGATAAATAAGGAAACTAGTTATGTAAAATAGCATTAAATTATTAATTTGCTTTAAGGAGATGTTATTCACTAATTATTTTTATACAAAAATGAACAGTCAGAAACTAGAATTTACCAAAAACTTTGTTCAACATATTAGTAAATAATGACAGCTGTACATGAACTGACAACTATCTGATTTATATGTTGTTATTCTTCCTTTATTTTAGGTGTGGAAATTAAAACAACACACATATTTTGACTGGGGCTTTGATAACCAAATGCTAAAAAGGTATATTTATAGTATGTATAAACTATCTAAACGTTGTTATTAGAGAATTTAAACCATTTTCCTTTCTTTAACCAGAGATCACTTAAGCCAATCAGAGTAACAAGGCACAACTCTATCCTTAAGATCACAAAAAACGGCAGTGTGACAATCATTTCTGTTACTAAATATTTACCCACTCTTCTGTGCTTTCCTGAGAGCCTCATTCCTGTCTGATCAACTTATATCCATTAACTTATGTAGATACAACTTTCAGTCATTGTGTTTCTTTGGAAAGAAGCTTTTCCTACTAATTTTGTTTAGAGATGCCTACTTAGTTGTTTACTTTTTCTTGATGGGAATAATTCTGCTGTGATACTTGCAAAAATGCTATAATGGTTCAATCTGTAATCTTATGTTTTGTTTGCTTGATTATACATTATGAGTTTATTTTGATCAATCCTGAACCTATATTAGACACCGTACTTTGAGATACAATAACATTTTTCTTTCCTTTTGTTCTGTTTTTTTTGAGATGGAGTCTCACCGTTTCCACGTTGGAGTGCAGTGGTGCGATCTCAGCTCACTGCAACCTCTGCCTCCCGGGTTCAAGCGATTCTCCTACCTCAGCCTCTTGAGTAGTTGGGACTACAGGCGCCCACCACCACGCCCAGCTAATCTTTGTATTACTTTATTGTATAAAATGGGAAGGCAAAAACTAGCGAATTACATCTGGAAGCCCAAAAGATACATTCTGAATGCATCTCACACTCCTAAGATGCCCTCGTGCAAATCATTTATACATAGGAAGTGTTTACATTTGGTGTCATTATGGAGACCAGTCATGGGAGAGTTCTCAGAAAGTCCAGAGGAAGTCAAGATGCCCGAAAGTCAGGAGGCAGCAGGCTGAAGCTGTTTGCAAAGATCTATGAGATAGTCTCTTTTACATACAGAGCAGTAAACAAATATCTCATTGCTGTTGAAGACTTTGTAATACAAGGTGATTTTATAGGTGTTCTAATCCAGGATTTTCCATTTTTTATTGGGTAAAAGTAGTGGAGAGGAAGACCTCTTTTGTCAGTGAACAAATCAAGGAGCCAACTATGAAAATAAGGGGCAGAAAATAGCATAAAAAGACAGATCCTTAATTGATACAAATTTTAATCAATTTTATATTAATACTTAACACACTATTCCCAAATTTATCTAATAAAATTAGAGTAAGATCATTGGATATAGAAAACAAAGTATACTTTTATATATGTTTTCCTACTTGTCCATTCTAGCCAAAGGGAAATTCTTAGTTCCTACAGTGTGCTATTTTGTTTTGTATTCTGAACAAATTTTCATTTAAACATTGAGAAAATGAAAATGTATGCAGGAAGAAGCTCACAATTTCCATTGTTGTTAATACCAATAATTGTATCTCTAGTCAAAGTCACAATCGCTTGTGTGAATTTTTTGATCCTGAAATGCAGTAAGAAGTTAAACTAGATAAGCTGGAATGAATAATAGGTTCTTGATTTGGGTACCTGACTTGTAGCTAATTCAACCATAATTTGAGTCTAGATTAATAAGGCATTAAGATTAAAATATGAGTTATATTCCATGTCATCACAGTTTATCATAGTTGAAATGTTCCCTTTTTGAATTACTTGTGATATTACATACATTGAACTTTTTGAAGTTTCAACAACAAAAAATTGACATTCAGGCACTGTAGTGGGGGGATACATTTCTGTTTATAAAACAGTTATTGAGATAACTTCAAATTAAAAGCATGTTTGATAGATATGCTACTGCTCATGTGTGAGAGCCTGGAATCTGGAAGTCATTCTGTGCATTATAAATGGAGTTTTAAATGTTAAGCTGTGTGTGTGCACATGCATCCAGACATGCACACAATTATATGGACAACTATAACCCAAGTTGGATGACCTGTAATGAGGCAAACATGAACTCTCAGTAATCAGAAAAATCTTAAAAGAGATGGTAAGAAATCCCCTTTTTTTAGTTAGTGATAATAAATTTTAAAACTAATAAAATATCTTAAAATTTTTTTTAATATTTTAATGAGTATACATTTTTATTCATTTAGGTATTAAAATTAATTAAATAGAGCTTTTATTTGTTCTCAGGCAGGTCTGTTACCTAAAATCTGCAAAACATAATTGGATTGAAGTTAAAAATCTAGCTTGTTTGGACCATAACATACATGTAGAGGAAGATATTTCCTCAAATTTAAGAGAAACTAATTTTACTAACTAAATTTGTGGGAGTTACTTTGTTGACATTTACTCCAAAACCAGCCATTAGTAAGCATTGTCTTGTGTTTATCTTTACTTTTATATGTGTTCATTTAAATAGGCCTTCTCCATGAACTTCCATTGCCGTAAATATTATATTACATCACAAAGCTTTGTTATGTATTTGGAAAATGCATGTATATTTGTACATTTGAAATTTATTTTTTATTTTTATTTTTTTAAACTTAGAAATGAGGGTGGCCAGGTGTGGTGGCTCACGCCTGTAATCCCAGCACTTTGGGAGGCCAAGGCAGGTGGATCACTTGAAGTCAGGAGTTCAAGACCAGCCTGGCCAACATAGTGAAACCCCTCTCTTCCAAAAATACAAAAATCAGCTGGGCATGGTGGCATGTGCCTGTAGTCCCATCTAATCAGGAGGCTGAGGCAGGAAAATCTCTTGAACCTGGGAGGTGGAGCTTGCAGTGAGCCAAGATTATGCCACTGTACTCCAGCCTGGGCGACAGAACAAGACTGCATCTGAAACAAACAAACAAAAAGATATCAACATACTGCCTCTGACTCTCCACCCTAGTGATTTCAAATGAGAATAGTATTTATTTCATTTTAGTCTTTATTCCATTTGACTGATAAAATTGCTTGGATTTTTTCTGACTTTATCTGCACAATTGGGGGAGAGACAGAGAAACAGAAAAGATCCTGTGTAACATGCAATCATTTAGGTGTCCTTCAGATGTTGTTATAGCCAAGTATTTTTCCCCAAATGGTCAGAATAACCTGGCATATATCTGCCCAGAGAAAATCCTATCACCTAGACTTCAGGAAGTTGAAGTGCTAATTAATAGGAAGAGATGTTTTTTAAATGTCATAGAAGTTTAAGGAGGAACTAGGCTGTCTGTACCGATGGGACATATTGTCTGTGCTACTTTATGTTATTATTTATCTTGTTTGAGTATGTTTTGTTGCAACTCTATTAAAAAAAAAAAAAAAAAAAAAAAAGCCTGGCGCAGTGGCTTATGCCTGTAATCCTAGCACTTTGGGAGGCCAAGGCAGGTGGATCACCAGGTCATATCGAGACCATCCTGCCCAACATGGTGAAACCCCATCTCTAAGAATACAAAAATTAGCTGGGCGTGGTGGTGCATGCTTGTAGACCCAGTTACTAAGGAGGCTAAGGCAGGAGAATCGCTTGAACCTGGGAGGTGGAAGTTGCAGTGAGCTGAGATTGTGCCACTGCACTCCAGCCTGGGGACAGAGCGAGACTCCATCTCAAAAAAGTTAAAAAATTAAAAATAAAAAGGATCACGCCTGTAATCCCAGCACTTTGGGAGGCTGAGGTGGGTGGATCACGAGGTCAGGAGATTGAGACCATCCTGGTCAACATGGTGAAACCCCATCTCTACTAAATATACAAACAATTGTCCAGGCGTGCTGGCAAGCGCCTGTAGTCCCAGCTGCTTGGGAGGCTGAAGCAGGGGAATCGCTTGAGCCTGGGAGGTGGAGGTAGCAGTGAGCCAAGATGGCAGCACTGCACTCCAGCCTGGCAACAGAGCGAGACTCCGTCTCAAAACAAAACAAAACAAAACAGGCTGAGCACAGTGGCTCACGCCTGTAATCCCAGCACTTTCGGAGCCCAAGGCGGGAGAATTGCTTGAGCTCAGGAGTTCGAGGCCAGCCTAGCCAACATGGCAAAACCTGTCCCTACTAAAAAAAATACAAAAATTAGCCAGGCGTGGTGGCATGTGCCTGTAATCCCAGTTACTCGGGAGGCTGAGGCACGAGAATCGCTTGAACCCGGAAGGTGGAGGTTGCAGTGAGCCGAGGTCATGGCACTGTACTCCAGCCTGGGCAACACGAGGAGACCCTGTCGCAAACAAAAACAAAAAACTCCAATAGCAATATCTTACATCTCTGTAAACCCTAGGCCTAGTACAGTATCTTGACAATAGTGGGCATATCATAAATATTTGTTGATGATGATGGTAAAAGCTGCAATATTAAGTAAATTCAGTGAGATAATTCATGAAAATTCCAAGTATCTAGTGAATATTGGAAGTAGGATATCTGGGGCATTACAGTGAGAAGAGAGGATGGAGATAAATAAGAACATGAAAAAGAAGAGAATACCATATATAAGAGAATGAGTTGCTTCTTGATTTTGATATTGCATATTTTATTTCCCTTTATGTCACTTAAAAAGTGGGGTACAATTTAATATATGACGGGGTACTCAAAATGCAGCCTTAATATTGTTAACTTTCAAGTCTCAGTTTTATTTGTGGCTTGGGAATGTAGGATGGCATCTCATTTTTTAGATTATATTATCTGTGACATCCTTTAGCTGCCTTCTTTTTGCTGCCATACTTAGACCTGAATGTCTGACTTGAAATATTTCAAGAGGTTGGGAACGTTACAAGGGACATATATGAAATTCTGAGAGTATGGCAATAGATGAGATACTCTTTGGTCTTAAACCAATTACTAATATACTTTGAATCATGTATCAACTTCTGAAGATGTGGAAAGAGAGTAGAAGAATCTCCTTAAAATTAATATTAAAGAGAATTCAGCTGGGCACCGTGGCTCATGCCTATAATCCCAGCACTTTGGGAGGCTAAGGTGGGCAGATCCCTTGAGGCCAGGAGTTCAAGACCAGCCTGAGCAACATGGCGAAACCGCTTCTCTACCAAAAATACAAAAATTAGCCAGGTGTGGTGGATACGTGCCTGTAGTCCCAGCTACTCGGGAGGCTGAGGCAGGAGAATCGCTTGAACCCAGGAGGTGGAGATTGCAATGAGTCAAGATCGTGCCATTGCATTCCAGCCTAGGTGACAGAATGAGACCCTGTTTCCAAAAAAAAGACAGAGAGAGAGAGAATTGATGGCTATAGCCAAGTGCCTCAATCCATCAGTTACTTACTGATAGTCATTTCTGAGGGGTTTTTGGGATGTTTCTTATTAGTGAAAGGGAACAAGACTTAGATAACATGCATGAAAATTTTTTATATGAATATTACATTTTATAATAGACATTTTGGTGGAAAATAGAGAAGATAAATAAAACATTTTGGCATATGTACATCCTATCCCTAGATTCACAGATACATTATTTTTTCTGTTGGCATGTTTTGTGATCTACTTTTTCACTTACTGTGTGGTTACTACTTCCCCGTGTCGTTAGTCTATATAATTTTTAATGGCTGCATAGACTTTGTTCTAGCCAGAAGATGTACTGTGGTTTAACCAATCCCTTCTTACAGGGCATTTAGGTTATTTTGAGTATTTTCTATCAATACAGCATTGGACATCTGTGTAGATAAATCTTTCCACATAATTCTGATTATTTCCTTAGGAGAGAGTACTTTAAAAAAAAAAAAGGACTTGATGGTCAAACAATATACATATTTTTAAAGGCTATTGATAGATATAGCTAAATTCCTCTCTAGGAATTCTATGTTAAGATAATAATTATTTCACCAGGCGTTGTGGCTCATGCCTGTCATCCCAGTGCTTTGAGAGGCTGAGGTGAGATGATCGTTTGTGGCCAGGAGTTCAAGATCCCATCTTTACAAAAAGTAAAAAAATTAGCGAGGCATGGTGGTACGCACACATAGTCACAGCTACTCAGAAGGTTGAGGCAGGAAGATCGCTTGAGCCTAGGAGTTTGAGGTTACAGTGAGCTATGATCGTGTCACTTTACTCCAAACTTGGTGACAGAGTGAGACCCTGTCTCAAAATAAAAAAGATTTTTAAAAAGAAAGATAACTATGTTAGAATTCTAACTGTAGTCAAATTCTGTCTTACACCATTCTGACTTAACTCTACAGTCGATAGTATGAAACTCAGCTCTGTAAATGGGGAGGAAACGGAAGATTAGTAACTCATGAAGTACATAGTATCCTTTCAGCTAGAAAAGGGGAGCTTAAGGAGTATTATTGCAAATTACCCCTAATGTTCTAATTGTCCAAATGCAAATGTTTGTTTATCAGTTTTTATTAACATGAGATAGTGCTGTGTACCCTATATGAAATATATTAATTATGTGATTTTGTTGTAGTGTTTATATTAAAATGAAATTATGTAATTTGAATACTGAATTTTTTGCATATTGAAATGTTTTCCTTTTTTTACTTTTAGCCACATAAAGAAGATCCCTAACAGTCATTTCTCAACAATTATATAGTCAACTGATGTAACAATGGTACTAATATTGGGACGCAGACTAAACAGAGAGGATCTTGGGGTGCGTGATTCCCCAGCAACTAAGCGTAAAGTTTTTGAAATGGACCCCAAATCTCTGACAGGTCATGAGTTTTTTGACTTCTCTTCAGGATCATCCCATGCTGAAAACATACTCCAGATATTTAATGAATTTCGAGATAGCCGCTTATTCACAGATGTTATCATTTGTGTGGAAGGAAAAGAATTTCCTTGCCATAGAGCTGTGCTCTCAGCCTGTAGCAGCTACTTCAGAGCTATGTTTTGTAATGACCACAGGGAAAGCCGAGAAATGTTGGTTGAGATCAATGGTATTTTAGCTGAAGCTATGGAATGTTTTTTGCAGTATGTTTATACTGGAAAGGTGAAGATCACTACAGAGAATGTACAATATCTCTTTGAGACATCAAGCCTGTTTCAGATTAGTGTTCTCCGTGATGCATGTGCCAAGTTCTTGGAGGAGCAACTTGATCCGTGTAATTGCTTAGGAATCCAGCGCTTTGCTGATACCCATTCACTCAAAACACTCTTCACAAAATGCAAAAATTTTGCATTACAGACTTTTGAGGATGTATCCCAGCATGAAGAATTTCTTGAGCTTGACAAAGATGAACTTATTGATTATATTTGTAGCGATGAACTTGTTATTGGTAAAGAGGAGATGGTTTTTGAAGCCGTCATGCGTTGGGTCTATCGTGCCGTTGATCTGAGAAGACCACTGTTACATGAGCTCCTGACACATGTGAGACTCCCTCTGTTGCATCCCAACTACTTTGTTCAAACAGTTGAAGTGGACCAATTGATCCAGAATTCTCCTGAGTGTTATCAGTTGTTGCATGAAGCACGGCGGTACCACATACTTGGGAATGAAATGATGTCCCCAAGGACTAGGCCACGCAGGTGAGAAGACTGTTTTCGAATATAGTTAACAAAAGTCTTTAATATGTCTTTAAACCTCCTGAATGCAATCTCAGTGTCGTCATTTATATGCATTGTTTACCTGTGGCTGTATATAATTTTAGATTTATTTTGGATTGTACAAGTCACTAGAATGTCTCTCCTAGTGAATTCTAGATTCAACAGTAGCATTTTTTTTTATTGTTGTTCTGAGCACAGAACAAGTGGTGTAGCAAGGGGTCTTTGCAACTGTGCGTATCTCAACATATTTCTGCTAATTTCTTGTAACCTTTGTAGGGCCCCAAACCATTCCACTTTTCTTTCCAAAGAGTCTTTGGATACAGGGTAGCTAAGACTTTAGTAGGCTCTCTTGGACTGCCTCTACTTATTAAAAAAAAAAAAATTTACTCCTGGGCACAGGAGCTCATGCCTATAATCCCAGTACTTTGGGAGGCCAAGGTGGAGAAGCGCTTGAGCTCAGGAGTTCCGAGACCAGCCTGGGCAACATAGAGAGACCTCATCGCTACTAAAAATAATTAGCCAGGCATGGTGGCACAGCCCTGTAGTCCCAGTTACTCAGAAGATTGAGGTGGAGGATTGCTTGAGCCCAGGAGTTTGAGGATGCTGTGAATCATGCTCTTACTGCTCTCCAGCCTGAGCAACAGAATAAGACTCTGTCTCAAAAAAAAGAAAAAAAAAATGTTTGCACATCCACAGACTGGCCTTTGTCCTAACACAGAAGCATGAAATACAGAGGTGAAGTAAATAAGCTGGTATACATTGAGTGAATTCTGAGATGTAAAATCCAGGCCTAAAATCTTATTTAATTGCCACAGTTATTACATTTAATATCAATCTCAATTTTAAAAAATCTTTTTTCTGAATGTGAATATTATATCATCATTATAGAGAATTTGGAAAATGCATGCTTAGGGGGTAGAATGCAGTTAAATATTGTAGCATATTTGTATCTTCTTCCAATGTTATTTCTATAAAATACCTATAGATTTTAATTCAAAACGATAGAAAAATAATCTCCATGCCTTAATAGTGGAAAGAATATTTATTGTAAATAAGCAAGAAATGCCTGTTGTGAGAACTATCCATTTAATCCTTTTAATATTTTTCTAACAAAGCTAATATTGGTGTTGGTTTTTTTTTTTAATTGTGGTAAAAAACATATAACAAACTTTACTGTCTTAATCATTTTTAATTCTACATTTCAGTAATGTTAAGTATATTTACATTGTTGTGAAACTAGTATTTTTATTAAGTATTGGTTTATTATTAAGCCGTCTCCATTTTGTCTGTAAATTTACTATAGCATAGCTCATAAACCACATTTTGATCTTAAATTTTGACTATCATTGTTTTGGAATGTTACAGTTCAGCATATTGTGACATAGCTTGTTTTTAAAATTTATACGAGTTTGAATAATGTATTAATAAAGAAAACTAAACAGTTCAGAGCTATGTGACTATTAGCTCTTTGAGAACTTGTGTGAACACAGAGTATCCCTCTAAAGGGAAAATCACTCCTTTTTCCAAGACAAATACCCCTGTAGCAGACAGAATGGTCTGAGGTCAGATGGGGCTAATAATACTCAGGCTACGTATCCCATAGGATTAGAGTAGGAACCAAGGGTTATATGTTGTAAAATCAAAATAAGACCTTTATTACTAATATTTATAAAGACATAATTTGAATGCAATCAGATTGCAGCCTAACGGTCCCATCACTCCTTTGAAGAAATACTTTTCCTAATTTACTTAATTATTTGATTTCCAAAAATGTATTTTATATCCAATTTTTAAGGGAACAAATCTATTTCCACAGTGAAACATCTATTTATAAATTGCAGTATCACCTTTCTTTAAGAGACAAGTATAAAAACCAAACTGTAGTTCTATTGAATTTGCAGACTCTTAAAAATATGATAGTAGATATTTATTTTATGTGGGCATTACATGAGGAATCCTTTATTTTATAACTCGGTTATCACCTTCTGTCCCTTACGTTTATCTTTCACTTACCTGTTACTGCATGTTTGCTGTGGGAATTAGGAGACTGCAGAGACCACTGGGTGAAACAGGAGGATTTTATATAGGTGGCCACCAGCTTAGCAGATGAACATCTAAAGTCTGAGCAATGAACAAAGACAGGGCTTGACTTTTATTTGTGCTACTGAAGTGGGGTGGCTAGCCAGTGGTGCGAAATTTGCAGGTCAGGGAAACCAGGCTTGCAGAAGCAAAAGAAAGGCAGTTAATTATACTGTGACAGATTTTTGCAATTTAGGCATGTTTTGTGACTTTGCCATGTTACAGAGAGAAAAACAGGAACTTATAAAACCTTTGCAAACTTGCGAAAATAGTTACAAAACTAGTTATGAGAGAGAACAAAGAATGATGGGATGGGGAGAGAATTTTAGGGGGACACTGAAAAGAACTTGTTTTTATTGTACTTGCTTTTGGAACCCATTTTTGGGTGGCCTTTGCCTGGCTTTGCAGATAATGTTGTTATAGCTCCAGCTGGACTTTGGATGTTCATCTGCTGAGTTGGTGGCCACCTAAATAAAATGCTCCTGTTTCACCCAGTGATCTCTCTGGTCTCCTGATTCCCACAACATGTTAGCATTAATCACTAGGAATTTCATTATCTGAACAATGTGTATTATTTGTACAGGTTCTCATCTTTCTGAGAAACTCCAAACTTCTTTGAAAGAGGAGTGATGAATCCACTTCTTCAACAGCAGTTCATTCCTCTGACTTCTGCTCCAGTCACTCTACTGAAACTCCTCTCAATCAGGTCATCACTGACCTTCTATTTGTTATTTGCTAGCCTTTCTTCAGTCTTTATCCAGCTTCAGCTCTTTCGAATCTGACATTATTAATTGCCTTATCCATCTTGAAATATCTCCATTGGCTTCTGGAATGCCATTCTCCTCATGGTCCTCCTATGTCTCCAGTTGCTCTTTTTCAATTTAATGGTTCTTACTCCTACATCTAGCCTGAAATATTACCTGCCTGATTCACATCTCTTTGTCTTCCCTTATGTACTTGCCTAGGTGACCTTATCTCATCTATTTTCATGGTTTTAATTACCATGCATGCTGTTGACTACCAAACCAGCCCAGACTTTTCTCTTTCATTCATTCATTCATATTTCTTTTTCAAATTTTATATATCTTATTTATTTTTTATTGTATGTATATATTTCTTTTTAAATTTTCATATATTTTTTACTTGACTATGCATCTTTTTAAAATAATAGGCAAAATAACATTAGCACATTTAAAGTTAATAATAATAATTCATATTATCTAATAGACAACCTGTATTCAGACTCCCCCAGTCTTCCAAACTGTTCTTTAATAAACCTGGATCCGAGCTGGGATTACTCACTACATCAGGTTATTTCTGTGAAATCTCTTTTACTTCAAAACAGTTTCTTTTTTCATGATTCTGACTTGTCAATGGGGAAGTAGTCCAGAAAAATATTCTACCTTTTGGATCAGTCTCATTGCTTCCTTATGGCATCATTTAGCTATGTTTCCTGGAAACTGGAAGTTGGTTCTATGAGCTTCAGTTAGGTGAATATAAGTTAAATATTTATGGCTAAATATTATGGCTAGAATTAATCCTATGTAATGTGTATATTATATTGCATCATATTAGGAGTCACACAGCATATCTGGGTGTCCCACCATTAGTGATGCAGAGATTAACTCTGGTTTAGGGTGGTGGCAGTCTAATCCCTGCAATGTACAGTTAGGTTATACTCTCTTTATCAGCCAGTGTTCCTTTAGTATCTATTCTGTGCCAAGTATTGTCCAGAGCTCAACCCATAATAGAAGTTCTCCCTGTATACCCACATGTCTCTTAAATGACAGAGAAAACCCGAAAATGCATTATATTAAAAACAGTGTGGTAGTAGTTTCCCAGAAAGAGAATATAGGCCGATTTAAGAGCGTGAAAGCTTTGATAATCTGCCCTGCCAGTTGTAAACCCTTAGGTGTGTGGAAAAAACAGTAGAGACTAATCACAAGAGTAAATCTTAGAAACAATGGCTGTAGGCCATGTGCAGTGGCTCACACCTGTAATCAAGCACTTTGGGAGGCCAAGTCATGGGGGTTGCTTGAGCCCAGGAGTTCAAGACCAGCCTGGGCAACATAATGACACCCTGTTTCTACAGAGAAAAAAGAAAAAGTTAGCCAGGCATTGTAGTATGCACCTGTAGTCCCAGCTACTTGGGAGGCTGAGTGAAGCAGGAGGATCACTTGCCTAGGAGTTTGAGGTTAACAATGAGCCATGAACAGGCCATTGCATTCCAGCCTGGGTGGCAGAGCAATACCCTGACTCAAAAAAATTGTATTGGCCGGGCGCAGTGGCTCACACCTGTAATCCCAGCACTTTGGGAGGCGGAGGAAGGCAGATCACGAGGTCAGGAGATTGAGACCATCCTGGCCAACATGGTGAAATCCCGTCTCTACTAAAATACAAAAAATTAGTAGGCGTAGTGGAGTGTGCCTATAGTCCCATCTACTCGGGAGGCTGAGGAGGCTGAGGCAGGGGAATCGCTGGAACCTGGGAGGCAAAGATTGCAGTGAGCCAAGATCGCACCACTGCACTCCAGCCTGGTGACAGAGACAGACTCCGTTTCAAAAAAAAAATTCATTAAAATTTTAAAAATAGATATTCTTCAAAAATGATGATACTGTATAACTGCACTACATCCTCTGCCTTCATTCAGCGTGCCCTTAGCATCTTTATTTTATTTTATTTTTTTCTGAGACAGGGTCTCACTCTTGTCACCCAGACTGGTGTGTAGTGGTGCCATCACGGCTCACTGAAGCCTCCACTTCTTAGGCTCAGGTGATTTTCCCACCTCAGCCTCCCAAGTAACTGGGACTACAGGCATGCATCACCATCTCTGGCTTATTTTCTGTAGAAATGGGGTTTCCCCATGTTGCTCAGGGTAGTCCCAAACTGCTGGGTTCAAGAGATCCCCCCACCTAGGCTTCCCAAAGTGCTAGGATTACAGGCATGAGCCACTATGCCAAACTGCCCTTAGCATTCTTAATTTCCTCTCTTTCCTTCTTTCTTCCTTCGGCCCTCTTCCTGACTCCCCAACATGATTTTGAAACTTGTTTCTAGCTCAAAAGTTTAATATTAGTGTGGAAAACATTTGAGGTAGAAAAAGTTCACATTAATACTTAGATGTGGCTGGGCGCAGTGGCTCACGCCTGTAATCCCAGCACTTAGGGAGGCCGAGGTGGGCGGATCACGAGGTCAGGAGATTGAGACCATCCTGGTTAACACGGTGAAACCCCATCTCTACTAAAAATACAAAAAATTAGCTGGGCGTGGTGGCTGGCGCCTGTAGTCCCAGCTACTCCGGAGGCTGAGGCAGGAGAATGGCGTAAACCCGGGAGGCGGAGCTTGCAGTGAGCTGAGATCCGGCCACTGCACTCCAGTCCGGGCCACAGAGCGAGACTCCGCCTCAAAAAAAAAAAAAAAAAGAAATAGTGTTTTATAATTATTTAATAAATCCCTTCATTCTGTATTTTACAGGTGATAAAACTGAGGCACGGTTAACTCACTTGCTCCTGATCACAAAGCTAGTTAGTACCAGAGCCAGGGCTCAAAGTTAGTGTTCTGAATTCCTATTCCAATCCCACTGAAGAAAGTAATTCTCCTATATTATAGGATGAGTGGTCTACAGTCTATATATATATACACACACATATATATGTTAATTCAATGTTGTTTTGAACTCAAATATTTTTACATAAAGAGTATACATTGTAAATCTCCCTCTGCTTGACCCTTCAGAGAACCCTTGATTCTGCTCTCAAAGGATACCTTTATTACTAGTATTTTGAACCTCTTTTAGAAGTATTCTTTGTATAGCTGGGCATGGTGGCTCACGCCTGTAATCCTAGCACTGTGGGAGGCCGAGGCGGGCAGATCACCTGAGGTCAGGAGTTCGAGACCAGCCTGGCCAGCATGGTGAAACCCCGTCTCTACTAAAAATACAAAAATTAGCTGGGCGTGGTAGTAGACACCTGTAATCCCAGCAACTTGGGAGACTGAGGCTCGAGAATCACTTGAACCCAGGACTCAGGTTGCAGTGAGCTGAGATCGCACCATTGCGCTCTAGCCTGGATGACAGGCGAGACTCTGTCTCAAAAAAAAAAACAGAACTATTATTTGCATAGTTGTGTGTGAATGCCTCCCTACTTCTTTTTATGCAGATAGTGGGGTACAGCACTCACCTTGCATTTCCCACTTAAAAGTATCTTGGAAACTGTTCTGTATCATCACATATAGATCTCATTATTAATACTATTATAGAAAATGTCAGACTTGTTCTTTTGAAAGAGCTGTATGGTATCCTATTTATGGATATACCATAATTTATTTAATCAATCTCTTTATGGATATTTAGGTTGTTTCTAATTCATTTTTTTGCCATTGCAAACGATACTTAGTGAATATTCTTGTACATTGTCTTTGTGTACATACACTGTTAATTTATAGTTTGAATTACTAGAAGTAGACTTGCTCAGTCATAGGATATTTGCATTTTAAATCTTAACAGGTATTGTAAAAATTGCCTTTCAATTTATACTTCAGCAAAAATTAAAAAGTGCCTATTTTTGCACTCCTTTGCCAATATAACTTGTTTACATTAGTTTTTGTAAATCTTTGCTACTTTGCAAAGTGAAAGTGGTATCTCATAATTTTCATTTACATTTCCTTCCTTCCTCCTATTTTTTTTTTTCAGGTTCTTGCTCTGGTTGTCCAAGCTGGAGTACAGTGATGCAGTTGTAGCTCATGGCAGCCTCAGTCTCCCAGACTCCAGCAGTCCTCCCGCCTCAGCCTCTCGAGTAGCTGGAACTACAGGCGTGGGTCACCATGCCCTGCTAATTATTATTTGTTTTTTGTAGAGACAGGGTCTTACTCTGTTGCCCATGCTGGTCTCAAACTCCTGGGCTCAAGTGATCCTCCCACCTCGGTCTCCCAAAGTGTGCATTTACTTTTTTTTTTTTTTTTTTTTTAGATGGAGTCTTGCTCTGTCGCCTGGGCTGGAGTGCAGTGGCCGGATCTCAGCTCACTGCAAGCTCCGCCTCCCGGGTTTACGCCATTTTCCTGTCTCAGCCTCCCGAGTAGCTGGGAGTACAGGCGCCTGCCACCTCGCCTGGCTAGTTTTTTGTATTTTTTAGTAGAGACGGGGTTTCACCGTGTTAGCCAGGATGGTCTCGAACTCCTGACCTCGTGATCCGCCCGTCTCGGCCTTCCAAAGTGCTGGGATTACAGGCTTGAGCCACCGCGCCCGGCCGCATTTACTTTTTTAGTGTAAATGATTGAGCATCTTTTCCTGAGTTTGAAAGCCATTTGTAGGTTGTTGGTTTTTTTCTGCAATCCATTGAACTCTAGTGTATCCAAATTCTGATTGTAAATAGAAACAAACTCACCAGCTCAAGCATAAAAGGGAAATTTATTAAAAGGATACAAGAGCCCCAGCGCAGTGGCTCACACCTACCTGTAATCCCAGCAATTTGGGAGGCCGAGGTGGGGTGGATCACTTGAGGTCAGGAGTTCGAGACCAGCCTGGCCAACATGGTGAAACCCTGTGTTTATTAAAAATACAAAAATTAGCTGGGCATAGTGGTGCATTCCTATAATCCCAGCTGCTCTGGAGACTGAGACAGGAGGAGGCAGAGATTACAAGATCGTGCCACTGCACTCCAGCCTGGGCAACAGAGTGAGACTCCGTTTCAAAAAAAACAAAAAAAGATACAAGAATCAGTGCCTTGTAGGACCTAAGAGCAAAAATTCGATAAGACCTCAAATAAGACTGGAATAGGCTACTAAAAAGCTATCAGAAACCATACAGTGCCTTCTCTCTACCCCTTGCCTCTGCTTTGCATGTCTGCATCATTCCCTCCCATTAGTCTGGCAGAATATGGCCACACATAGGTTTGGGGTTGACATATTACAAGTTCTGTCAGTCAGAGAGAATGAATCTGTCCTTCTCTTGGGGAGACATAATCTTTGACATAGCCAGATAACATTTTCTGGATATTTACCTATGGTCATGGGAGCAGAATCATGTGGCAGAAATGTGATGACTGAAAATCCCGTTCTGTACTAGCTTGAGCAGATACTCAGTAGTAACCATTGATAGTAAGGTGTTGTTCTTTTTGTTCTTTTGTTCTTTCTTAACTTGCGGCAAGGTGGGAAATAAGCAATATGTTAATTGGAGAAAATTTAGAGAATGAGAGAAGCAAAAAATATTACCCAAATTTTCAACTCGAAAAGGTAACATTGTAAACCTTTGGCATTTTTCTTTTCTTTTTTTTTTTTTTTTGAGACAAGGTCTCCCTCGTCACCCAGGCTAGAGTGCAGTGGTGCGATCATGGCTCATTGCAGCTTAGACCTCCCTGGCTCAAGCGATTTTCCCACCTCAGCCTCCTGAGTAGCTGGAACTATAGGCACATGCCACCATGCCTGACTAATTTTTGTATTTTTTGTAGAGACAGGCTCTCACTATGTTGCTTAGGCTGGTCTCAAACCCCTGGGCTCAAGTGATCCTCCCCCTGTTTTAGCCTACCATGTTTTTCTGTATGAATTTATTATTTCATTTACAGGGTTGTAATCTATTTCATAGTCTGTTTTTACCCGTTAGTATGTGGTAAATGTCTTTCCATAACGTGAGTATTCTGTAACCTACCCATCCCAACATTTGTTTTTAATTTTTTACCATTAAGTAAGATGAGCATCTTTGTGGCTACATATTTAAACATGTCTATGATTAGTTTCTGATGATAAATTCTTAGATAATTGCCAGTTTTGAAAAGTTGGCATTTTGAGTCTTTTGATCAATATAGCCATTTTCATATAGAAGCAGTCCTACCTATTGCAGTTTCAGGTGGAAAGCCTTACCACACAAATTGATACTGTGTCCTCAACCAAATTTAAAAGCTCTGGCCAGGCGCGGTGGCTCACGCCTGTAATCCCAGCACTTTGGGAGGCCAAGGCGGGCGGATCACGAGGTTAGGAGATTGAAACCATCCTGGCTAACACAGTGAAACCCTGTCTCTACTAAAAATACAAAAGCAATTAGCCGGATGTGGTGGTGGGCTCCTGTAGTCCCCGGTACTTGGGAGGCTGAGGCAGGAGAATGGCGTGAACCCAGGAGGCGGAGCTGGCAGTGAGCTGAGATCGTGCCACTGCACTCCAGCCTGGGTGACAGAGCAAGACTCCGTCTCAAAAAAAAAAGCTCTAAGGCTTGTGGCTGGTATAAGTGTCTAATGGGGTCATTTATATTGGTGAATTCACCATGATCCAGTGATTCCTCTAGGCTCAGGAACTTTTTCTTTTTATACAATAAGAATAGATCAGACTATTAGAGGCAGACTTAACATTAAGAATGACAGACCAATTACTCATCTCCTAGTCTGTATATATCTGTTTGCAATAAGAAATGGAATTAACAAGCACTTCTAGGCTCAGGAACTTTTTCTTTTTATACAATAGATCAGACTATTAGAGGCAGATTTAACATTAAGTATGACAGACCAATTAACTCATCTCCTAGTCTGTATATATCTGTTTGCAATAAGAAATGGAATTAACAAGCAGGCTACCTATTTTAAGTCAATCTGCCCGGTAATATTCTCTAACTATGGACAAGTCACTACGTGGGAAGCCCAAGTTTTCAAAGGTCATTTGGCAAGCATGGAATTCAAACAGAATTAGCAGACCTTTAGAACTGAAGTCCTCTCAGCTAGTATATAGCTTGAGGAAGTCTCACCCGCCATCAAAACATTCTTGCCAAGAAACCAATACTATTCTAGGTAGCTTAGCTTAGATTGTCTCTCCCTTAGATAATAACCTGAATGGGCACAGCAAATGTTTGCCTCTGTGATTATCATCTACTCTTTGATTCATTTCTTTATTCATTTACTTATTGCTTCTACAGCTGACCATCCCCTTTTTTGATACATAGTTTCTTTTAGATAAATTAGTACACTGAGTTTGGTAACTGTCATATCTTAAAGACTAGAGAACCATTCTGTCTCTTGAAGGCTTAAAATCTCGTATCTCTATTTTAGTTCATTATTTTGATTTGATGGTTTGATTTTCAGGTATTTCTGGGTTTTAGAATAGTGAACAGACTATATCACTAATATCTCTCCCTTCTCCTTCCCAGTTTCATACTACATGGACATACTTTCTTTCCTATTGTATATGTTTAAAAAATATATATTCAGATATTCTTATTAGCCAGGATCACTTTTCAACACTTTTTTTGGCACTCCACATGTCTAGCATATTTGGTATTAATTATAAGTAGGTCAGTTATTTCAGCCAGCAATTCCTCTATTTCACCTTTCAAGATATTTAAATTGAATCCAATAATTACTACATTTTAAAATGTGGTTTAGAATATCCTGTGGAAATTTTTTTTTTTGGAGTCTTACTCTGTCACCCAGGCTGGAGTGCAGTGGCACAACCTCGGCTCACTACAACTTCCGCCTCCCGGGTTCAAGCACTTCTGCCTCAGCCTCCCGAGTGGCTGGGATAACAGGTGCCTGCCACCACACCCAGATAATTTCTGTATTCTTAGTAGAAACGGAGTTTCACCAGGTTGGCCAGGATGGTCTCGATCTCTTGACCTCATGATTCGCCCACCTTAGCCTCCCAAACTGCTGGGATTACAGGTATGAGCTACCGTGTCTGGCCTGGATTTTTTACTTTAAAGAATTAATGAAGCTGAGCATGGTGACTCATGCTATAATCTTCGTGTTGTGGGAGTCCAAGGCAGGAGAATGGCTTGAGCGCATGAGTTTGAGACCAGCCTGGGCAACATTGTGAGACCCCGTCTCTACCAAAAAAAAAAAGAAATTTAAATTCACTAGATGTGGTGACATGTGCCTGTAGTCCCAACTACCTGGGAGGCTGAGGCAAGAGGCTCACTTCAGCCAGGAGTTGGAGTGGCAGTGAGCCACGATCTTGCCATTGTACTTTAGCCTTGGCAATAGAGTAAGACCTTGTCTCTATTAAAAAAAAAAAAAAAAAGAATTAATTAAATAGAGTGATATGACATTCACTCTAGAAATAGATTACATGAGTATCCAAAATTTTATTTATGCTGTACTATCATCTTGCCTGCCATTTTGTTTACTTGCCATTATCAGCTGGAGTAACCTATTTCCTTTAAGGCCATTAGCTCTCTGCCTGAGATAAGTATTTCTCCAAGCTCAAGAAATAATGCTTTTATTGGGTTAACAGTCTCTGATGAGAACATCAGATATAGCTAATTAAGCTAAAAGCCATTTGGTTGCAAATAGGATATTTAATACAAGTAAAACTACTAGCTTGCTAATCCTTTCAGATAGACACACATTCTAGCAGACATTGAAGTTACCCTTTATTTATTGGTACTAAATATTTTAGCAAGTAGCTTTTCATGCTGTTTTCTCTTTCTGTTCCAAAGTACAAAAACAGATAACATATATTTATCGGGCTAAGAAGTCTTGAAAAAGGCAAGCAAGTTAAAAAAAGGGAAAGTATAAACCAAGTAATGTGCAGTAAGGAAAGGATAAAACAATATCCTATGATATATAATCATTACTCTGGATTTTATATTAAGACAGTTAGAAGTGATTTAACTTCAGTGACTAGCAGTGTTTGTTTTGATTAACCAATAAATAAGACTTTGAGGAATATCACCTTTTTTTGAGGATTTGTCTTAGATTTTAAATGTGTTTTAGGAAATGATACTTAATGGAAAGAATGGTAAATCAGTAGTTATACTGCTAAAGTATCTGGTGCTGTGTTCTCTTTATTTTTAATATTTTTATTTTGGAATTACCTGGAAAATAGTAAATATTACTGATAATATTTGGGTCCTTCTGTTAATGTTTTACTGAATACTAGGTAAAGGTTATATAATTTCCTGGATTCTTAAAAGTACTTTTGGTTGCATGTATGGAGAGAATTCTTTTCTCCCATATGTATTTCTGATTTTATAATGGAAAAAGTATGCCTGGCATAGAATAGGTAAGTGATTTGGTTAGTTGACATAGCTCTGAGTAAATATAGCTAGAATAGCTCTGTTAAAAGAGACACGCCAGTATTGCTTGTTTTTTTCCTACTGTAATTGTGTAACAGCACACTGACTAAAATTACAAATCAGCGTTCTGATGTGAGTTTTTTTCCCCCTCTATATTTAAGTAAGAGAAGAAGGATTGTTGACATTTTTCTTTGTGAGACTTAACTTGTAGCAACCATAAAATGTAAATATGAAACATTTTCATTTAGATTATATTTGTGAAAAATATAAAAGCTAAATAATTTTAAAGTTCCTAAACTATCAATTGAACCTTAAGAACAAAAAAATCGTGGATAAGCTTTTGGTTATTCCTGTCTCTATTTTAAATTTTAAAAATGAGAGAAGCTAGTGATTAACATAAACATTAGAATTCTTTTAGTGGTGTTAAAAGCTGTTTTTTGCATTCTAAAAATAGCTCAGGCTCATTATTGGTTTGGAAATTTGTAATGAGAGAAATGGGGGGAGCCACACAATTCAGAGACAACTATCTTTAGCATTTTGGTATATTCTTTCCAGATACATTTTTTAGATAGTATTGAACATGCCTAATGTACAATTTTTCATCTTGCTTTTCTCCTTTAACATTCTTTGTTATAAACTCTGTTAGCCTTTTTAGTGATTACCCAATATCTTGAGTTGGATTACCTTAATTTACTCGACTTTGTATTTTAAATATTAATTTCTAGACAAGTACATATACGTATTCCTTTAAAGGGTGCTTGAATTATACTATGAATTTTTTAGAGCTAGCAAGCTGATGAAAAAGCACCATTTTCCTACAGTTCGAAAAAAATGCATTATCTTCCCTTGTGTGTTTATGCATATCTGAATCACTGCAAAACTGCATTTCAAAGTCATCCTTAATATTCCCAGAGTTCTGATTGGGTTAGATAGGATATTTGGACTGCTTCACAATTTTCAGGTCAAAACCAATAGTAAAAAATACCAACAGAAATTTTCTGTGGAATAATGATGTCACTAGCTCCCCTGTAAAGGTTCTCAAAGTAAGTAACTTCCAGCCTGTACTGTTTGGCACATGCACAGAGAAGAAACTTAGCTGTTTATAATAGTGTGTGGTTTGTTTTTAGAATTTTAAGAAAAAATCTTGAGAATATTTTAATGTAATATTATTTATGTACGCTAATAATTATTATTTTAGGTCCACTGGCTATTCTGAGGTGATAGTTGTCGTTGGAGGATGTGAGCGAGTTGGAGGATTTAATCTTCCATACACTGAGTGCTATGATCCTGTAACAGGAGAATGGAAGTCTTTGGCTAAGCTTCCAGAATTTACCAAATCAGAGTATGCAGTCTGTGCTCTAAGGAATGATATTCTTGTTTCAGGTAAATATAGAATTATTACAGTAGCTACTTTTAATTTGGACACAGCTTCATTATTTTAAACATCCACAGTGTCTTAAAATGTGAATACTCCCACTTTAGGAAGATCAGTTTACAACAAATAAAACCAAGCATGACTTTTTGCTCTTAAAAACAGATACAAGGCCAGGCACGGTGGCTCACACCTGTAAACCCAGCATTTTGGGAGGCCGAGGCAGGCAGATCACCAGGTCAGTAGATCGAGACCATCCTGACCAACATGGTGAAACCCCATCTCTACTAAAAAAATACAAAAATTAGCCGTGTGTGGTGGTGGGCAACTGTAGTCCCAGCTACTCGGGAGGCTGAGGCAGGAGAATCGCTTGAACTTGGGAGGTGGAGATTGCAGTGAGCTGAGATCGCGCCACTGCACTCCAGCCTGGTGACAAAGTGAGACTTGGTCTCAAAAACAAAAAACAACAACAAAAAAAACACAAACAGGTACAAGATGACATGGAATGATTTACAAAAGATCCACCGGAAAATGCCTTTAATCATGTCATACTTTAAATGCTCCCAAATGCATGTAGAATATGCTATAATTTTTTAAACTTTACCTCTTTGCATGTCAGAAGTACTCATAGAATTAAGCATCTCTAATTCACCCATGTTTTTGAAATTCTCCCAGTTTATGAAATAAGATTTGCTTTAAAATTCTTAACTTGAACTTCTTTATGGTATGTGATCTGTTACCTTTAAAATTAGAAAATAAAATGACAGACTTATACAAAGTATAACTATAGTATCTATGATGGGAAGTCTGTTAATTGGTAAAATAATTTCACCAGCTTTGCAGATTATTGTATATATTATCCACATTGAGAAATATAACAATACATACTTTATTTTTTACAATAGTATGCTTTTTGAAAAATGGGTGATTTAAAGAACAAACCTTTAGAATAAACCATTATTTGGGTGCTTCTGATGTCTTACTCTTAACAATGTTTTATGTCTGTAAAATTCACATCCTGTATTTTATTATTTTGGATCTATAATTATCACTTATCAAGGTAACAATTGGTAAAGTTTAAATTTGCTCTGTAGAACTATTTCCATTAAACTTCAAGAGGTCTTTATTTATTGAGCTGAATTCTCAAATTCTCGAATTAGATGAATGAATTCCATGTTTTCTTTACCTGTGCCTTGGTGGCACAGATCTGTTGGTGACAGCTATATCGTGATAAATTATTGTGTGTACATTGTTTTGCATTTAAAGGTGGAAGAATCAACAGCCGTGATGTCTGGATTTACAACTCACAGTTAAATATTTGGATCAGAGTTGCCTCTCTCAATAAAGGCAGATGGCGTCACAAAATGGCTGTCCTCCTTGGTAAAGTAAGAGAAACCACTTTTTATTACTATTGCTGGTATATTTCCAAAGTAAATACCACAGCTGAATCTTTCATTTTACTCACCCTCTGGGTATTTTGGATTCAAATTGTATTTCCTTCCATTTCTAACCTCAATAGATAAACCAAAGATATAAACAATATGACACTGTACTTTTGAATGGATATTTTGTTCTCCTAATTTGGAATTCATGGCAGTGCAGCACATTTCTCTTCTCATGCATCACTGGAGTCCAAATGCCTAAGAAGCATTGGAAAATAAAGGAGTTACATCAGATACAGACAGGCCAATGTCTAACCCATGCAGTTTGTTTTCTTTTTACTAACTTTGCCAGTCAGGCAGAGATATGTTTATCCAAAGTCATGTATTTTATCTTTTTTATTTTAAATAAATATTAAGATAAACTCACTAACAGGCTGGGCACAGTGGCTCACGCCTATAATCCCAGCACTTTGGGAGGCCGAGGCAGGCGAATCATGAGGTCAGGAGATCGAGACCATCCTGGCCAATGTGGCGAAACCCCATCTCTACTAAAAATACAAAAAATAAGCTGGGCATGGTGGCATGTGCCTGTAGTCCCAGCTACCCAGGAGGCTGAGGCAGGAGAATTGCTTGAACCCGGGAGGCGGAGGTTGCAGTGAGCCGAGATGGCACCACTGCACTCCAGCCTGGTGACAGAGCGAGACTCCATCTCAAAAAAAATTAAAATTAAAATTTAAAAACTCACATTTTTTAGAGAAAACCTATTCTTGACTGCAGCTAATGATTATTATAAACAATACATTACTTGGGACATAAACAGACATTACATCTACTGTCTACAGGAACCTGAGAATCAAACTTTTTTTTTGTTTTTTGAGATATATCTCACTCTGTTGCCCAAGCTGGAGTATAGTGGCATTATTTAGCTTGCTGCAACTTCTGCCTCCCCGGTGCAAGTGATTCTCCTGCCTCAGACACCTGAGTAGCTGGGATTACAGGTGTTCGCCACCACACCTGGCTAATTTTTGTATTTTTAATAGAGACAGGGTTTCGCCATGTTGGCCAGGCTGGTCTCCAACTCCTAAGCTCAAGTGATCCTCCCACCTCGGCCTCCCAGAAGGCTGGGATTATAGGCGTGAGCCACCGCACCTAGCCAGTTTCCAAACTTTTTAAAAGCAACTACAGGTGGAGTTTCCAAAATACTTGGGACCAGAAGTGTTTCTGATTTGGGATTTTTTTTTCTTTTCTTTTTAGACAGGTTCTCACTCTGTTGCCCAGGCTGGAGGACAGTGGTACCATCACTGCTCACTACAGCCTTGACTTCCTGGACCCAAACTATCCCTTCTATGTCAGCCTCCCAAGTAGCCAAGGCCACAGGTGCACACCACCACACCTGGCTAATTTTGTATTTTTTGTAGAGATGGGTTTCTCCATATTGCCCAGGCTGGTGTCAAACTTCTGGGCTCAAGTGATCTGCCTCAGCCTCCCACCACTGCACCAGGCCAAATATTTTGGATTTTTTTCATATTTTGGAATATTTTCATTATATTTGTTGAGCATCCCAAATCAAAAAATCCAAGATCTGAAATGTTCCAATGAGCGTTTCCTCTGAGCATTAATGTCATCACTCATAAAGTTTCAGATTTGGAACATTTTGGATTTCAGATTTTTTAAGATTTGGGAAGTTCAACCTGTATACTCTCTTTTAAAAAGTCATATCTAATACAAAAATGTATTACATAACACATGAAAATACAGCAGTTGTACCAAGGATTACCTTAGAGTCTTTAGCTTCTCTCTGCCCCCATCTCCATATGCTCGTCCAAAACCACCTCAAATTAATGAACAACTAAAAGCAGCATACTTGCTTTTGCATATGTCTTCGACTGATCTCCTAGCACCCCCTTCTGAAAAGATTGCTGTCTCATAGGCCCTCCTATGGAGACAGTTAAGTACCACCACTGAAAAAACAAAGCTCTAGTTGAAACAGAAATGGTGATCAGGAACCTTTCTTGGTCAGCCTCTTATTAGTCCTCCTTCCTCTCTTTCCTCACACGGGTTTCTTAAAACCTCTCTACTAGGCTGGGCGCGGTGGCTCACACCTGTAATCCCAGCGCTTTGGGAGGCTAAGGTAGGTGGATCATGAGGTCAAGAGATCAAGACCATCCTGGCCAACATGGTGAAACCCTGTCTCTACTAAAAATACAAAAATTAGCCAGGCGTGGTGGCCGGCACCTGTAGTCCCAGCTTCTCGGGAGCCTGAGGGAGGAGAATCGCTTGAACCCAGGAGGCGGAGTTTGTAGTAAGCCAAGATTGTGCCACTGCAGGCAGCGTTCTGTTGGGAACCTAATTTCACAGCAGTAGGTGAGCAGCCACTGAGCGAGCTCTACTGCCTCAACTTCACCTCCTGTCAGATCAGCACAGATTGGATTCTCATAGGAGCATGAACAGCACATATGAGGGATATCTAGGTTGCAGCTGCTTATGAGAAGAAGCTAATGCCTGATGATCTGAGGTGGAACAGTTACATCCCCAAACCATCCCACCACCACCAATTCCCCACCCAGACCTGTGGAAAAATTGTCTTCCATGAAACTGCTCCCTGGTGCCAAAAAGATTGGGGACCACTGTGTAGAATACTAGAGCTTCTCAAAACAGAGTTTATATTTTTATTTTTTGAGATAGGGTCTTGCTGTGTTGCTGAGGCTGTAGTGCATCAGCACAATCATGGCTCACTGCAGCCTCGACATCCTGGGCTCAAGTGATCCTTCCACCTCAGCCTCCCTAGTAGCTAAGACTGCAGGCACACACCATCATACCCAGCTAATTTTTGCATATTTTGTGGAGATGATGTTTCATCCTGTTGCCTGGGCTGGTTTCAAACTCCTGGGTTCAAGTGATCCTCCCTCCTCAGCCTCCCAAAGTGCCGGGATTACAGGCATGAGCCACCATGCCCAGCTCAAAACACAGTTTAAAAGCTGTTAATTCCTAATGACCTGGATCTCATGTGCTGCTGCTGTCTACATGGCCAATGAAATAATGAGGACCTTGAGACAGATTTGCTGGAAATAACATGTTAATAGAATCTTTTCTAAAACCATTTGGTTTGTCAGTACCTACTATATTATATATAATGTTTGAGGCTGTGCCTCAAGAAGGATAAAATATTACTAGAGGCCGGGCGCGGTGGCTCAAGCCTGTAATCCCAGCACTTTGGGAGGCCGAGACGGGCGGATCACGAGGTCAGGAGATCGAGACCATCCTGGCTAACACGGTGAAACCCCGTCTCTACTAAAAACTACAAAAAACTACCCGGGCGACGTGGGGGCGCCTGTAGTCCCAGCTACTCGGGAGGCTGAGGCAGGAGAATGGCGTGAACCCGGGAGGCGGAGCTTGCAGTGAGCTGAGATCCGGCCACTGCACTCCAGCCTGGGTGACAGAGCGAGACTCCGTCTCAAAAAAAAAAAAAAAAAAAAAAAAAATATTACTAGAAAAGAGGGGCTAAAATAATCCAGGGGTTGGAAGGAGATGCTATCTGACTTAAAAATTTATAATTATTTAGTTTGGACATACAAAGGCGAATGAAAAGTATTGATGTCTCAAAAACCATGTATGTGTTGGTAAACTCAAATTTATTTGATAAAATAGTGTACTTGAGTTGAAGATACCCAAAGCTTAGAAGCACTAAATCAATAAAGGAATCATTCCTATCCTACACAGCAAGTGCTCAATTCATGGAAGCCATTTTGCTAAAATTACAATATAGATTTAATTCAACCTTATAAAACATACTTAAATTTATAAATACTCAGTTTAAGGAAACCTGGGATGGTTTAGAATGTAGAATCTTAGGGGAGCACTCCCCAAGGTAACTTAGAAGTGTGTCTTAGGCTGCAATCCTCAAGAAAGAATAAAAAATTACTGGGTGTGGTGGCTCACACCTGTAATCCCAGCACTTTGGGAGGCCAAGGCAGGTGAATCACAAGGTTAGGAGTTCAAGACCAGCCTGGTCAACATGGTGAAACCCTGTTTCTACAAAAATACAAAAAATTAGCTGGGCATAGTGATGGGCACCTGTAATCCCAGCTATTCAGGAAGCTGGGGCAGAATCACTTAAACCTGGGAGTCAGAGGTTGCAGTGAGCTGCACCGCTGCACTCCAGCCCTGTGACAGAGTGAGACTCTGCCAAAAAAAAAAAAAAGAAAGAAAAAAGAAAAAAAATCTTAGAGTAGGAAGGGATGATGGAATAATGGAGAATATTTCATGTAACTTGGTCATCTTATAAATAACCCCAAAGCGATTAAGTCACTTCCCAAGATTACACAAAAAATGAGAAAGCAGAAGCAAAAATTCAGACTTTTCTTGATCTAGAGGCATTTTATCTTGATGTTCATGGCATGTATTATATTTTAATTTACACATTTAGGAGTATGTATTAAAGTTTAATCTTCAAAATTATGCCATGTGATAGATACTATTATTGTCTTCATTTTAAAATTGAGGAAATATAGCCGAGCATGGTGGCAGGTACCTGTAATCCCAGCTACTCAGGAGGCCGAGACAGGAGAATCACTTGAAGCCAGGAGGTGGACGTTGCAGTGAGCCGAGATCACGCCATTGCACTCAAGCCTGAGCAACAAGAGCGAAACTCCATCTCAAAAAAAAATTATAAAATTGAGGAAATAAATTTGAGTCTCCAAAAGGGTAGATAAATTGCCCTTACATTAGATGACAAAGCTGGTGACCAAAGCCTGTGTCCTTAATTGCTACATCATGTCACAGGTTCCATACTCCATATAGCTGTGCATATACTCCATATAGCTTTTGTAAGTTACTTAACCTGTGGAGCTGAGTGGTGTTGGGGACACAAACTCACCAGCAGATTATTTTAACATAATGTGAGAAATGCATGATATAAGTGGCATTGAGTACTGTGGAAATTTGGGGGCACACAAAGATAAATTGTGGACAAATTTGAATGACAAGGTATGAAGTTTGGCCTTGACCCTTAGACATTCATTGTTGAAATATTAAGAGGAATTGATAAAGTGTTTTAGGAAGAATAATCTGTGGTTTAGAGAGAACAAGCATGGAGGCCAGGAGGTTATTTGAGAGGTATGAAGTGTTGTGGACCCTCAAGTGGGTGATGGCAGCGGGAAATGTAAAGGAAGGGGTAGATGTGAAAGATGCTGCGGAAGAAGACTCAGTGGGACTTAGCAGTTAATTAGCTATGGAGGGAAGAGTTAATGAGGACAGTCCATTAAGCGAGATGTGAGCTGGGTGTGATGGCTCACTCCTGTAATCCCAACACTTTGGGAGGCCGAGGCAGGAGGATTGCTTGAGGGTGGGAGAATGGCTTGAGGCCAAGAGTTAGTGACCAGTCTGGGCAACAGAGGGAGACCCTGTCTCTGTGAAAAATAAAAATAAGTCAGTAGGGTGTGGTGATACACACCTGTGGTTTCAGCTACTTGGGAAGCTGAGGTGAAAGGATTACTTAAACCTGGGAGGTTGAGGCAGTAGTGAGCTGTGATCATACCACTGCACTCCAGCCTGAGCAACAGAATGAGACCCATTTCCAAAAAGAGAAAAAGAGAGAGAGAGAGAGAAATGTGGATGTTAAGCTGTTGGAGAGCTTTGTTAGGTTGAAAGTTCCCTATATAAACCATGATGCTTAATGGATATTTTGCATATAAACCATTTAATAAATATCTTACTGATTGGTTCACCTGTCATATAAAGATATTAATTTGCCCTACCCTTCTTGTATTTGTGAAAAGAAAATGTACATAAAAGCTCTGTGAACTTTAGAGTTCATTATGTGTCAAGTACTTTTCTAGATATTGTAGGGGCTAAAAGATAGGCCTGCCTTCAGCACTGTCATAGTCTAGTAATTTTTTCCTAATATTTTAGTTTCAGAGCTTTAATACTTTATAATAATCAAATATTTCGTTACCCGTAAGTGTGAATATTTAAGCTAAATTGTACAATTCTCAGTGTGAGCAATATTACCCCCAAGGGGGCAAAGATTGGTTCTTAGAAGGTGGAAAAAAAAACATGTACTCTTTCATGTGTAAAGCACAGATATACATAATTAAGGTAAATAGATATACAATTTATTTGTGGCATTAAAATTTTATAGAGGGAAGACTATTAGGAATAAAATACCTAAAAAGGCTCCATGGATTGTGATGGTGGTAGGGGGATGATGATTTTTTTAAAAGCTCAGAAACTCTGAGCTAAATATATTGCAATTATATTTATTTAGCATTTTAAAGAGAAGAAATCCCTTAATTCTTTAACCAACTACTTCAAAATTCAGACTTTTGATAATTAAGATTTTTCCATGTGTATTTTACATATAGGTATATGTTGTTGGAGGCTATGATGGGCAAAACAGACTTAGCAGCGTAGAATGTTATGATTCCTTTTCAAATCGATGGACTGAAGTTGCTCCCCTTAAGGAAGCAGTGAGCTCTCCTGCAGTGACTAGCTGTGTAGGCAAACTGTTTGTGATTGGTGGAGGACCTGATGATAATACTTGTTCTGATAAGGTAAGCCATGCACTTTTAAAGAAATTACCAATGATAAGTACAAGAAGGGAAATACAGAAGGCTTATCAAGTAGGTAGCCAGGTCACTTAGTGTGAGGGGTCTATTTAAAAATTTCTGGTACTATATACTTTTGGAGAAAAACATTGAATTCTGGGTTGCTAAAGTGAGACTCTAGTATATCTAACAATTTGCTCTTACAAATATGATCCAATCTTTTTGAAATGAGACGGTCTGTGTAGAGATTTTGTACTGAATAAATTGTTCTGAACCTTTGCTATCATCTACAGAATCTAAAAACCATTTACACAAAACACAGTTGGGAAGTGAATTAGCAAATGGTAAGACACAGTAAATATACTGCTTCCAACTGGGTCATTTTCTACATTCTTTCGAATTATTTTTCAGAAAAAAGAAAAGGAAAAGAAACCTCCATAGTGTAAATAGAGGATGGTTCAAAGTTGCTCCGATTCAGTAAACTCCTGGGACAAAAGAATACGTGCTATCTTGACATCTCAGGAAATGTTTATTCTGGAAAAAAGCGTCTAATGCCTAGTTGGTTTAGCAATGTTAACTAAATGTTGTCAATCTATTCATTCTTTTTCTAAATTCAGTTTAAAATAATGTGATCAAATGTTACTTATTTAGAATGTATTAATTCAGAATTTGTGATAGTTCAGAGCATACTGACTGAATTGAGGTTTACTTGTTTTCTTTTGAAGAAAGGACTCCCTAAAACCATTAAGAAGTTATATGGCCGGGCGCGGTGGCTCAAGCCTGTAATCCCAGCACTTTGGGAGGCCGAGACGGGCGGATCACGAGGTCAGGAGATCGAGACCATCCTGGCTAACAGGACGAAACCCCGTCTCCACTAAAAAATACAAAAACTAGCCGGGCGAGGTGGCGGGCGCCTGTAGTCCCAGCTACTCGGGAGGCTGAGGCAGGAGAATGGCGTAAACCCGGGAGGCGGAGCTTGCAGTGAGCCGAGATCGCGCCACTGCACTCCAGCCCGGGCGACAGAGCGAGACTCCGTCTCAAAAAAAAAAAAAAAAAAAAAAAAAGAAGTTATATTCAGGTATGAGGCATAGTTATCCTACATAACACGATTGTAAAAAAATTTATACTGTTAATTTAATTGACAAACCTGATGGCCATTCATTCTAGAAACAATCTCTGTGTGTTTGGTACTCTATTCTGCTTGATAGTAATAAATTTTCATTTTATTTGAGAATGTTCATAATTCAGACATTTCACTATCAGGCTAACCTCTCTTAATTCTCTGAATTAATAGGATTTTATTTTAAATAATGTTTGTAGGTATTGGTAGACTCTTTATTAAGTACATTTCCATTTTTGTTTAGAAATTTTAATTATATATTTTTATATGTCATTAGGTTCAATCTTATGATCCAGAAACCAATTCTTGGCTACTTCGTGCAGCTATCCCAATTGCCAAGAGGTGTATAACAGCTGTATCCCTAAACAATCTGATCTATGTTGCCGGTGGACTGACCAAGGCAATATACTGTTATGATCCAGTTGAAGATTACTGGATGCACGTACAGAATACATTCAGCCGTCAGGTAATAACATAAAGCAGTACAAAAGAAAAATAAATCTAAGAGGGACCAAGTACATAATCATTATTAATACACTGGAATTTAAATTTTAAAATGTTTCAGGCCGGGCATGGTGGCTCACGCCTGTAATCCCAGCATTTTGGGAGGCCAAGGCGGATGGATCACTTGAGGTCAGGAGCAAGACCAGCCTGGCCAACATGGTGAAACCCCATCTCTACTAAAAAATAAAAAATTATGGCCGCGCACTGTGTCTCATGCCTGTAATCCCGGCACTTTGGGAGGCCGAGGCGGGCAGATCACCTGAGGTCGGGAGTTCGAGACCAGCCTGACCAACATGGAGAAACCCTGTCTCTTCTAAAAATAC
>NW_012115655.1:1848048-1851706 GCF_000951035.1 Colobus angolensis palliatus
GCCACCGCACTCCAGCCTGGGCAACAGAGCGAGACTACGTCTCAAAAAAGTAAATAAATAAGTGAAATAAAATATTTCATGTTTGCTTGAATTATTTTATATGTTTTTTAAAACTCCACATAAAGCATATGGTAACCTGTTTTGAACTCCTTCCAAGGAATTGTTTTATTGAAATAACTTCCTTTTTACCATCCCATGGAGAAGTATCTGTTGCACTTGGGCTGTTCTGTTTTTTTTTTTTTTCACACTCCTACTCCAGTATTTATCCCCTCTCTTTCATATTTCAGAAGAGGAGAAATGTTCCCAAACTGGTTGCTTCTTTGGTTAGAGGCTGGGAAATCTGCTATTTCTGTTATAAAGGAAATGGCTGTGCTCAGCTTTCTTTCATCCGTATATTCTACCTGGAGCCCTACTCCTTACCCACACCGCCAACTCCCAAAAGGCCTTTTCCCCGCCTTTTGATTCATGGCTCTTTTGCCTTCCACCCCCAAAATTGATGGGTCTGATGCTGAAAATCTGGCTCTACACATACCACTCTAGAGATGTACTCTTAAAGGTCACTGCTAATAATCTCATCACTCTCGTTCATACTCTCTTGTTTTTCTACCCGGTCCTTAAATATGGATGTTCCTTGAGCCTGTCCTCTGTCCTCTTCCCAGTTTGTACTCTTTCCTGAATTACCTCATTTACTACTCAGCACTGATGATTTCCAAGTCTTTAGCACCATCAAAGCCTCTCTCCTGTGTTCCAAACTCAAATTTCTAACTGCCTATTTGATATTTTACATGGGTATTTCAAGACTTTAAATTTCAAATAGAACTTACCCTCTTCCCCAAACCTACTTTTTCTATATTTCCAAATAACCTAGAAACTTAATTTATTAGATTATCTTTTTCTTCTCTTAAATTGAGTTAATCTAGCCTATCAGTTCTTCTATTTTTTCCATTCCTGTTGTTTCTACTTTTGTTCAAGTTCTTACCAATTTTTACCTAAACAAACAAAAATACTCTAATTAGTTCTCCGTTCTCTAGTATCTTGTCTCTCTAGCTCATTTTGCCATCAATTTTTTTTTCTTTCTTTTTCTTTCTTTCTTTCTTTCTTTCTTTCTTTCTTGTCTTTCTTTTCTTTCTTTTCTTCTTTTTTTTTTTTGAGACGGAGTTTCACTCTTGTCGCCCAGGCTGGTGTGCAACGGCGCGATCTCCGCTCACTGCAACCTCTACCTCCCGGTTTCAAGTGATTCTCTTGCCTCAGCCTCCTGAGTACCTGGAATTACAGGCACCCACCACCAAGCCCAGCTATATTTTGTGTGCTTTTAGTAGAAACAGGGTTTCACTATGTTGACCAGGCTGGTCTCAAACTCCTGACCTTGTGATCCACCTGCCTCGGCCTCCCAAAGTGCTGGGATTACAGGCATGAGCCACCGTGGCCAGCCTATTATTTTTCAATAAATCTACTTATTGTCTCTTCTTTTATTGGAAGCCTATTAAATAAAATCCAAAACTTCTATCACTTCATTCTAGACCTTCTGTTGCCTGACCTTCATTTGACCTTTCACCTTCACATTCTATAACTTTACCTCAGGTACTTTAAGTATCTGTCATTTGTAGTCTCTAAACAGATCATAAATGTTCTTGCCTTGGTTCATGCTGTCGTCTTAGCCTGTAATGCCTTTTTTACCTTCTCTACTTGTAATTCTACTCATCTTTCAAGGACCACTTCAGTACAACAGAGTTTAACTTGGGCAGAATGGATCTTTTTTGCTTTCTGATCTGTTAAAGCACTCACACCTCTTATGGCAATTGTATATTCCCTTATGGGTATAAATGTTTATTTCCTATACTGGAATTTAGTCTTCTTGAGGACACTATTCTAACTCATCTTGTATGTATCTTGCATTTATTTGTGTATAGTAAATATATATATTGAATAAGTAAACAAATGAGGAAGTAACAGAGAGACTTAATTTTAAGATAATATTATTTGCCAGATGCATTAGAGGTACAGCATAGATTATAAGGATAGTGAATAAACCATTTTTCTAAAGTTGTTGGCATTGAGATATAGTCTCCAATTAGTAATATATATGGAGTAACATTGCCCCAGTTAATGAAAGGGACAAATAGGCACTTCAGCTTCATGGTACAGAATGAGTATTACCTTTTCTCCCTCTCATATCACATCTAAGTAAAAATAAATCACATTTCTCCAGCTCAGGGACCTCCCTTGGAAAACCATTCTCCAGCCCTATAGAGGCAACAGTGTACCCTACTTGCATGCGAATCCTCATGTGGTCAAGTATTGAGACTTATTTCTAATTTTTTAAAAATCTAAGCTGCTTTTTATTGGTTTATTTCAGTGAAGATTGTAAAGAATAATGCATTTTTATTAAGAATTACTGCTCTGCCGGGTGCAGTGGCTCACGCCTGTAATCCCAGCACTTTGGGAGGCCAAGGCAGGCAGATCATGAGGTCAGGAGATCGAAACCATCCTGGCGAACATGGTGAAACCCCGTCTCTACTAAAAATACAAAAAAATGAGCCAGGCGTGGTGGCGGGCGCCTGTAGTCCCAGCTTCTCGGGAGGCTGAGGCAGGAGAATGGTGTGAAGCCGGGAGGCGACGGAGCTTGCAGTGAGTGGAGATCGTGCCACTGCACTCCAGCCTGGGAGACAGAGCGAGACTCCGTCTCAAAAAAAAAAAAAAAAATTACTGCTCAAGCTGGGTGCAGTGGCTCATGCATATAATCCCAGCACCCCGGGAAGCTGAGGCAGGAGGATCACCTGAGGCTAAGAGTTAGGGACCAGCCTGGGTGACAGAGTGAGACCCTGTCTGAAAAAAATTTTTTTTTAAAATAAAGAAAAAAGAAAAAGAATTACCATTTATTCAGAACTTTGCTATATTGTATAAAACAATAACAGTTTAGGAAGATAATTGCCAGTATGTAGCATATTGCAGGGTACACATGAATGTTTTTTAACTAGGTTATTGAGATAAAACTGAGAAAAAAATAATAATAGGACACACATGGCACATTTTCTCTAATTAAACAACATTCATTGACTTTAGAAACTTAAACATTTGGATCAGAAGTATATTAAGGCTAACGAAGACAAATCATTGAAGTTCAAATCTAGTACTGGGATTTAGGGGATTATTTCCTCTCCTCTGTTTATTCTTACCACCAATGCTACTAAATACATCTATGCATACTGATGTGATCTCGGCTTACTGCAACCTCTGCCTCCTGGGTTCAAGTGATTCTCCTGTCTCAGTCTCCCAAGCAGCTGGGATTACAGGCCCATGTCACCACACCCGGCTATTTTTTGTAGTTTTAGTGGAGACAGGGTTTTGTCATATTGGTCAGGCAGGTCTTGAACTCTTGACTTCAGGTGATCTGCCTGCCTCGGCCTCCCAAAATGCTGGGATTACAGGCGACAGCCACCACGCCTGGCCTTATGCACGCGTTATTGATAGGTAATTTTTGAGCCATGTGTAAGTGGTTGTTTACCCTTTTAATGCTAACCAATGAAAAAGGATAAATGAAAACTTTATGTATTGATAAATTATTTTTTGCAATGTTAGGATCATTTCATTGTATACAGTTAAATGAACCCAATACTGTTGCTTTTAAAAATGCTTAGAATTTTTTATTTATTTATTT
>NW_012115655.1:1852636-1868592 GCF_000951035.1 Colobus angolensis palliatus
CCGTCTCAGCCTCCCAAAGTGCTGGGATTACAGGCTTGAGCCACCGCGCCCGGCCTCATTTCAGTCTTTAAAAGAAGTAAAACTTTATGTATTGATAAATTATTTTTCCTACGTATAAACAAACACATAGAGTAAATGGTATTTTACTAGCATGGAATACACTATTACATCAGATAGATGTAATTTCCTGATATGAATACTTGGTTTCAAGGTTGTTTGCTTTATTTAATTCTGAGCATTATTATCTGAAATAATACTAATTACCAAACCATGTAATTATATATTGTTTTAGAATCATCATCAAAATAACTAAGGTTCAATAGTGGGAACTACCTTGTACCTGAAAACTAAGGTTTTTGTTTGCCTTTATTATATTCAGAACTTTAAGAACTTATAGAAAGAGCTCATTGTGCTTTAAATGAAAAATATTAGAGTTTGTTCCCTAATTGGTGCAATTCATGGGGGGGGTGGTATTCTCAACAAAAGTGTCTTTCACTATGTGATAATGGGCTAAGTCGTTCTGGGTGTCTGTAAATTCTAATAGAGGCATTTTTAAGTACTCACAAATTCCTTCAGACCTAAAGATAGTATCCTATTATATAAAGCCACGAAGATTTAATTTCTTCTATAAGAGCAAAATTTATATACAGCAAATTTGGCCAAGTAAAAATGCTTATTGAACTCATTGGTAGAACCTATTTCATTGTTGGTTGTGTGGAACCAGGATAATAAGATGCAGTAACTTTCTGAATTAAAGGGAAACTTTAATTGGAAATGGAAGACTATCTGGCCTGCAGTATAATTAGATCCATGTAATAGTGAGTCAGTTGTTAATGTAGGGTTTTTTGTTTGTTTGTTTGTTTGTTTTTTGAGATGAAGTTTCGCTCTTGTCACCCAGACTGGAGTGCAGTGGTGCAACCTCGGCTCACTGCAACCTCCGCCTCCCAGGTTCAAGCAATTCTCCTGCCTCAGCCTCCCGAGTAGCAGGGATTACAGGCACCCCCCACGACGTACAGCTAATTTTTTGTATTTTTAGTAGAGATGATGTTTCACTGTGTTGACCATACTGGTCTCGAACTCTTGACCTCAAGTGATCCACCTGCCTCGGCCTCCCAAAGTGCTGGGATTACAGGCATGAGCCATTATGCCCAGCCAGGTTTTGTTTTTGAAGAATCACTCTCATCCTTGCAAGAATATTTGTTTCATATAGTAACTGTATTATTGACAGAGAATAATAAAATTTAGCTTAGAATCCCATTGTGTGGGAAGTTAACTGTAAGATGTTATTTGAGACATTTATATGGCCCAGCCAGGGCTCCTAATAACAGTGTTTCGTTAACTTAGTTATAAATTTTTTCCTCATTCATTCATTCAATTTGTGGGTAATCCCATATAATGAATATTGTTCCTACTCCTTGGTCATGTAACTGCCACTTTCTATAATAACCTTCCTGTAATAGGAAAAGCAAGCCAGGCTCTTTAAAGATGCTTTTGCTTAACTACCATTAAGTTAAAACCCTTTTATCAGTCCACATCCTACCTCCCACATCTTGGCCCCAATTACTAACATGAAATCTTTTTTTTTTTTTTTAACTTTTAAGTTCAGGGGCACTAGTGCAGATTTGTTACATAGATACACTGTGTCATGGGGGTTTGTTGTACAGATTGTTTCATCACCCAGTTATTAAGCCCTGGTACACATTAGTTATTTTCCTGATCCTCTTCCACCCTCCACCCTCTGAAAGGCCCTAGTGTATTTTGTTCCCCTCCATGTGTCCCTGTATTCTCATCATTTGGCTCCCACTTATAAGTAAGAACATGCAGTATCTGGTTTTCTGTTCCTGTGTTAGTTTGCTAAGGATGATGGCCTCCAGCTCCATCCACATCCCTACAAAGAACATGATCTCGTTATTTATTATGGCTACGACTGACATATCATCTATCTTGACATTCATTTCATTCATGCAAACTTATCCAGCACTCACACACAGAACAGAGTTGGGCCAGAGGACCTTAGCTTATATCATGTCTCCCTTTTTTTGACTGTGTTAAAGCATTATTTTGCTTTTCTGTTTGTTACCAAATCCTTTATCTTCAATGGTTAATTTTTTGTTTATGTATTTGGTTAAACAGGAAAACTGTGGTATGTCTGTGTGTAATGGTAAAATATATATCCTGGGTGGAAGACGGGAAAATGGAGAAGCCACAGACACTATTCTCTGTTATGATCCCGCAACAAGTATCATCACAGGGGTAGCTGCAATGCCCAGGCCAGTGTCCTATCATGGCTGTGTGACTATTCATAGATACAATGAGAAATGTTTTAAACTCTGAAGCCAGGATACCTCACCGAAGAAGCCACACCAATCCAAGATGGGAGGTTTTAAAAACTCTAGAGTGGGAACTTCACATATCTCCTTTGTGCCATATGCAAAAAGTAGTAAAAATAATAATTTGGTGCCTTTCTCCTCAAAATATCAATCTTTCAAACTGTAATAAAGCCTTTCCTATAATTGAAAAAAAAAACTTTTTTGTTAAAGGTAATGGTGGTTGTTACTTGGCCTTTGAAGAGTGTACCTTTTGTAAGTATTTGTAAGAAGCCTATGTGAATTAGGAAATGTCTGTCTGCAGACCTTTTAGGAACGTGTGAATGGTGTCTTCACTTATTATGTATGTTTATCTGTATTATATTCCTTATTTTGTCATATATGTAGAGAAAATTGCATGACTTGAGGCATCATTTAGGTTGAAGAAGTTAATGCTTAGAATGCATTCTAGGAGAAAAAATCAGTTTTAAAAACCTTTGTTGTTAACAAAGTATATCCAGATTGATTAATTTTATTGAAGAGTTTTTTTCTGTAATTGATAAAAATGTAATGACAATTCAGGTATCATAAAATACTGAACTATTGTGACTTTATTCTTAGAATTGCTGTCTTACATTTAACATGTTTTTAGGGGGAAATTAGGTAGGAGAGAGAAAAATAAGTGCCCCTACAGAGGGGATTAAAATTATAAGTTAATTCCTAAGAGAAAAATGGAATGGCCATTGAAGGAAAAATGACCCACTATGGCTCTCAAAGTTTTTATGCATCATCTCTTCAATCTTCTAAGAAAGCTTCTTTTCTTAACTTGATAAAGCAGTTGAAACCCATTTTGCAATATTGTCTTGTGAAAACCAGGGACAGACAGCCAGGCACAGTGACTCACACCTGTACTCCCAGCTACTCAGGAGGCTGGGGCAGGAGGATTGCTTGAGCCCAGGAGTTTGAGGCTGCAATGAGCTATGAACGCACGCTGCACTCTAGCCTGGGCAACGGGGTGAGACTCTGTCTCAAGAGAAAAGAAAAAGAAAAATAGGGATAGGTTTTCTTCCCTAGCCCAGTAGGGTTTGACCTCATTAGTATGGTGCTTTGGGTGAGGACCTCTTCCTTGATTATCCTAACTTCTAGTGAACAGCTAAAATTCCTGAGAGGCTCTACTCTTACGGTACCTTTAATAGGATAAAGCAGGGACCACCTATCTCAGTGGGTCCATTTTTCTTTTAAAATTAGTTATCTGAAAAAACTTAGCAGTAGTTCCCATCTTTAAGATAAGTCTTTCATTTGGCCCCCATTGTGTAAAATACTAATCAGCATTTTCAAGCTTCTGTACAACAGACTGCTTTTGTCTAGATTTTTCAACTCCACTTTATAAAGCTTATCAGTTTTCAGAGAGGAATGTGAATTTGTTTTCTAATGCAAATAGATGGATATGGCAGGAACTACAGCATAAGTGATTATTGTGATTCTGGGTGGATGGATATAATTTACAACATTTAGGGATGTTCTAGGTAGCCTGCTGTAGGTTGACTTCCGGTCACTGTTGTCTTTCACATTATAATTTGTATATTTCTTGTGACAGAAGGGATGATGCAAATATGTAGAGTGTCACCAGATTTCTGTTAAAACCAAGGTTGAAATAAAAAGCCTGACATTGGTAAGCTACATTGTTTTCTCATCTTAGAATGATACAGAGATTTCAAATAGACATTTTTTAAACTTTAATGCTTAGCTAGAATCTACATTTTGAGGAAAACTCTAAAAAACTTAAAAATTGTTAGGGAATTTTTATTTTTCAAATCATAATTTTAAAATACCATTTTGTGGTAACAGCAATTCAGAAAACAATTTTGTATCATCTTAGTTGAAAGAATGTAGGTACAGTTTGGATACTTGTACTTGAATTTTAGAGTAAACATCTGCATTATACTCTTGTAGATAATAGAATTATTTAGATCAGAAATTCTTTACAGTAAATGAGATAATGTGTGAAAAAGTATTTTGTAAATGCTGAGGATTCTACAAACGATAGTTGTTATTTTCATGTGTGTTTGTAAGATCATGTCCATTTCATGAATACCGGACTTCACATAAAAAAAGACTTTTTCAAGATAACTTTGTATTCCAGTATTTTTGTCTATTGTAAAAAGTATTAACTATTTACTTTTATTTTGTTACACATTTATTTTAATATTCATGTGTTATAGTAAATTTGAAATGAAATCCTGAAAAACAGATTTTTTTAAAACACAGACCTCATACCAATATTAATTTTTTCTCTACATAATTTAAAACTACATAAATTAAGTAGTTAAAATTTATATTGAAGGCCACCAAGAACTTACGTTGAATCTTAGAAAATTTAAATAACTATTTTTAAAGTTATCCAACTTATATTTTCATTTTTTAATATTTATCTTCCTTTACTAATTCTTGATAAATAATAGCATTAGACTTGATAAAATAAAAAAGATTTTAGAGTAGAATTAATATACCAAAAGGGATATATCAGCCAAATTGGTGTCAGATTGTATTCATTCTCTCATCACATAAAGATTTTTCTTTTGATAGGTGATGCTCATATAAACCTTTGGTTTAGAATCTATATATGTACATGTGTATGTATGTAGATAGTATGGTTGTATACACACATATATACCAAACACCATGAATTTTAGCAGCGTGCAATGATCAGAAAAAAAGCATATAAAGTAAAAATTAGTTGACCATGCTAAATTCGATTCTGGAAGATTTTTTTATTTGGGCATTTCTACAGCTTTTTACATTTGAAAGTACATGATGAGTATTAGTAATGATGACTTGTGAATAATCAGAATCTTTATGACAATTTAGTTTTACAAGGTCAGAAGAGATGAGTTTGCTAAACCCAGCTGTGATACCTCAGTTGGAAAGGGAATTCAAAGGTATGCTTTGTAGAACAGAAAAGTACAGGTTTGTTTGTTTGTTTTTAATGAACTTTAATCCTTTTCTGTTTTTCCTCTATGTGAGTCAGCTACAAAAGTGGTCTAATTTTTACAACAGTAGAACCTCCTCCTTTTCTACTCTAATCTTCCCACTGACTTTACTGCACAGGTATGAAATACTAGCGTATTGGATCTTCAGTAACCTTTTTATTTCCTAGATGATTGAAATATAGGTATTTACTCCATTTAAACCAGGTGATAAGATGATGTAAATACTCAGGGAGGGTATTAACTTGTTGCTTTTGCTTGTTTGGGGTGTAAAGTGCCATAACTGAATAATCTTCAATTCATGATTCTGGCGTAAGTTTAATTTGGAAAAAGGGGCTTCACACATGGTGGTGGTTGAACATTGATTATTTTATATTTAAAAAGATGAAAATGTTTTGTGGACTGATAACATTTTATCTTAGTGAATATGAATTGTTTATGTATCTCTACTGTCAAATAGCCTTTTTGAAACTCAGGAAAGACAAAGGTTCAATTACACCACTTTTGTCAATAAACAAACCAGGTATGTTTTTGTTTTTGTTTTTGTTTTTTCCTGTTGTCTGGATATGGCAATAGATTTTTTAAATTGCTGTGAGAACCCATATATGAAAAGAGAGGAGTTGAACTGTGTGTGCCTTTTATGTCTTGAGATTTATATGTGGAACAGACATCTACTTCAAACTGCATTTTCTTTTTTGGGGGGCGGGGGGACGGAGTCTTGCTCTGTCACCCAGGCTGGAGTGCAGTGGTGCGAGCGATCTCAGCTGACTGCAACCTCCACCTTCCAGGTTCAAGGGATTCTGCCTCAGCCTCTCGAGTAGCTGAGGCTACAGATGCATGCCACCACACCCGGCTAATTTTTTTGTATTTTTAGTAGAGACGGAGTTTAGTAGAGATGGATCACTCCTGACCACGTGATCCGCCCACCTCGGCCTCCAAAGTGCTGAGATTACAGGCTTGAGCCACCACGCCCGGCCTGTATTTTCAGAGAGAAGGGCTTGGTGTTCATGTGGTGCCAAGTGGTAAGATAATGGCTCTTCAAGGCTTCCTATGGACTGCCTTTATTTTAGTAAACTCAAGACACCAGTTAACCTCAACAGAGTTTTGACCTTATTAGAATTTGTTGTGCATCTTATTGAAAACCAGGTTTACATCACCTCACCCCATTATTTAGTTAAAATAAATTTAGTTAAATAAATTCACCATGCCAGGTAACCAGAATTCAGCGAATTGGTTGATCTTTAAGGCAGTAGGTTTGACTAGCTAGCTATCATTATTGTCACATCTAATGCTAGGCACCAGAAACCATTTGAGCCAGGAGTGTGAATGAATAATTCCAGAGACACTTTAGACATTTTTTAATGTTTTATATGAACGTTTTACATTTGTGTGATTGCCTTAGATATTAAATTTTCCTAGTGGTGAAGGTTATCATCATAAATTTTTTAAAAACAGCAACATTCATAACTTATTTTATATATTGTTCCAAAGAAAAGAATTTGTTTTAATGGTTTCAAAATAACTGCACCTGAATTTGTTTATGTGCCTTAAGTTCTCTAGTGCTATTTCAACTTTTTTTTCAATCTAAATGAAGCTTACCTTAGATAAGATTCATATTTGTTTCCTATAGAGTAAATAAACTTCCCCTTCTTAAATTGTGTAATAAGCACCAACGTGTGGTTGCTTGGCAGAATGAGAATGTTAAGGGAGATTGTTGGATGTTTGGAGTTTCATTATATTTTTTGTTTTTATTTTTTGATACCTAGGTGCTTTTTAAAATATTCAGACAAATATCTATCTTACATTGATTAAACCGGTGTAAATTCATTTGCAGTATCTACATCGAATGTCAAAAAAGTATACTTATTTTTGTTCTATACTTATGTACAATTTTTTCCCTCTTTAGGCTTTTTCATTTAACTTTCTTGAAAAAGCACCTACTCTTTCCTCCCTATCACCCCTCCCCCATGGTTTCTTTATTTAAATTTTTATTGAGAGTTGTTGGAGCTCTAAGATAATACAATTTTAGAGTTGAACAAAAGTATAATCTGCTTTATAACTAGGATAGACCTAAGGTCATTTGCTTTCAATTAGAGGCTCCAGAGTCTTCATAGTGAAAAGAATGCTTTGTATTTCATTGTTCTTAGTTAAGTTGTAGCACGTGAATACTTACATGTTTTGTTTCAATATACTTCTTGCATAGTTTAATTTTTTTAAAGTTGTATCTAATAAAATGTCTTTTAACCATTATTACTTGACTATATGGTTGTATTAAATTTTGTTTACCAAAAATTTGTTGTTCTGTTTTATTTTAAATATATTTAAGGGGTTGTGCAAAAAAGAGATGAGGAAAATACTGGATATATTAATAGATGTGTGTATTTACTGGTATGTCCATAAAATAACTGGAAGGATAAATAAGAAACTGAAAACGTTAGTGTGTAAGAGGAAATGAAATGGTGACTGGAGGACAAGTAAAAATGAAACTTTACTGCATATGTGTGTGTATATATATATATATATAATTATAAATACGTATAAAATCAATTTCTTAGTCTGAAACACACAAAAGTATTCCCTATTCAAAAAAATATATATATATATTTTTTTGAGACGGAGTCTCGCTCTGTCACCCAGGCTGGAGTGTAGTGGTACAGTCTTGGGTCACTGCAACCTCCGCCTACCAGGTTCAAGTGATTCTCATGCCTCAGCCTCCCATAGCTGTAGTAGCTGGGACCACAGGTGCATGTCACTGTGCCCGGCTAATTTTTGTATTTTTAGTAGAGACAGGGTTTCATCATGTTGGTCAGGCTGGTCTCAAACTCCTGACCTCGTGATTCGCCCACCTTGGCCTCCCAAAGTGCTGGGATTACAGGCATGAGCCACTGTGCCTGGCCTAAAAATTTTAATTAACACAAGGTAACCCATAACATTTGCAACCTAATGTTCTTATGATTTGGTTCTCACATTGAGTCAAAGAAATTTTTTTTTAAAAGCATAGAGTTTTTTGTCTTTTTGTTTTTTGTTTTTTTGAGACACGGCCTTACTGTGTCATCCACAGGCTGGAGTGTGGTGGCACCATCATTGCTAACTGCAGCCTAGACTCTTGGGGTCCCAAGTAGCTGGAATTGCAGGTATGTGCCACCACGCCTGGCTGATTATTTTTTGTAGAGACAAGGTTATGTTGCCCAGGCTGGTCTCCAACTCCTGGCCTTAAGTGATGCTTCTACCTCCCAAAGCACTGGGATTACAGACATGAGACACTACATCCAGCCTAGGGTTATTATATACTGGAGAGGCAATGTCTGAATTTGCATTGGCAAAAGTATATTTTTGAAAATACACAAAAACATTATAGAAGCACATAATATGCTTAGATTTTATGCTTAGAGTTTTGCCGTCAAAGTAAAATGGCAGTTAGCGTTTTCATCTTGTTATTATTATTTTTGTGACAAGTTCTCACTCTGTCACCCAGGCTGGAGTGCCGTGGTGCGATCACGGCTCACTGCAGCCTCAACTTGCCAGGCTCAAGCAATCCTCCCACCTCAGCCACACAAGTACTTGGGACTACAGGTGAGCATCGCCATGCCTGGCCTTTATTTTTATTTTGTAGAGATAGGGTGTCGCCATGTTGTCCAGGCTGGTCTCAAACTCCTGGGCTCCAGTGATCTGTCTGCTTCAGCCTCCCAAAGTGGTGGGATTGCAAGTGTGAGCCACTGTGCCCAGACCCTAGAGTGGTTTTTAATGTTAAAGGTGTTTTCATTTGACTTAATGCCTCTATAGTTATATCTGTAAAATGCACAGGCTTCATCAGACCTGATTCCAGCCAGTTCTTTGCTGTAGAGTCATTTAGCTCTCTCAGTCTCACTCTTTTGGTTCTAGGAAATGTAGCCATAATACTTATCTTACAGGCTTCTTGTAAGGAGATGAGATTATGCAGTGTATACTAAAGGGTGAACATAGTTCTCACACACAAGAGCAGCACATAACTTCATGCAGCTGGCTCAGGGCAAAAATGCAATGTGCAAAGGCAGGGAAGGAATTGAAAGAACTAAAAGTATTCATTAGCTCATATTTGAAAAACCTTGGACAATGGATGAATAGGAGCCTCATGTATTATACTTTAAATTTTCCCTTTTAAAAAAAATGACCTTGCTGGGTGTGGTGGCTTACGCCTGTATTCCCAGCACTTTGGGAGGCCGAGGCAAGAGGATCATGAGGTCAAGAGATAGAGACCATCCTGGCCAACATGGTGAAACCCCATCTCTACTAAAAATACAAAATTAGCTGGGCATGGTGGCATGCGCCTGTAATCCCAGCTACTGAGGAGGCTGAGGCAGGAGAATCTCTTGAACCTGGGAGGCGAAGGTTGCAGTGAGCCGAGATTGAGTCACAGCATTCCAGCCTGGGCGACAGAGCAAGACTCTGTCTCAAAACAAACAAACACAAAAATCACCTACTGTTTTAATGGAATGAGGAGGGAAATGGACTATACCTGTCTTCTGCTTCTCTGCTGTTTATTAACTGATAATGGAAACAGAAGGGATAGTTTCCTCCTAATTATGTTAGGATCTTTTTTTTGAGACAGGATCTCACTATGTCACCCAGATTGAAGTGCAGTGGCACAATCATGGCTCATGGCAGCTCCAATTTCCGAGACTCAGGTGATTCTCCCACCTTAGCATCCCTAGTAGCTATAGGACTACGGCTCATGCTACCACGCCTAGCTAATTTTTAAATTCTTTGTAGAAATGGGGTCTTGCTATGTTGCCCAGGGTGCTCTCAAACCCCCGACTTAAAGTGAACCTTCTGCCTTGGCCTCGCAAAGTGTTGGGATTACAGGCATGAGCCACAATGCCCAGCTCACATAAATCTCCTATACAAAATATAGATACCAGCATTGTACAAGGAGTATAAATTAAGAGAAAAATCATATGAGCTTTCCCAGCTATCAGATTATCATGTCAATCAATATTAAGATTCTTTCCTTTAAAACAGACTGCCTGCATTTTGGGCCACAAAAACTCAGACTCATTCAATATACAAACTCTGGCTACCCAAATTCTCTGCTTGGTCTTATCTATAGCAAATAGAATACAAAGCAGCAAGGAAAATTCCCTGATAGTTTCTTCTCTCTCTCTTTTTTTTTTCTTTTTTTTATAATGAGAAGAGTTCTTTAGGTACATTTACGATGTAGGGTCCAAGGGAAAACAAAAGGGATATTAATAGGAGAAAAGGCATACACATTTATTAATGTGCACAGGGGAGAATCACAAAGTAATTACCCCACTATGCAATGGGGTAGAGAATGTCATATACCCTTCTTAGGGGAAAGGAAGATAGGAAGTGTGGGTGATTTCAGGGAGGTAGTAAATGATTTTTATTTATTTATTTATTTTGAGACAGAGTCTCTCTCTGTCACCCAGGCTGGAGTGCAGTGGCACAATCTTGGCTCATTGCAACCTCTGCCTCCCAAATTCAAGTGATTCTTCTGTCTCAGCCTCCCAAATAGCTGGGACTACAGGCACGTGCCATCATGCCCAGCTAATTTTTGTAGAGGGAGGGTTTTAGTAGAGATGGGGTTTCACCATATTTGCCAGGCTGGTCTCGAACTCCTGACCTTGTGATCCACCTGCCTTGGCCTCCCAAAGTGCTGGGATTATAGGTGTGAGCAGTAAATGATTTTTAAGGGAATTAAATGTGTAGAACTTTGAATGGTCTGGGACAAAACTCTGTTGGGCCTACAGAGTAGACAATAGTTTGTGACAAAAGTCTGTTCAGCGTGTTAACAGACTTCAGTCTTTCTTCCTGCGATATGAGTTCACTTAATGAAAACTCAGGGCCAGGCACGGTGGCTCACGCCTGTAATCCCAGCACTTTGGGAGGCTGAGGCAGGTGGATCACGAGGTCAGGAGATCAGCACCATCCTGGCTAAAACGGTGAAACCCCCGTCTCTTCTAAAAATACAAAAAATTAGCTGGGTGTGGAGGCATGCGCCTGTAGTCCCAGCTACTCGGGAGGCTGAGGCAGGAGAATGGCATGAATCCGGGAGGTGGAGCTTGCAGTGAGCAGAGATTACACCACTGCACTCCAGCCTGGGCAACAGAGCGAGACTCTGTCTCACAAAAAAAAAAAAAAAGAAAACTCGGGGAAGGCACTAGCAATTAATTCTTTTCATCTTTGGTGGGTCCAGACTTTAGGTAGATAAGGGAACTTCAGAGAACAACTTCATCTTGTGCTTTGGGAGAGACAAAGGATTGAGAGACAGAGAACTTGAGGCTTCTTCAGTTCAGCATGTCAAAGTGCCATATTTTGGCACTTTGAGCCCCGAAAATGATTGTTCTGACATTATCTGGTGCTCAATTGGGGAACACCAAATCTAGATGAGTTTATTCTGAACGTATGAATAAAGCAGAGAAGGAGGAACATAATGGTCATACAAAAAAGGATTTTGGAGATGTTTGTAGAAATAAAAGTCATCATACGTGTAGTGTATCTCCCTGCCAAAGTCAAGTTACGGAAGAGTGTTCTTCCCAACCAAAATCCCTTCTTTGCTGGCATTGGAGGAATCTGATATATGATTATGCAGCAACATCCCACAAATCCGCCATTGGGTAGCCAACTGTGAGCACAGAATAAGACTTCTAGGAACAGGGGCAACAGGATTGTACTCTGGGCAGTAATGAATTCATGAAACCTGAGAAATGCAACATTATTTGTTTTGGACACACTCAGTCTAGGCCACGAGAGGCTTCTCATATTGGGAATCAGGACTATTTACACTCAGGACTATATCCCTTGACTGGGGAATGTATGGCCTATCTAGGCCATAAAATAAAAGATTATGATAAGAGTTATCATAGGGTAACACAAGTAAATAACAAAGGATATTAAAACTTCTGCCAACAAACAAACTCAGCACTAGTGTCAGTATCTTTCACAAAAGAGAGCTGAAGTCCAATCTAAAATAATTGATATAGTTTGGTTGTGTCCCCACCCAAATCTCATCTTGAATTATAACTCCCACAACTTCCATGTGTGAGGGAGGAACCTGGTGGAAGGTAATTGAATTATGGGGGTGGGTCTTTCCCATGTTGCTCTCATGAGAATGAGTAACTCTCATGAGATCTGATGGTTTTAAAAAACAGGAGTTTCCCTGCACAAGCTCTCTTATCTCCCACTATGTAAGACACGCCTTTTACCTTCCGCCATGATTGTAAGGCCTCCCCAGCCATGTGGAACTGTAAGTCCAATAAACTTTTTTTTTGTAAATTACCCAGTCTCAGGTATGTCTTCATTAGCAGCGTGAAAACTAATACTAATACAATAATATAATACTAATACAATAATAAATGAATATATCTCAGTATTATATTAACTGGACACTTAAAAACTGATTAAAGATGTAAATAATTGTAACCAAATTAAAATCAGAAGTCTTCAGTCTTTAAAGACTTGACCCAAACGTTTAAGTAAAGCCATTTTTGTACACTCCCTGTTTTTACATCATCCATATTCCACCAGAACCAACTCATAACAGACCTGCCATTACAGCTAAAATTTCTTATTTTACCTTACATTTAGAAGTAATTTTCAGACATTTTTTAGTCCATGTCCACAGGCTTTTCTTTTTTTTTTTCTTTGTTTTTGAGATGGAGTTTCACTCTTGTTGCCCAGGTTGGAGTGCAATGGTGTGATCTTGGCTCACTGCAACCTCCACATCCCTGGTTCAAGCGATTCTCCAACCTCAGCCTCCCAAGTAGCTGGGATTACAGGTGTGTGCCACCATGCCTAGCTTGTTTTGTATTTTTAGTAGAGATGGGGTTTCTCCATGTTGGTCAGGCTGGTCTCGAACTCCCAACCTCAGGTGATCTGCCTGCCTCAGCCTCCCAAAGTGCTGGGATTACAGCCATGAGCCAAAGAGCCTGGCCTTTTTGTTTTTTTTTTTTGAGACAGAGTCTCGCTCTGTCGCCCCGGCTGGAGTGCAATCCCAGCTCACTGCAAGCTCTGCCTCCTGGGTTCACGCCATTCTCCTGCCTCAGTCTCCTGAGTGGCTGGGACTACAGGTGCCCGCCACCACGCCTGGCTAATTTTTTGTATTTTCAGTAGGGTCAGGGTTTCACTGTGTTAGCCAGGATGTTCTTGTTTGGACGAACGGAGGCAAGATGGCGCACTTCCGGGTTCTTCATCACCAACTTTTCCCACACGCGTGAAAATGCAGCCGGTGCCCGGGACGGTGCAGACCCACCAGGCATGCGCCAGGTGACGTCAATCCGAAGAGACCAAGATTTACCTGGTCGCACCTGCGGAACGCCCCCCAACACGCCCGTGTCCCGCCTATTGCCCTCCCACTCCTAGAAAAGCCGCTCCCGGCAGACGCACGACTCTCTTGGCCTCCTTTGCTGGAGGCCGACAGACCTCTCCCTACCCACCTTCTTCCCTGAAGCTAGGTGACCAAAAATAAATTTGCAGTTTTGCTCCTACCCTTGCCTACCCACCTTCTTCCCCTGAAGCTAGGTGACCAAAAATAAATTTGCAGTTTTGCTCCTACCCTTGCCTACTCGCTGGTTCTTTTGTGCCCACTCTGGTGGTCTTAGAAAAATAAATCAGTTGGTGCCGAACCCGGGAGGAGACCCCCCTCCTCAGGCCTCTAAGGGTTGAGGAACCTCCTCCTGCTTCCACGCCACAGACGGACCAGGACCTGAGACCCACTTCCCTCACTCTCACGGCCTCTCTGGGGTAAGTGCCTTTGTCTCCTCTTTACCTCCCTTGGCCAAAAATCCTGTGCAGGTGCGAGGCCCACTTTTGAGCCACCATGTGGCTCGGGAGACCCGTTCAGGACAGAGACGTCCGCCTGAAGGTAATCTCCACCTTGGCTACAAGAGCCTCCAGTCTGTCTCTGGTGGTTCCAAAGGACGCTTTGAAGCCAGGCAGAGATCCACTTCCATTTCCATTGTGTCCATGTGTAAGTAAAGAGGAAACATGGGAAACCCCCAGTCCAAATTTCCAAAGAGCACCCCCTTAGGGTGCCTCCTAGCCAATTTAAAAACCTTACAGCTCGAACAAGACCGTAGGAGGAAGCGGTTAATTTTCCTTTCCACTGTGGCGTGATCAACCTCAGTAATTTCTGCCAGCGGCTAGGCAAGTGGTCCGAAATTAATCACATACAAGGCTTTTGGGCCTTATGCTCTCGTCCCGACCTGTCCTATACTCCTCCTTCTCTCCCCGCTCTCTCCACCCCCCTCTTCCTGCCCAGACTCCTCCTCCTACCCCCGTCCAGACTCCTCCTTCCTGCTCCTTATCTACTAGTAATCCACTCAGTCCTGTGCCTCCTTCGGGGCCCCCAACTGGCTGTCCTGAGTCTCCTGTCTCTGCCCACACCCACTCTAAGTGCCCTGCTGATGCCCCCACTCCTGCCCCACACCCTCCTACAGTGTTAGCACCTTTGCGAGAGGTGGCTGGGGCGGAGGGGGCAGTCAGAGTACATGTCCCTTTTTCATTGGCCGATCTTTCCAAAATTGAGACGCATTTAGGTGATTTCTCAGCTAATCCTACCATATACATAAAGGAATTTAGATACCTTTGTCAGGCCTATGACTTAACTTGGCATGACCTCCAGGTCATCCTAACCTCCACCCTAAACCCTGAGGAGCAAGAGCGCATCCTAGTGGCCACCAGGCAGCACGCCAACCAACTACATTTAACTGACGCCTCCATTCCACTGGGGAGCAAGCAGTCCCCTCGGCAGACTCAGACTGGAACTACCAAGCAGGCCAGCCTGGGCGCCGTAGGCAAAACATAATGGTCCAGTGTTTGTTGGCTGGTATGCAAGCAGCCTCAAACAAAACTGTAAATTTTAATAAATTAAAAGAAATTGTTCAAAATCCGGAAGAAAATCCAGCCGCATTCTTAAATAGGCTGACTGAGGTTCTAACCCAATATACCTGGTTAGATCCGGCCTCCCCCACAGGGGCCACCATTTTGGCATCTTATTTCATTTCTCAATCAGCTCCTGACGTTCGCAAAATACTTCAAAAGGTAGAGGATGGTCCTCAGACACCAATACAAGACCTAGTTAAATTAGCCTTTAAGGTCTATAACTCCAGAGAGGAGACGGCAGGCTCGCCTCAAACAGAAGGTACAGCTCCTAGTGGCGGTTTTACAGCCCAGTCGTAACCCCAGACCAGAGAGCACACACCCTGCAGACTCCAAGACTACAAAAGGAGCCTGCTATAAGTGCAGCAAGGCAGGATACTATGCCAACAGGTGTCCGCAAGGTCCCCGAGCCCCAACGCAGCCTTGCTATAAGTGCAAGGCATCAGGACATTGGGCCACTGAATGTCCTAACCCTCATCCACCAGCAACCCCCTGCCCTGCTTGCCAGCAGGGAGGACACTGGAAGTCTGATTGCCCCACCCTGAGAACAGGTGCTGCGTCTCCACATGACCCCCTTTCCCAGGATCCTGGGAGCTCCTTCCAGCTTCTACATCTGGACGATGACAACTGAAGGTGCCGAGACTCGGGGACCCCCATCACCCTCACCGAGCCGTGGGTAACTCTCCTGGTAGCGGGTAAGACAATTAATTTTTTAATCGACAGCGAGGCTACCTATTCTGTTTTGCCATCCTTCTCTGGACCTAGCCTTCCATCCAATATCTCTGTA
>NW_012115655.1:1869967-1872180 GCF_000951035.1 Colobus angolensis palliatus
AGTATGGTCTCGATCTCCTGACCTCATGATCCGCCCGTCTCGGCCTCCCAAAGTGCTGGGATTACAGGCTTGAGCCACCGCGCCCAGCCTTTTTTTTTCTAACAACTCCATTGAGATACAAATTTTTGCTATGAACATTTGTGTACGAACTTTGTGTGGACATACGCTTTTATTTCTCTTGGATATTTACATAGGCATGGAACTGCTGAGTCACATGGTAACTACATGTTTAACATTTTGAGAAACTGCCAAGCTGTTGGCCAAAGTGGCTGTACCCTTTTATATTCCTATCAGCAATAAATGAGATTCTTGACATCTAGCGGCTTTGTTTTTATGTAAAACAAATGCAGAGAAACCAACTGGTTCTAGCTACAGAAAGAGTGCTTCTGGGACAAATAACCATTTTTTTTTTTAAATAAATAAAAACATGCCCTGCCCCCAGAGTTTGTAGTCTGTGGTTACTGCACAATCCATATGGAGGATGTCTTAGTCCATTTGGGCTTCTACAACCAAAAACCCTAGATGGAGTGGCTTATAAACAACAGAAATTTCTCACAGTTTTGGAGGCTGGGAAGTCCAATATCAAGGCACCAGCAGATTCAGTGTCGGGTAAGGGCCCGTCTCCTAATTCACAGACAGCCATTTTCTGGCTGTGTCCCCACCTGGCAGAAGGGGTAAGGGGGTACTCTGGGACCTTTTAAATAAGGGCATTAGGCCAGGCATGGTGGCTTATGCCTGGAATCCCAGCACTTTGGGAGGCTGAGGTAGGAGGATCACTTGAAGCCAGGAGTTTGAGACCAGCCTGGGTAACATAGTGAGACCTCGCCTCTGCCAATTTTTTAAAAATTAGTTGGGCGTAGTGGTGCATACCTGTGGTCCCAGCTACTCGGGAGGCTGAGGGGGAGGATTGCTTGAGTCCAGGAGGGCGAGGTTGCAGTGAGCCATGATTGCACCACTGCATGCCAGCCTGGGCAACAAAGCAAGACCCTACAGGAAAAACAAATTAAGGCAGGCTGAGCGCGGTGGCTTATCCCTGTAACCCTAGTACTTTGGGAGGCCGAGGTAGGTGGATCACCTGAGGTTGGGAGTTTGAGACCAGCCTGATCAACATGGAGAAACCCCATCTCTACTAAAAACACACAATTAGCTGGGCATGGTGGTGCATGCCTGTAATCCCAGCTACTTGGGAGGCTGAGGCAGGAGAATTGCTTCAACCCGGGAGGCGGAGGTTGCAGTGAGCCGAGGTCGCACCATTGCACTCCAGCCTGGGCAACAAGAGTGAAACTCGGTCTCAAAAAAAAAAAAAAATTAAGGCTGGGCAAGGTGGCTCATGCCTATAACTCCAGCACTTTGGGAGGCCAAAGTGGGCGGATCACCTGAGGTCAGGAGTTTGAGACCGGCCTGGCCAACATGGTCTGTCTCTACTAAAAATACAAAAAATATCAGCCACGTGGGGTGCCGTGTGTCTGAAATCCCAGCTATTTGGGAGGCTGAGGCAGGAGAATCACTTGAACTTGGGAGGTGGAGGTTGCAGTGAGCTGAGATCACGCCAGCCTGGGTGACAGAGTGAGACTCCATCTCAAAAAAAATAATAAAAGGGTGGCCAGGCAGAGTGCCTCACGCCTGTAATCCCAGCACTTTGGGATACCGAGGCGGGTGGATCACCTGAGGTCAGGAGTTGGAGACCGGCTCAGCCAACATGGTGAAGCCCCGTCTACTAAAGGTACAAAAAATTAGCAGGATATCACTTGAGCCCGGGAGGCGGAGATTGCAGTCAGCTGAGATCATGCCATTGCACTCCAGCCTAGGCAACAGAGCAAGACTGTCTCAAAGAAACAGAAGAAAACAAAACAAAAAAGTAAAAAGGGCACTCCACCCTGAAGACCTAATCACCACACAGAGGCCCCAGCTGCAAATACTGTCACACTGGGGATTAGGTTTCAACACAGAAATTTTGGAGGGCACAAACGTTCAGTATATAGCATAGGAGAAGCACATTGCATGCCTCTTTTGGGTTATGATAGGGTCTATCTACAAGGGTGGGATATGGTTTTGTCAAAATCTTAATAGGGCAACCGGACATTTGATTTCTCATTTGGGCCTAGTTGGGCATAATCATTTATTTTTAACAGCCTGATGGTAATTCCTAGGCACTAACTTTTAACAGTTTTTTGTTTGTTTTTGTTTTTGAGATGGACTCTTGCTGTGTTGCC
>NW_012115655.1:1874425-1876856 GCF_000951035.1 Colobus angolensis palliatus
GCCTCCCAAAGTGCTCGGATTATAGGCTTGAGCCACCACGCCCGGCCTTTAATTCGTATATGAAGAAGTTTTTTTTGTTTGTTCGTTTTGGGGATTTTTTTTTTTTTTGATACAGGGTCTCTCTCTGTTGCCCAGGCTGGAGCGCAGTACAGTAGTGGCAATTCAGCTCACTGCAGCCTCAACCTCCCGGGTTCAAGTGATTTCCCCACCTCAGCATCCTGAGTAGCTGGAACTACTGGCACACACTGCCACACCCAACTAATTTTTGTATTTTTTGTAAAGATAGGGTTTTGCCATGTTGCCCAGGCTGGTCTCAAACTCCTGTACTCAAGCAATTCACGCACCTCAGCCTCCCAAAGTGCTGGGATTACAGGCGTGCACCGCTGCTGCCTGGCCAATACTTTTTTTTTTTTTTTTAAGAGATAGGATCTGTCGCTATATTGCCCAGGCTGGCCTGGAACTCCCGGGCTCAAGCGATCTTCCTGCCCCAGCCTCCCAGGTAACTGGGACTACATGCACACACCACCACTCCCAGCTGAAGTTAGATATCTTAATTGAGTATTTTTCATTTACTACTTGGCATGGGTATAGAGACATAATTCTCTCGTATGAGAAAACAGCAGTGTGAATAAAACAAACTCACGCTCAGACTGGGATGGAGGAAGGTGTTAGGAAAACACTAGGGCTTAGTATGGGACCTTTGCCCTGAAGGTAATGGGGCTTCTCTAAATAGGATTGCAGCTTTCCAGCTGCTATCTGGTATGGCTGCTAAACTCTCAGGCCCTGGGGGCAGACTGCCTGGGTCTACAACCCAGCTCCACTCTTAGCTGTCTGACACAGCTAAATTACTCAACCTTTTCATGCTTCATTTTTCTCTTATTTAAAGTAGGAATGATAATAATAAAGTTGTTACAAAGATTAAATTTGTGAAGTGCTTGGAGCACTGCCTGGTAAGTATTGTCATTAATAGCTAATATTCAATTATAACAATGTATGGGCTGGGCGAGGTGGCTCACGCCTGTAATCTCAGCACTTCCGGAGACCGAGGTGGGCGAATCACCTGAGGTCAGGAGTTCGAGACCAGCCTGGCCAACATAGCGAAACCCCGTCTCTACTAAAAATACAAAACTTAGCCGGGTGTGGTGGCATGTGCCTGTAATCCCAGGTACTCGAGATGCTGAGGCAGAAGAATTGCTTGAACCTGGGAGACATAGGTTGTGGTGAGCTGAGATCGTGCCACTGCACTCCAGCCTGGGTTACAGAGCAAGACTTTGTCCCCCAAAAAATAATAATAAAATAAAAAAAAATGTATGGCCAGGTTACCACAGTTTCTGATTTTCCATAGAAGCAGAAATTCAGGGTATTATGTGAAATTTGTCAATGTTTGAAATGTTGGCTCATTTAAAACAAAATGTGACATCTGTAGGCTATGACTATACAAACTCTCTGAACTCTCTCATGGCAACCTCACCAGTGTTCATTAACTACCTGTTGACAACAGTACATTGACAGTGCCACCCATCAGGTCTCTTCTGAGCCCCAAAGCCTTATGTACAGATTTAATATCTTCAGGGCCAGGTGCGGTGGCTCATGCCTGTAATCCCAGCACTTTGGGAGGCCGAGATGGGTGGATCACCTGAGGTCAGAAGTTCGAGACCAGCCTGGCTAACATGGTAAAACCGCGTCTCTACTAAAAATATGAAAATTAGCCAGGTGTTGGTAGTACACGCCTGTAATCCCAGCTACTTGGGAGGCTGAGGCATAAGAATAACTTGAACCTGGGAGGCAGAGGTTGCAGTGAGCCGAGATTGCACCACTGCACTCCAGCCTGGGCGACAGAGCAAGACTCTGTCTCAAAAAAAAAAAAAAAAAAATAAATTTGATAAAAAAGAAAAAAAACCTTTTTAAAAAAAAAAAAAAAAAAAAAAAAAGTCTTTGAGTGGATGCCTCAAACCCAAAATGTCCCAAAGGGAATTCTTGATTCTCCCACCCCCAACATTCAAATCTGTTCTTCCTTCAGTCTCCCTCCTTTCAGGAAATGACACCATCATCCAACATCTGCCAGTGCTGGAAACCTGTGAGCCAACCCCAGTTCTCCCTCCTAACCTTCTCCCTCCAGGCCCACCTCCAGTGGCTGTGCAGGTGAGTGCTGCCTAAGGGAGCCTGGCTAGCCAGGAGCCTAAAACCAGCCTCTAACCACTTGCCAAGCTCCAGAGCAGAGCTGAGTCTGCCTAGAGGAAGGGGCAGTTTACCTAAGAGGCCGTTTTGACTTGGCAGAGGCCAGTCCCCTTTCCTTCTCTCCCCATTCTCCTCCCAGTTCATCATCGTCAAGTCTTCTGGTATTTTCTCCATAGTTCTTGTATCTATCCTCTTCCCACCATCTCCACTGCCAGGGTAAGCCACTAAACCACCCTCTTTTTTTTTTTTTTTT
>NW_012115655.1:1877621-1881347 GCF_000951035.1 Colobus angolensis palliatus
GGAAACCAGGAGGTGGAGGTGGCAGTGAGCCGTGATCATGCCACTGCACTCCAGCCTGGGCAATAGAGCGAGACTCAGTCTCAAAAGAAAAAGAAAAAAGTTTCATTTTGGTGAATATTTGGGTAAACAGTTCAAAGTTTCAGTTTTATCAGAACTTTACCCTTCTCCCCCTTGACTTCTCAAGGTGGCCTACAGGATACAGGGGAAGCCTCAGGGCAACATGGGAGGGGAGATCTGTGTGCAGGATTGTGAGCTGTAGCCTGAGTTTTCACTGGCCTCTGCTGCTATGTCTCTGGTGCCTTCTGGTCTCCACTGCCCTGTGGGCATCAGCTGCTGAGGTGGTTGGCTGGCAAGCTCATGACCTGTTGCTTTAGCATCTTCACAGAGTTTGATGTCTCATCTTTCATCCCCACTCTTCCATCCCTGCTCTTCTCACCAGCTGACTTAGGAGTGCTTCGGCCGGGCGCGGTGGCTCACGTCTGTAATTCTAGCACTTTGGGAGGCTGAGACGGGCGGATCACGAGGTCAGGAGATCGAGACCATCCTGGCTAACACGGTGAAACCCCGTCTCTACTAAAAATACAAAAACTAGCCGGAAGTGGTGGCAGGCGCCTGTAGTCCCAGCTACTCGGGAGGCTGAGGCAGGAGAATGGCATAAACCCGGGAGACGGAGCTGGCAGTGAGCTGAGATCTGGCCACTGCACTCCAGCCCAGGCGACAGAGCGAGACTCCGCCTCAAAAAAAAATTAAAAAAAAAAAAAAAAAAGAGGTGCTTCAGCTCCACTGGTATCTTCAGTACTGCCCATCCTTGGGGTCTTAGCTACATTCTGTGGCCATTCCCTGGCCATCAGCCTACCACAAGGCCTTTGCTTTAGGAAACCTGCCCCTTGGCACAGTGCCTAGTGGTCTGTCCGTGGCTCATAACCATGCTACTTTCTGCATGCCAGGCAGGGAGCAACAAGAGAACTCTGGAATTCTGACATACCCTACTGTGCAAACTGCAGCGCCCCAGCAGCACTATTGCAGACTCCTCCCAATGCCATGGCCTGCTCCCAAGCTCTGCTGTGTGAGGCTTCTCACAGAATTGGACAGCCTTCCAAGCTATACCAGGGGAGGTCAACTTCTAGCTTCCTTGGCACTTACCTGGGTATTTCTATGCTTCCCACCTGAGTGTTAAACCCCAAGAGTAGGGGAACACCAACACACTCATCCTGACCTCTGACCTCACCCCCTTCTCCATGAAATTTATGTTTATCTCCCCAGTTCCTATTATCTCTTGAGTCTTAGCTTAAGATTCAAGGAAGCCTTTCTTAATTGTTTTTTATTTGTTTGTTTTTGAGATGGAGTTTCACTTTTGTTGCCCATGCTGGAGTGCAATGGTTCACTGCAACCTCCACCTCCCGAGTTGTGATTCTCCTGCCTCAGCTTCCCAAGTAGTTAGGATTACAGGCATGCGCAACCATGCCCGGCTAATTTTTGTATTTTTAGTAGAGATGGGGTTTCACCATGTTGACCAGGTTGGTCTTGAACTGCTGACCTCAGGTGATCTGCCCGCCTCAGCCTCCCAAAGTGCTGGGATTACAGGCATGAGCCACCATGCCCATCCAGGAGAATCTCTTGAGCCTGGAAGTGTGAGACTAGCTGTGGTGATAGTGAGACCTGTCTTAAAAAACAACAAAAAAAAATTAGTCTGGGGGTTCATGCCTGTAATCCCAACACTTTGGGAGGCAGAGGAGGGTGGATCACCTGAGGTCAGGAGTTCGAGACCAACTTGATCAACACGGCTAAACCCTGTCTCTACTAAATATATACAAATTAGCTGGACGTGGTGGCAGGCGCCTGTAATCCCAGTTACTCAGGAGGCTGAGGCAGGAGAATCGCTTGAACCCGAGAGGCAGAGGTTGCAGTGAGCCAAGATCACGCCACTGCACTCCAGCCAGGGCGACAGAGGGAGACTCTGTCTCAAAAACAAACAAACAAAAAGAGATCCTCCTACCTCCACCTCCCAAAGCACTGGGATTAATTATAGGCGTGAGCAACTGAAGCTGGCCAAGGAAGCCTTTCTTGCCTGTTCTGATTCGATTAAGCTTCCCTGTCAAATGATAATTAGACTCTACATTTCACAAGGGCAGAAAGTCTGCTTTGTTCACTTCTTAGGCTTCAGTGCCTAACACAGAACTTGGAACACAGTCCCAGAACACAGAATAGAAGTGCAATATACATTGTTGAGGAAATATTGATTTTGTTTTATTTTGTTTTGTTTTTGGAGACAGAGTCTTGCCCTGCCACCCAGGCTGGAGGGCAGTGGCATGATCTCTGCTCACTACAACCTCCACCTCCCAGGTTCTCGTGCCTCAGCCTCCTGAGTAGCTGGGATTACAGGCACAAGCCACCACGGCCGGCTAATTTTTAAAAATATTTCATTAGAGACAGGGTTTCACCATGTTGCCGAGGCTGGTCTCAAACTCCTGACCTCAGGCAATTCGCCTGCCTTGACCTCCCAAAGTGCTAGGATTACAGGTGTGAGTCACCTCGCCTGGCCTGAACAAATATTGCTAATCTGCTCTTACCTCTAATAGACATTCAGGTCAGGAGGCCAGGGGTGACATATTATAAATTTCTCTATTCCTTGGTCATGCAGGGCCTCGAAGTTAGTTCCTACTATGTATACATTTGATAAATACTTTTTGAGTGCAAACTGAGTGCAATTTGCTGACCTTGCTATTGGGGTTATAGGAGTCAATCTTTTAACACATTTTTATTAAGCATTAATAACACCATGTATGGTCGGGCACGGTGGCTCATGCCTGTAATCCCAGCACTTTGGGAGGCTGAGGAGGGTGGATCACCTGAGGTCAGGAGTTTGAGAGCAGCCTGGCCAACATGGTGAAACCCTCTGTCTACTAAAAATACAAAAATGAGCTGGGCGTGGTGGTGCACGCCTATAATCCCAGCTACTTGGGAGGCTGATGCAGGAGAATCACTTGAACCAGGGAGGCGGAGGCTACAGTGAACTGAGATCATGCCACTGCACTCTAGCCTGGGCAATAGAGGGAGACTCTGTCTCAAAAAAAAAAGGAAAAAACCCACAAAAACCAAAACACCATTTACATGTATTATGTGTAGATAAAAACATTAAATACATAAAGATTTGATAACATGTAGGTAAAGTATTAAAAAATCAGCTCCAGTAGTAAATCTTTATACAGTGAGAAGGGATTGAAGGGGAACAGAAGATCCCCGAAGACCAGTTGGGAGGCTATTTATAGTCTTGGGCAGAGAGATGACAGGGTCTTGCGTAGAGGGTGGTAGAGTTAAAACGAAAGAGAATGTTGGCCTCAAGAGATATTTAGATGGAAAACTGGACTTGGATTGTCACTAGTGTGACTAAGTCTCAAGACTTCCCTGCCTCAATTTCTTCATCTGTATAACGGGCTAGCAATAACTACTGTTATTTGTATACCCAGCACTTAGCACATGGGTTGGGACAAAGATGGCACACACAAAAATCAGAGTTACTATTGTGATTAATAGGGAAGCTCATACATGCCGGCAGAATCAATATTCTGTCAAACTTGGGGTTGAAATTCGCCACCTTCTGGGGCAGAAAAGTGACGGACAGCCACGCCTTTGCGAGAATCGACGCCCACACTGCCCAGGAAGTGGCCTCGCGGGCCGGGATCGCAGCCTGGACCAGCCCCGCCCTGCCCCGCCCTCATCCCTGCG
>NW_012115655.1:1881767-1884323 GCF_000951035.1 Colobus angolensis palliatus
CCCCGGGCCTGAAGGGAGGGCAGGGAGGATCCCAGGTGCGGGCCGGGGAGCCGCAGAAGCGGGAGCGTGGAATTGGAACGTGAGTTGGGGGCTTCCTCTTCAGCGGGGCGCTCCGCTGAGGGGATGCGGGTCCCCGAGCCACAGCGGCCGGAGGTTTCAGCATGTTAAGCTCTTGGCCTTGGAGGCAAGATTTGGCCCCAGGACCAGAAAGTCGTGGTTTTACCGAAAGGATCCTGGAATGCCCCTCCAACCTGTCGCCATCCCCACCGGCCCTCCCGGGATGGAGGGGAGGGGTTAGAGAGGCTTTGGGGTTCCAGGGAGGGGGCCGGGGCCAACGCGCCGGAGCTGCGGGCAGTGCGGGGCGGAGTGGAAGCCTCGGGAAGTGAGGACTCCTGCAGGAAAGGCTGGCTTGGAGGGCTGTGGCCAGACTGCAGAAGACAATGAAGTTCTCCCCATCATGAATGTGGTTATGTTAAGAAATGGAAAGCAGAGGAAGAGAAATGCCATCAGCGATCTTATAGGCCTGACACATCATTTTTTTAGTTTGATGTTTGCTAGTATTTTCATCTAAGCCTTCAGCAGTTACAGAGTTGACCCACGTTTTCCATTCCCGTTTCTCGCTCACATGTAAAAAATGCGCCATAATATTATATAGTATTCAGCAATATCATTTCCCCTTAATGAGTAGAGAGTATTCAGCGTAGAAAAATTTAAAAATACAAGCAAAGCAAGAGAAACGGTCTAGAGATATTACCCTTGATGTATATTCCTGTTTGTGTATACTCTTTAAAAGATAGGGCAGATGATGCCCTGATTAGGAGTTTAGTTTTTCCGGGAAGCCTTTGAAGGTTTTGAGAAGGCGAGTAGCATGATCTGACTGCTATGTAGAGGAAGAGGGCTGGGGAGGAACCTACGAGGTCAGTTACTGTGCTCTTTGCAGTAGCTTAGACTAGGCCCATGGCAGGGAGATGGGGAAGTGTAAACAGATTTTTAAGTGTTTTGAAGGTAGAATGAACAAGACTTGGAAATGAATTAGTGAGGGAATGGTGGGAGTCTTTGCTTTTTTGATTTTTGTTTTGAGCACCTGAGTGAATGGTGGTGCCGTTTACTGAGATGAAGAATAGAAGAGAGAAATTTGAGGTGGGAAAAATATCGAAATCTATTTTGGATGTATTAAATTTTAGATGCATATTAGTTATGAAGTCGGTGTGTTGAGGCAGTTGGATGTAGAGGGCTGGAACTCAAGGAAGAGAGAGGCTAGAGATAAAAATCGGAGTGGCTGGGTGCAGTGCTCACACATGTAATCCCCGCACTTTGGGAGGCCGAGGCCGGTCGCTTGAGCCCAGAAGTTATAGACCAGCCTTGGCTACAAGGCAGGACACTGTCTCTTAAAAAAAAAAAAAAAATTGGAGTGATCAGTGCATAGATGATATTCAAAGGTATGGTGCTGTGTGAGATCACTGAGGGGAAGAGTGAAGAAGAAGTGAAAGGGGCTCAGACACTCTACCTCTAGGTCTGGCAGAGGAAGAAGGTTGAGGAAAGGACACAAGAAACAGCAAGTAAGGTAGGAGAAAAAGCTGGTATCATGGCAGCCAAAAGAGGTATTTCTGGAAGATGTTGAATTGGTCCTTTTATCAGGGCTTCTGAGATGTTCATTAAAGTTGTCAATTGGATTTGGCAACACGGAGGTCATTGGTTTTGGTCATTGGTCTTCCTGTCTATAGTTCTGGAAGTGGGAGGTGGGAACCAGAGTAGAATAGTTTAATGGGATCCCAGGTGCGGGCTCGGATTTCATTAGGAAATGAAACTAATGAGTGCAAATTAGAAAAAAAGTGCCCATATTTCCATCTGCCTCAAAACTAAACTGGATCGATGAAAAATGGTGTCTTGTGTTTTTCTCATTTATTGATTACTAGTATGTTTGAACATTTTTTTCACATTTGTTGGCTATTTGCGAATTTCTTTTCTTGTTCTCTGGCATCTTTTGTTATTTCCTAATTGATTGTCAAAGGTTCTTTAGATATTAAAAATAGGTAGCTTGACATACAGCATTCAGAGCTCTCCCCACATGTTTTTCAGTTTCCAGTGCTTCATGTTCATTCGCCGGATGCATGATAGTTTGCGGTGGGTTATTTTTTATTATAAAATCCATAGGAAGAGGAGAACTAACATTTACGTTGTAGATCTCTGAGTGCAGCCCACGTATGATATACATTGCTCCGAATTTCCTTAGGATAGATTCTCAGAAATAGTTGGTCCTGTCCTCTTCTCATCAACCATGGATTTTTATTTGAATGTTCATTGCCACATTCTTGGATTGTTCCGCATCTCCCTGCCTTTGGTCCTGCTCTGCTTTCAGTCTGTTTTCTATCATGATACCCAGTAGATGGTGGGAGTTGATGCAGTTTTCTCACAGAAAACAAGACTTATGAAGCAGATTTTTTCTTTTTGTTTGTTTGTTTGTTTTTTTGAGACAGAATCTCAGTCTGTTGCCCAGGCCTGTGATCCCAGCTACTTGGGAGGCTGAGGCAGGGGAATTGCTTGAACATGGGAGGC
>NW_012115655.1:1885033-1885664 GCF_000951035.1 Colobus angolensis palliatus
TTTTGAGACAGGGTCTGTCTCTGCTGCCCAGGCTGGAGTGCAGTGATGCAACCATAGGTCATTGCAGCCTTGAACTCCTGGGCTCAAGTGATCCTCCCACCTCAGCCTACCAAGTAGCTGGGACTACAGGTACACACCACCATGCCCAGCTAATTTTTTTCTTTTTATTTTTCAGTAGAGACAAGGTCTCCCTATGTTGTCCAGGCTGGTCTTAAACTCCTGGGTTCAAACAGTCCTGCCTTGGCCTTCCAAAGTGCTGGGATTGCAGGCACATGAGCCACCACGCCTGGCCTAAAACAGTACGTTTTAAGTTATGTGAATTATATTTCAATTAAAAAAGTGTATCCACACGCTCAAATTGAAACTTGAAAACAAAATACATAACAATCGCCATTAAAAGCACTGCGGGTAAAGTTGAAGTGCCTCCCCACTGCATTCTCCTCACCCTCAGCTTTCCTTACAGCCACTTAACAGGTTCCCCCACAGGTCACTCCTCAGACAAGCAGGATAAACAGCCCTTGCCTAGAACTAGTTCTGCCTCTCCATGGCTGCAGTCATCAAAGTTCACATGCCTGAACATCTCACAGTTACTTTCCAGTGGGCTCATATTTCACCTCTACCTTCTCCGCTT
>NW_012115655.1:1890264-1891497 GCF_000951035.1 Colobus angolensis palliatus
AAAAAAAAAAAAAAAAAGGAATGAAATTACCTAAAGTCAGCTGTCCAGGTGCATTAATGGGTAGAAGCAGTGTGGCATGGATAATTTAGAAGAGTTGTTTTCTCCTACGCTCTTCTGTGTGCTAGTTTGCAAGGTTGTAGACAGAGTGCTGGCCAGAATGGATTCTGGGGGCTGACCATATTAGCAAATTGTGTAGTCTTAAAGCCGTTTTATTTATAGGAAAGTTGATGTTTTTGACCTGGAAATATGTAAGACTGAAATAATGAGACAGTGTTTTTGAGCTCAGCTGTCTTTTGCTCAGCTCTTTACATGTCATATTAGAAATGTCCCACATCATATCAGTCCTAATGACCAGACCTCTCAGCTTCTCACCATTCAGGTCCAGTATAAAATTGTGATTATTTTTACGTAAAGACCTGTTTTTGTTTTGGGTACCAGATGAGTTAAAGAAAAAGTGATATGTTAGCCAACAAATGGGAACATATTCAAAAGGTTTTGTGTGTCAGACCTGACTTAGAATAATTAGCATAGCATTTTTTTTTTTTTTTTTTTTTGTCAGTACTAACTCTGGCGAGAATCAGAACAGAATCTTCTCTCTCCTAGAGTTCCCTTGGTCTGAGTCTTTCCTTTAACATAGGTTGGTGCAAAAGTAGTTGCGTTTTTTACTTTTGCACCAACCTAATAGATAACTTCTTATTGCTTCTGTTATAAAATGAGCATAATTTGGGAAAGACGATCAGGTGTATTTTATTTTTTCAGTTCTTTGTATCAATGGGAGGTGACAGTGTTATGAGTAATGTTTAAATAGGTGGATAAATTTAAATTGACATTGAAATACACATTTTGGTTCTTTTTGTAGGGCTTCTGCATGCCTAATGATTTTCTCAGTATAATATTAAAATGAATATATATTCTTAGAGTGTACATTGAGCAGTCTTTGGAAAGCATAGATGGTGTTGGGGTGAAGCTGCTGCCGTATTTAGTCTTCAAAATAGAATTCATGAAATGGATCATATGTATTTGGATTATTGAAAGTCAGTTTCATTAAAATGTTCCTAAAGGGGCCAGGCGTAGGTGGCTCATGCTTGTAATCCCAGCACTTTGGGAGGCTGAGGCAGGCGGATCACCTGAGGTCAGGAGTTCAAGACCAGCCTAGCGAAACCTTGTCTCTAGTTTAAAAAAAAAAAAAAATTAGCCAGGTGTGGTGGCAGGTGCCTGTAGTCCCAGCTACTC
>NW_012115655.1:1892217-1936139 GCF_000951035.1 Colobus angolensis palliatus
CCAGCACTTTGGGAGACCGAGGCGGGCAGATCACCTGAGGTCAGGAGTTCGAGACCAGCCTGACCAACATGGAGAAACCCCGTCTCTACTAAAAAATACAAAAAACTAGCCAGGTGTGGTGGCAGGTGCCTGTAGTCCCAGCTACTCAGGAGACTGAGGCAGGAGAATCACTTGAACCTGGGAGGCAGAGGTTCCAGTGAGCCGATACTGCGCCACTGCAATCCAGCCTGGGCAACAGAGTGAGACTCCATCTCAAAAAAAAAAAAAAGCTTTCTAAAGCTCCAACAGTCAGCTTGTGTAGTACAAATCACCTTCATTCTGGATCTTTGGTTTTAGGATTTAGCCTTTATTCATTCTGCTTGTTTCTTTTTTTGTTGTTGGCAATAAAACTTTCCGGTTATGATGCATTATGCTTTGAATACCCTGCTGGATTGGATTTGTATGTGTATTTGCAGTGAAAGCTGGTTTGCCATTTTCCTCTGATGGTGACTTTTGACCACATTTCCATAGGTTTGGAGATACTGTGTTCTCAACGTTGTTAGTTTTTAAATAGTTTGTTATTTTACTTTTAATTTCTTCTTTGAGTCATGAGTTATTAGAAGAGTGTCTTTTTTTCCATATAATGGTGAGTTAATATAAATTTTTATTAAGATCAGAATGTGGCTGTAATATTTCTACATTTTGCAGTAATTGAGACTTTCTTCATATCTTATTATATGATTTACATTTTATGAACTCTTTTTTTTGAGACAGAGTCTCACTCTGTTGCCCAGGCTGGAGTGCAGTGGCGTGATCTCGCCTCACTGCAACCTCCACCTCCTGGGTTCAAGCAGTTCTCCTGCCTCAGCCTCGCAAGTAGCTGGGATTATAGGTATCCACCACCATGCCCAGCTAATTTTTGTATTTTTAGTAGAGAGGGAATTTTACCACATTGGCCAGGCTGGTTTCAAACTGCCTGCCTCGGACTCAAGTGATCCACCTGCCTCGGACTCCCAAAATGCTGGGATTACAGGCTTGAGCCACCGCGCCCGGCCCTTTCGTAGATATTTTTAAAAGATTTTTTTCTGTTGGGTTCAGAGTTGTGTGTATTTGTTAAATCTGGCTTGTTAACTACCAGATATATTTCTGTATCATCTTTTTTGTTTGTAGTGTTTGTTTTGTTTGAGACAGGGTCTTGCTCTGTCACCCAGGCTGGAGGTGCAATGGCGTGATCTCAGCTTACTGCAGGCTCTGTCTCCTGGGCTCAAGCAATCCTCCTACCTCAGCTGCCCAAGTAGCTGGGAGTACAGGTGCTTGCCACTACTCCTAACTAATTTTTGTATTGTTTGTAGAGACGGGGTTTCGCCGTGTTGCCCAGGCTGTTCTTGAACTCTTGAGCTCAAGTGAGTCACCTGCCTCAACTTCCCAAAGTGCTGGGTTTACAAGCGTGAGCCATCATGCCCGGCCTATCATCTATTTTTATATGTTGTCTTAATCTTTTAAATTTTATATACAGATATGTGATTTCTTAAACTTTCCTTTTTCTGTTTGTGTGTGTGTATGTATTTTGATACTATATTGTTGGATGTATAGTTTAAGATGTGTTTTTGTGATTGTGCCTTTAAATAATATCATCTTTATCATGTTTTTTTGCCTTGTATTCTGTTATTAATATTGCCTTGCCTACTTTCTTTTTGTTTGCATGTGTCTGTGTATAACAACTTTGCACATTCTTTTAAATATTTAGCTAAAGGGCCTTTGACGATGTAGCAATATCAACACATAGATTAATGATGAAAACTAATGTAAGGTAGTAGTTATGTTCGCTGTGGGCATTTATATTTTGGCAGATATTTTAGTTAATCCTTCATTTATGGCTGGGCATGGTGGCTCACGCCTGTAATCCCAGCACTTTGGGAGGCTGGGGCAGGCGGATCACGAGGTCAGGAGATCGAGACCATGCTGGCTAACATGGTGAAACCCAATCTCTACTAAAAATATGAAACAATTAGCCAGGCGTGGTGGCGGGTGCCTGTAGTCCCAGCTACTCAGGAAGCTGAGGCAGGAGAATCGCTTGAACCTGGGAGGCGGAGGTTGCCATGAGCCGAGATCATGACATTGCACTCCAGCCTGGGAAACAAGAGCGAAACTCCATCTCAAAATAAATAAATAAATAAAAAAGGTTAGATGGAGCATCAGTAATCCAAAAATCTGAATCTTAAATACTCCAAAATCTGAAACTTCTTAAGCACCAACATGATGCCACAATGGAAAATTTCACACCTGACCTTGTGACTGGTCACAGTTAAAACATACTCAAAACTTTGTGTTATGTTTTGAATTATGTAAAGTGTTGTATAAAATTACCTTCAGGCTCTGTATGTAAGGTATTTATGAAGTGTAAATGAATTTCATGTTCAGATTTGGGTTCCTTCCCAAAGATATTTTATTATGTATATGCAAATATTCCAAAATCCAAAACAGTATGAAATCTGAAACAGTTCTGGTCCCAGGCATTTTGGGTAAGGAATACCCAACCTGAGTAAAATATTTCTATCACTCTGGAAAAAGCCTTCATTCCTCTTTCCAGTCAATCCCCAACACCACACCCCCAACTATGGTTCTCATTTCTTTCACTTTAGTTTAATTTGTCTGTTCTGGAACTTAAGTGGGATAATTTAGCTTGTACTCTTGTGTTTGCCTTCTTTGGCTTGCCATAATGATTTTGAGGTTCGTTTCTGTTGTTGTCTGCATCAAGAGTTCATTGAGTATACCATGATTTGTTTGTCCATTCTTCTGGTTTGGATTTTTGAGACATTTTTGAAATGTCTCATTGGCTAATGGAAAATGGATTGTAGAGTCTTATTCAGATATTAATAAAGGAACACTGGTTGTCTTGTTTACAAAGGAGAATATATTTTGTTTAAGAATATATAGAAAGGACAGGGCCAGGATCTATAAAATGATTATCAGTATCTTAGGAATGCCCGTCTGTATGGAAGCAGATGGAAAATGATCATACGATTCCCCTTCCCCACTTTTTTTTTTTTTTGAGATGAAGTCTCACTCTGTCACCCAGGTTGGAGTGCAGTGGTACAATTTCAGATTACTGCAACCTCCGCCTCCTGGATTCAAGCGATTCTCCTGCCCTGAGTGGCTGGGATTGCAGGCACATGCCACCACGCCCAGCTAATTTTTTTATGTTTTTAGTAGAGATGGGGTTTCACCATGTTGGTCAGGCTGGTTTCGAACTCCTGACCTCGTGATCCGCCCACCTCGGCCTCCCAAAGTGCTGAGATTACAGGCGTGAGCCACCGCGCCCAGCCTCCCCTCCCCACCTTTAAACCAGATGGGAAAAGTCTTGAGTGAGAGCCCAAAGTTCAGTGGTTCTGATATTCAAATGATGTGAGGCACATAGAATTATTGAGAAGATAACCTCATATGATATACAGCAAATCTTTCAAGTGTCTAATTTATCATATTTTACTCCTTTCTCAAGAATTGGCTGTTGTTTTTTTTTTATTTTTATGAGATGGAGTCTTGCTTTGTCACCAGGCTGGAGTGCAGTGGCATGATCTCGGCTCACTGCAACCTCTGCCTCCTGGGTTCAAGCAATTCTCCTGACTCAGCCTCCCAAGTAGCTGGGACTACAGGCACATGCCACCACATCCAGCTAATTTTTGTATTTTTAGTAGAGACAGGATTTCACCATGTTGTTGGCCACATCTTAAGTGATGTGTTTGCAAAACAGAATGGTAGAGTTCTAGGACTGGCTTCTAGGGTTCTACATCTTCCCTGACTCGAGAGCTAAGACCTCAAGTTTCCAGTCACTACCTTAACATCATCTTTATGGTTTTTATCATACAATTTTCTTTTCAAAATTATTTTTCTCTTGGGGTTTATTTTGAAGTATAAAACATGAAATATTTTGTGTGGGGCCAGAGGTGGTGGCTTACAAATCTCAGCACTTTGGAAGACCAAGGCCAAAGGATCTCTTGAGGCTAGAAGTTCAAGACCACCCTGGGCAACATAGTGAGACCCCCATCTCTTCAAAAAAAGATTAGTAGGTATGGGCACACACCTGTAGTCCCAGCTACTTGGGAGGCTGAGACAGGAAGATCACTTGAGCCCAGGAGTCCTAGGTTGCATTGAGCTATGCTTGTGCCACTGTACTCCAGTCTGGATGGCAGAGTGAGACTCTGTCTCTAAAAAAATTTTTTTTGGCTGGACGTGGTGGCTCACACCTGTAATCCCAGCACATTGGGAGACCGAGGCGAGTGGATCACAAGGTCAGAGGTTCGAGACCAGCCTGGCCAACATAGTGAAACCTTGTCTCTTCTAAGAATAAAAAAAATTAGCCGAGAGTGGTGACACACACCAGTAGTCCTAGCTACTCAGACACCTGAGGCAGGAGAATAGCTTAAAGGTTTAGGCCAGGCACAGTGGCTCATACACCTATAATCCCAGCACTTTGGGAGACCGAGGCGGGCAGATCACCTGAGGTCAGGAGTTCGAGACCAGCCTGACCAACATGGAGAAACCCCGTCTCTACTAAAAATACAAAAAATTAGCTGGGCGTGGTGGCATGCACCTGTCATCCCAGCTACTCGGGAGGTTGAGGCAGGAGAATCACTTGAACCCAGGAGGTGGAGGTTGCAGTGAGCCAAGATTGTGCCGTTGCGCTCCAGATTGGGCGACAGAAGTGAGGCTCTGTCTCAAAAAAAAAAAAAAGTTTGGTTTTATTTTTGGTTTCTAACCTTTGTTAAAAACTCAGACTTGGTTATGTTATTTGAATGGATAAGATATGTTTTAATTGATAGCATTTACTTCTATAAAGCTTTGTTTTCTTGTGCTCTTTATGGAAACAATCATTTATGTTCTATAAATTGACAGCATTTACTCTTTTTATGAGACAAAGTCTCTGCCTCCCAGGCTGGTGTACAGTGGCGCGATCTCGGCTCACTGCAACCTCTGCCTCCTCGCAGGTTCAGGCGATTCTTGTGCCTCAGCCTCCAGAGTAGCTGGGACTATAGGCATGCGCTACCACGGCCGGCTAATTTTTGTGTTTTTGGTAGAGACGGGATTTCACCATGTTGGCCAGGTGGGTTTCAAACTCCTAACCTCAAGTGATCCACCCGTTTCCTCCCAAAGTGCTGAGATTGCAGGCCTGAGCGTCAGCATCTTGCCCACATTTACTTTTTGTAATGAGGCTGTTTTGATGAGATAAAAAGTTTAAATTGGAGAAATGGATGACAGTAGTCTTATTTTAGTCTCAGCATTACATTTATTTCCGTATTCAGTTTTTGTCTCAGAGTATAGAGAAAATTCTTTCTCACAGTCAAATTGTGTATGGTAACAGATTTTTTTCCAAACAGTTCATAGTACCATCTCAGTATTTTCTATTTCAGCTGATTCAGAACCTAAAGAGAGTTAGCTGGACATTTTGTTTCAAAGTTGAATTGACCATATCTAACAACTGCTCATGTTTCCTTTTCATAAAATCTGCAAGTCAGACAAGAAGAGTCCAGAAGGTAATATTATCATTGGTCATTTGTTACACATTCCGTTCACTTATGTATTAGATCAGCATGAGAGCATGCCTCAGCAGATGTGCCTAGTCTTAGCTAGCTAGTATTTACTTGCATGTGACATGTACACATTACACAGTGTTATTCTTGTGTGACAGAACAGACCTGGATTATTTTGAAATGCCCAGTACAGAGCTAAATCCTCTTACATGTGTTTATAAGAAGCTCAGATATATGCCCACATGTGACAAGAAAAGCTTTATTCTAAAGGCTGCATGAAAAATGAATTATCTTGGCAGCACAAATGAACTCATTTTTGGTTTCTTCCTTTCTGTCCACCCCCTCCCCAAATTCCTCTCTTTTCTCTTCCTCATCTTCCAGTTTTACAGCAAAAGTCAAAGAGAGGTTTTTTTTTTTTTTTTAAGTCCCTTAAGCGAGGATAAAATAAAAATAACTTCAAGGATCCCCAGCCATTTTAGTGGGAGCCACCATTATTCTTGAGATTACTTGGGAGGTGGGATAAGAATATACAGACTATAAAGTCTGTAGAATGGATAAGTGAAGATGATGCTGGTCTGGGACTTATCTTTGTAGATAATCTCATAAGACTCTTGGCAAACTATGGAAGACAGGTGCCCACTGAGGAAATAGGATGGTACAAGTACGAGTTTAGGTATCTGCTGGGCTATATCCAGCTCTGATTCTAGGTTTATGTGTAATTAAGTGTTTTTAGATTCGTATCTGCAATGAGGAAGAATAAATTAAGTTTATTTAATTTTTTAAGGTTGTCTTCTTTATGTAACAGCCCAAGATTTTCTGAGGCTGTCTAAAATTAATTGCAGACCAAATGGAGAAGGCTGAAGAAACAAGAAGACCTTACTTTTACTTTTTAAAAGCTTTAAACGTAGAACATAATAGTTGGGTTCTGGGTCTGTCCAAAAATACTCATTTATATTCTGAATTATAGCAGGTAACAGATGAATATGAACAAACATTAAATGGCTTGATTCAAGATGTTTATAAATGCTGGGGGGTTTTAGACTATTTTTAAGGTTAACGATATTACACCGTATAACAGCTGTAGGAAAAGTTTTCTCTCAGATGTGGGACTTCATGTGTAACATTACATAGTGAGCCACTCTCCTAGCTGAATCAAGTGAGTCTGTTTCTGAGATGGGTGAAAGAACTGGACTAAGGGCTGAGGGACTTTTAAATTGTGTGTGTATGTGTTTTTGTTGTTGTTGTTGTTTTGAGATGGAGTCTTGCTTTGTCACCCATACTGGAGTGCAATGGCATGATCTCAGCTCACTGCAGCCTCTGCCTCCTGGGTTCAGGCGATCCTCATGCCTCAGCCTCCTGAATAGCTGGGATTACCAGCACAAGCCACCATGTCCATCTATTTTTGTTTTTGTATTTTTAGTAGAAACGAGGTTTCACCATGTTGGCCAGCCTGGTCTCGAACTCCTGACCTACGGTGATCCGCCTGCCTGAGCCTCCTATAGTGCCGGGATTATAGGCGTGAGTTACCGCACCCAGCCTAATTTTATTTTAAAACATGCTGTTACCTCAGTAATTCTGCCTTTGGCTAGGTAATCTTCCTTAGTGGAAGAGCAGAGGTTTGGAAATCAGAGAGCTATTCTGGTCTCTTTCATAGATTAACACTGTAAGGGAAGATCTAACTACCCTGAACCTGTTTCCTTATCGTAATCAATAGGTCAAGGCTGCGAAGAAAAGGAGCCACCAGCCACAAGTAGTTATTGAGCCTTAGGATTGTGGCTAATACTAATATAATTTTTTTTTTTTTTTTTTTTGAGAGAGTTTCAGTCTTATTGCCCAGGCCGGAGTGCAGTGGCGTGATCTCAGCTCACTGCAACCTATGCCTCCCCGGTTCAAGTGATTCTCCTGCCTCAGCCTCCTGAGTAACTGGGATTACAGGAGCCCGCCACCACATCCAGCAAATTTTTGTATTTTTAGTAGAGATGGGGTTTCACCATGTTGGCCAGGCTGGTCTGGAACTCCTGACCTCAAATGATCCACCTGCCTCAGCTTCCTAACATGGTGGGATTACAGATGTGAGCCACCATGCCTGGTCACTAATACAAATTAAGATGTCCTGTAAGTGTAAAATACACACCAGATTTTAACAACTTGGTAAAAATACAAGAACGTAAAATCTCATTGCTGATTTATTTATATCAACATATTGTTGGGATGATAGTATTTTGGATAATCGGTTAGGTAAAATGTATTGTTAAAGTTAGTTTCACCCGTTTCACTTTACTTTTTCAAATGTGGCTGCGGCTGGGTGCAGTGGCTCACACCTGTAATCCCAGAACTTTGGGAGGCCAAGGCAGGCGGATCATGAGGTCAGGAGTTTGAGACTAGCCTGGCCAACAAGGTGAAACCTTGTCTGTACAGAAATTACAAAAATTAGCTGGGTATGGTGGTGCATGCCTGTAATCTTAGCTACTCAGGAGGCTGAGGCAGGAGAATTGCTTTAACCCGGTAGGTGGAGGCTGCTGTGAGCGAGATTGCACCATTGCACTTCAGCCTGGGCAATAGAGTGAGACTACGTCTCAAATCAATCAATCATTCAATCAGTCAGTCAGTCAGAAACCTGGCTGCTAGAAAATTTAAATTCTGTATATGGCTCATGTTATATTTTTATTGGACAGGACTGGTCTGGCTGATATTTCTGAAACTGACTCATGAAGTATGTATCAGTGCTTAATGAAGCATTTTGCAAGAGGAGCACTATCCAGTAAACTTGTGCAGAGATGTGAATGTTTTGTATCTACACTGAACGATGTAGTTGCTACTAGCCACGGTGACTCTCGACTCTTGAGCACTTATTTTTTTGAGATGGAGTCTTGCTCTGTCGCCCAGACTGGAGTGCAGTGGCGCAATCTCGGCTCACTGCAACTGCTTCCTCCTGAGTTCAAGCAGTTCTCCTGCCTCAGCTCCCAAGTAGCTGGGACTACAGGCGCCCACCACTACGCCTGGCTAATTTTTGTAGTTTTAGTAGAGGCGGGGTTTCACCATATTGGCCAGGCTGGTCTCGAACGCCTGTCATCGTGATCCACCCACTTCTGCTTCTCAAAGTGCTGGGATTACAGGCATGAGCCACCACGCCTGGCCCACAATTGTAAATTTTTTTAAATTTTAATTTAAATAGCCCCATAAGGCTAGTGGCTAATGTACTGGGACAATGAAGGTCTAGAGGATTTATGGGATTTTTTTTTTAAATGAGATTGTTTTATTCAAAGACTTGTATACCTAGGACTTGTTTACCATATTGCAGACTTGTTAATTAGTTTAATATAAGTCTATAGATTTGTGTTTATTTTAATAATGATCAGTAATAGTGATACCTGCTAAGTACCAGAGAAAGGATTTGTGTAATCAGTTATTTATTGAGCCTTTAACTGTGTTGCTTATATCTTCTAATATGCTGAATGCTTAGTGAATTCTAAGACACTGTGTGGGCCAACCATGTTTTCATCGAAGTCTGGTTCCTTTTTTTTCCTTATGAGGGCTCTTCTGTGAAAGCCAGGCTCCTTTTGAAAAGTCTGAACAATGTGTTATTTTGTTCAAGGATTTTCTCTTGAAAGGGAAACCGATGCTTGTTAACAGATGATTATGATTTTTTTTTTTTTGGTGGAAACTTTTAAAATTATGCTTTTGGTCTTAAAAGAAATATGTATATGCATGTATATACACATACACACAGAGTTGCAAGTACCAGTATTATGTAATATTTATTTATTTATTTTGTATATACACATACATTTGTAAGTACTGGTGTGCAGTATTACTTATTAACAACCCAACTATTTAACTTAATAATTAAAAATTATTAATTTATTATTGCTTCACAGTGAAGAACCGAATGTCATCATGTCTGGAATCAAGCGAACCATCAAAGAAACCGACCCTGATTACGAGGATGTATCTGTGGCCCTTCCAAATAAGCGGCATAAAGCAATTGAGAATTCAGGTAGAAATTGACCTGCCTTAGGAAATTATTTCTTTACTGACATATGCCTCCGCTAGAAGACTTACAGGAACTAGAATGAAATGAATTTCCACTGTTGTGTGTAATTTGAAGGGGTTTGTGAGAGAGATTAGCTAAGGGGTCTGTTTAATAGTAATACACCACGTGTACCGTAAAAAGTGGAAGAAGATCTGGCAGGAACATGATCAAGTAGACAGTGAAAGCGAGACAAGCTGTTAGTTTTAGTGATCATTGTATGTTAGGTGTAATCATAAAGTCTATGATAGGTATAAAGGTGTGCTATAATCGTGAGATGGTCATAGGTGGTACATGGTTTTTAATTTTAGTAGGCAACATTTTAATGTGTATAGAAAAAAGAATGATCTCATCAAACTTGTAGTTTCATAGCTACAAGGATAAAGCTAAAATTATTTTTAAATGCTTAATTGTGTTAATTAAATGTGTCATATGGTTCTCAGATGTGGTAGGTATCTTGAAGGCATATGAATGGTGGAAGATTAGGAAACATCTATCCAGTTCAACCCCTGTACTTAGCTGACAGTGGGTAAATTAAGGTTCAGAGACATCAGATTGCTTACCTAACATCGTATAAGTAGTTGAAGAGCAAATCATCAACCGGGTGTCTGTTGTTCCTCAGAATGTCTTTAAGCAAGCTAAAAAAAAATTGCTAAATTTACATTTTTAAAACAAATTATTACCGAACTTCATTAATGTTTATTTAAGTAATCTGCCTAAGTTAATACTTTTAGCAGGGTAAAGACGGCGTCAAAAAGTTATAGCTCAGATGTTGCAATTCCACATAGGATCTGTAGAGTGGAAGTGGTGAAGAAAATTCCTATTTCTGTAAGAGCAGTGAAGTCCTATATATCCCCAAAAGGTCTATCTAGAAGGAAAATTGTTAAATCCAATCCCAAATAATGAAAACGTTTCCCTGCAATTTCCCCCCCTCATTCAGCTGTAATTTTAGGGGAAATACCATTTCCTTTCAATAACAAGCCAAATAAATGTCAGAGTATTATGTAACTGAATTCATTACCCAGGAGCTTCACATGGCATAACTTTTTAAAATAAAAACAAGAATAGGGAAAAGTGATTGTTTTGATAACATTGTACTTCAGTTTAAATTGAATGTAAGTTCCAAAATACCCCCATTCAAGCAGGGGCAGTTTTTTGTCTGCTACTGAGTGACAATATGCTATTCTTTTTCTTGGTATCTAATGCTCACCTTTTTTCCCACCAGAATTTTTCTCAAAGTAAATTTGGTGGGATGCCTCTCTTTGCATATGTTATTTTGTTTTGTGTCTTTTTTTTTTCCCTGTGTCACCCAGGCTGGAGTACAGTGGCGTGATCTTGGCTCACTGCAACCTCTGCCTCCCAAGTTCAAGCAATTCTCCTGCCTCAGCCTCACGAATAGCTGGGCTTACAGGTGCCCCCCACCATGCCCGGATAATTTTTGTATTTTTGGTAGAGACTGGGTTTCACCATGTTGTCCAGGCTGGTCTCAAACTCCTGACCTCAGGTGATCCACCCATCTGGGACTCCCAGAATACTGGGATTACAGGTGCGAGCCACCATGCCCGGTCCCCATTATTGTATTTTATAGCTATTTCCCTCCCCCCAGGATCCAGTCCAGGTCATGCAGGGCATTTAATTGTCATATCTCTTTAGTTTCTCCCAGTCTCCTCAATGCTTTCCTTGTCTTTCTTGTCTTTAATATTTAAATAGCGTAGGCCAATAACTTTATAGAATGTCTTTCAGTTTGAGTTTGTCTAATCTTTCCTTGTGAGTAGATTCAGCATTTTTGGCAGGAATACCACAGAATGATGTGCTCTTTTTAGGGCGTGATACCAGAAAGTACACGAGATCACTTTACACCAATATTAGTGGTTTCAGTTTTTCATCAGTTGGTTAAGGTGATGTCCACTAGGTCTCTCCACTTTAGAGTTACTATTTCTTGGATTTCTTTTGTTGCTTGCTGATGTAAAGGCAGCCACTGATTAATTAGGCCTTGGATGTATTTTATGTTCTTTGTACAGCTCGAGATGCTGCTGTGCAGAAGATTGAGACTATTATCAAGGAACAGTTTGCTCTTGAAATGAAGAATAAGGAACATGAAATTGAAGTCATTGACCAGGTATAATGATGATAAATTGAAAAAAAACACCAAAGCTATTTTGAAAAAAATTTATACATGATTGAAAAATAATCTGTTGAGATGGAGTCATAGTTTGCTTTGTCCTCTTTGCTTTTTTAAATAGCTTTCTTGTTTTGGGGAGAGAAAAATGCTATTTTTTAAATAATGCAATTGCAGAAAGGATTGAAAAAATATTACCTGGAATTCCATGCAAAAAGATAATCTTCTGATAGCGCAGCAAGGTGACTACAGTCAACAGTAACTTATTATACATTTAAAAATGATTAAAAGAGTAAAATTGGATTGTTTGTAACACAAAGGATAAATGTTTGAGGTAATGAGTATCCCATTTACCTTGATATGATTATTTATCGTATGCCACTATCAAAATATCTCACATATCCCATAAACATGTACACTGTGTACCCACAACAATTAAAAATAAAGTTTTTTTAAAAAAGATAATCCCTCTTTGCCCTTGTGCTCAATGTCTTTGTGGATTTTTTTCAGTGAATATACCTATAAATGTACACATTCATTGCAACACTTTCTTTTAAATCTTTGCGAATCTGATGGATGGAAAAGGTCACTTTTATTTGTTTTTCTTTTGATTGTTTGAGAAGTTGAGCTTTTTCTTCGGTCATTCACATTTCTTATTTTGTGAATTGTTCGTACATCTCTTTTGTAATTGCCATTTTTTAAAGTAATGAGTTAACATTTGTTTTTAGCGACTGATTGAAGCAAGAAGGATGATGGATAAACTGCGTGCCTGCATTGTAGCAAACTACTATGCTTCTGCAGGTCTTCTAAAAGTTTCTGAGGTAAGCGTTCCTCATACTCAGTCATTTTCCAGCCACTCATATTTGTTGTCTGAGGGGAAGTTATGTCGATATGGAATCCCTTGCATCTGAAACATTTCTTTTTGTTTTTTTTTTTTTTGAGATGAGTCTCACTCTGTCACCCAGGCTGGAGTGCAGTGGTGTGGTCTTGGCTCACTGCAACCTCTGCCTGCTGGGTTCAGGCGATTCTCCTGCCTCAGCCTCCCGAGTAGCTGGGATTACAGGTGTGTGCTACCATGCCTAGCTCATTTTTGTATTTTTAGTAGAGATGAGATTTCGCCATATTGACCAGGCTATTTTCGAACTCCTGACCTCAGGTGATCCACCCACCTCAGCCTCCCAGAGTGCTGGGATTACAAGCATGAACCACCGTGCCTGACCTGAAACATTTCTTACATTGACCTTCAGAATCCAAGAAGCCTAGCCTACTTCCTGGGAATATACATAGACTATACATAGACTTATCAGTCATTGTGTTCAGCCGTAGTCCTTCGTCATGACTTTCAACATTGTCAGATAATCCTAAGTAACATTTTTTCCGTTTTGTTTGTTTGTTTGTTTTTTTGAGACAGAGTTTCGTTCTTGTTGCCCAGGCTAGAGTGCAATGGCGTGATCTTGGTTCATTGCAACGTCCGCCTCCCAGGTTCAAGTGATTCTCCTGCCTCAGCCTCCCGAGTAGCTGGCATTACAGGCATGCTCCACCACACCTGGCTAATTTTTTTGTACTTTAGTAGAGACGGGTTTCTCCTTGTTGGTCAGGCTGGTCTCAAACTCCTGACTTCACGTGATCCGCCTGCCTTAGCCTCCCAAAGTGCTAGGATTACAGGCGTGAACCACTGCGCCCGGCCTTTCCTTTTTACTTAATTCTTCTCCTCCAAATTGTTAGTATTATGCTAGGCTTTGCAGATATAAAGGTGGTTGAGACCTCCTTGCAACTGGCCCGAGTGCCTCCTCATTTGATTGTGGCCCACTTTGGAGTAAGTTATAAATTGATTGAATTTTCTTTGACCTTTTAGTCTAGTGAATGGCAATGGCAATTTTTAGTTTCAGATTTACCTTGTTTAATGAGCCCTGAATTCTACTTTTTCTTTTCTTTTCTTTTCTTTTTTTTTTTTTTAAAGAGATAGGGGTATCGCTGTGTTGCCAGGCTGGAGTGCAGTAGTTATTCGCAAGCACGATCATAGCTTCACTGCAGCCTCCAACTTCTGGGCTCAAGTAGTCCTCCTGCCTCAGCCTCCTCAGTAGCTAGTACTGCAGCTTTGTTTCTCTAGTTTTTTAAGATTTAAAATGGTCCTCCTACCTTTTTACCTCCATGATACTGACTTTTCGAAGAGACCAGGCCATTTATGAATATCTCAGATTTTGGATTTATGTTTTCCTTGGATTACTTTTTCATCCTTTCTATTTTCTTGTAAACTGGAAGTCAGGTCTAAAGGCTTGGTTATTAATAGATTTGGGTTAAATATTTCTGGCAAGAATACTTCATAGTGATGCTGTGTACTGGATATTCTAGCGTATCAGCAGGCACCTAGTTCCAGGGTGTCCTGCTCGTGATACCGTTTGACCACTTGGTTAATGTGATCACCACTAGGTGATTCCAATTGTAAAGGAATGTTTTTTCCAATTTAGTTTTTGATATGTAAATGAAAAATATCTGCTCTTTTATCCTAGTAATCTGTCTAAATTCAGGCATAGGGGTTAGGATTGACCTGAAATAGGAGTATGTCTTCCTATTTGATATTTTGATAATTTCAGCATAACTTGCATTTGTTTTTTTTTTTCTCTTTTTACTTTCTTTTTCCTAAGTGTTTTCAGCTAGAATTAGTCTCTGCTGAATCACCTCTGGAGCAGTGCTGGCTCCCTGGGAACCAGGGAAGGGCTGGAGGCTAACAGTAAATGGTGCTTGTCCTGTTTAGGCCTTCATGTTACCCTTGGTGCTCTAGGGGCACCTGGTATTCGTGCTGTTCCTGATGCTGTCTTGTAGAAACTAGAGCATTGTTTGGGTTGAATTGTAAGCGGTAGACAGGTGCTTTTACTGTAGCACAGTTTCCAAGATGCATGTTAGAATCGTATTCATTTTCCTAGGGCTACCATAACAAATTAACTACCATAAGCTTCGTGATGTAAAAGGACGGGTTTGTTATCTCAGTATTCTGAAGTCTAGAAGCCCAAAATCAAGGTGTCAGCAGGGCAGTGCTCCCTCCGAAGGCTCCGGGGAAGAATCTTTCCTTGCCTCTTCCTAGCTTCTGAAGGTTGCTGCCAATCTTTAGTATTTCCCGGCTGTAATTTCTTCCTCTGTCATGATGTGGCTGTTTTTCCTCTGTGTGTGTCTTCTCTGTGTGTCTCTGTCCAAGTTTCCCTCTTCTTATAAGCGAGGAGGACTTCACTGACTTCACCTTAACTTGATTACATGAGCAGTGATTCTATCTTTGAATTGTTAGCAGTTCTGATCTGTGCTATTTGATAATCTAGAAATACGCTGATTTTATCCTCTTATGTTCTGATTAGGATTTATTCAAAGATATTTAGGTATGCTTTTGTCTCGTGATCGACTGTTTAATTATTTTTAGTTTTCAGTGGCAAAACATATTTATAGTTCTGAAAAACCTTTATTACTGAAATTCAAGAACTTTGTTGCTTTGAAACACTAGCTTCTGCTTCCTTTTTTCTCACTGAAACCATTAGTTTAATAACACAGTTTTTAAAAGCTAGGCTTCTTAGGAACGTGACTATAGTGTTATCACATTGTAACAGAATACACTTTATTTTGTATACAAGTAACTAAGACACAGAAAAATTCCATAGATGTCTGTACTGAACTGAAGGCAAACTTTGTATATCAGTATCAGTCATTCAAAAATATTCACTATTACATTTTATTACTGTGTGGGGACCATTTTTTTATATACAGCTTTTTATTTTTATATTTCTTTCAGGGATATTTTATTTAGAGCAGTTGATATGTTTGTGTAAAGCAATGTGAGACTTTTAAAGTCAGATTTTATTTTCTGTGTTAACATGTATTATTTCTTATTTACCTCTGGAAGACCCTACATCTCTAGCTGTTAGTGTTAGAAGCTTTACATAATTATTCATCATTCTAATTTTCGTTTTGTTGGTTTAGGCTGTGTTAAGGGGTTGGGATATCATTTTATGAATGTGGGGAGATTTTGAAAGATTTTAAGCATGATCCTGTAATAGATAAGGTTTTGGAGACATCAGATTTTTGCCTGCTTTTGATGGATTTGATTAAAAATTTATTTGCTTGCTTTCATTTTTTGTAGGGATCAAAGACATGTGATACAATGGTTTTTAATCATCCTGCTATCAAGAAATTTTTGGAATCACCATCTAGGTCATCATCTCCTGCCAATCAGAGAGCAGAAACACCATCAGCCAATCATTCAGAAAGTGATTCTTTATCTCAGCACAATGACTTCTTATCTGACAAAGATAATAACAGCAATATGGATATAGAGGAAAGACTCTCAAACAACATGGAGCAGAGACCAAGCCGAAATACTGGAAGAGTATGTAGTTGGGTGGATGTGGGAGGGAGCCACAGGAGAAGGGAACTAGTATTTACTAAAATACGTGCTTGTTATCTCACTGAACTGTCACAGGAATCTTAGGAAATAGGTTTGTTTTCCTTTTATAATGGGGAAACCAAATCTTGATGAGGTTTTATTTGCTCAAAAGTGTCAGAACTGAGAATTAAACCTGAGTGTTTCTTTTTTTTTCTGAGATGGAGTCTTGCTTTATCACCCAGGCTGGAGTGCAGTGCCGCAGTCTCAGCTCACTGCCACCTCCGCCTCCTAGGTTCAAGCGATTTTCCTGTCTCAGCCTCCCAAGTACCTGGGATTACAGACATGTGCTACCATGCCTGGCTAATTTTTTGTATTTTTAGTAGAGACAGGTTTCACCATGTTGGCCAGACTGGTCTCGATCTTCTGACCCTGTGATCCGCCTGCCTCGGCTTCCCAAAGTGCTGGGATTACAGGCGTGAGTCACCGTGCCTGACTTAAACCTGAATGTTTCTGATTTTACAGCCTGGGGATTCTATGCACAGCACAGCTCTTGGATGCTGTTTACATAGGTGTGAAAGAAACCTTCCAGCTCGGCAATTCTGTGATCTTGCTCAAGGTCTTTCCACTCTGTCATGTTTATTCTCTCGAGAGCTGTCGTTCTTCAGCAGTTTCCTGTGAGACTTTATATTCTAAGATGCTTTAGTAGATGGAGGAAGTTTGACAAACAAACAGATTTGAAAAACATTGCTCTTTGATCCTGCCAGTTTGCAATTTGAGCTCCCATCTCAAGCTACTCTGAACTTCTTGATAAAAGTTTTGGCTATAGAGTCATTATTGGATTAGAGCAGTGATTTTTCTCAGCCAGGTGTTCTGTGATAGAGAAAATTTTCAAGTTACTTTCCACATACTTAGACATCAAGAATTTGACTTGTTTTTGATTAAAAAAAAAGTTTGCATTTATTTTTCTGATTATAAATTTGTATGTGTTCATTTTTCAAAATTGTTAAATACAGAAAAGTAAAAAAGAATAGAAAAGTTCATTCGTGAGGCTACCACCCCCAAAATCAGAACTCTTCACTGTTTGGATTTACCTTACCTTTCCAGTATTATTCCTGAGCAAATATTACATGTGTTTTTGTTTTTTTTAGTTAAAAAGAATTTAGGAGACTGGGTGTGGTGGCTCACGCCTGTAATCCCAGCACTTTGCTAAGTCAAGGCAGGTGGATCACCTGAGGTCAGGAGTTCGAGACCAGCCTAACATGGTGAAACTCTGTTTCTGCTAAAAATACAAAAATTACCTGGGCTTAGTGGCGGGCACCTGTAATCCCAGCTACTCGAGAGGCTGAGGCAGGAGAATCGCTTGAACCCAGGAGACGGAGGTTGCACTGAGCTGAGATCACGCCATTACACTCCAACCTGGGTGACAGAGTGAGACTCCGTCTCAAAAAAAAAGAGAATTTAGGGCATAATGGTCATAGAAACTTAACATGTTTTATACAATACATGGTCATTTCTGTATGTATTTATATAACAAACATTTAGCATTTACTATGTACCAGGCACTTACTTCTCATTGAATATTTCTGAGTATTACAAAAGGTTAAAAAGAAGGTAAATTCCATTGACCCCTTTCTCTCTATTCCCGTTTTCCAGAAGTAACCGGTGTAACAGTTTTTTGTGTATCCTTCCAAATCCTATTTGCATATCCAAAGCAGATGTATGTAACTATTGAAAACACACCGGGAGTTACAGTATATAAACTTTGTATAAATTAAGGCAGTTTTTTTTTTTTTTTTGAGGCAGAGTCTCGCTCTGTCGCCCGGACTGGAGTGCAGTGGCCGGATCTCAGCTCCCGAGTAGCTGGGACTACAGGCGCCCGCCACCTCGCCCGGCTAGTTTTTGTATTTTTAGTAGAGACGGGGTTTCACCGTGTTAGCCAGGATGGTCTCGATCTCCTGACCTCGTGATCCGCCCGTCTCGGCCTCCCAAAGCGTTGGGATTACAGGCTTGAGCCACCGCGCCCGGCCGGCAGCTTTTGTAGTAAATTGTTTTAATGCTTTGAGAGGTGCCATGAAGACAGAAAATTTTGTAAATTAAAAAAAAAACTTAGTTATTCCATTTATACTTGTTATGATGTTGTGATTTCTGTCCTGTTGAAAATTGTTCAAAATGAGAATGGATGTTGATTATGATTTTTTTCAGGATGCTTCTAGCGTTACTGGCTCCCATAAAACAGAACAGCGGAATGCTGATCTCACAGATGAGACTTCGCGACTTTTTGTAAAGAAAACAATAGTAGTGGGCAATGTGTCCAAGTGAGTATCCAGTTGAATTTATTTTTATTTGTCCATTTATGTTAATGCTTTGGCATTAATACTTTCATTATAGTATTATAGGAGGAAGAGGCCTCAGGGATTCCCAAGCCTTTAGTTGTTTAAAAAATAAACCACAGTCTAGAGACTTTTTTTTTTTAGACGGAGTGTCACTCAGTCGCCCAGGCTGGAGTGTAGTGGCGCGATCTTGACTCACTGCAAGCTCTGCCTCCCAGGTTCACGCCGTTCTCCTGCCTCAGCCTCCCAAATAGCTGGGACTACAGGCGCCTGCCGCCACGCCTGGCTAATTTTTTCGCATTTTTAGTAGAGACAGGGTTTCACCGTGTTGGCCAGGATGGTCTTGATCTCCTGACCTCATGATCCACCCGCCTTGACCTCCCAAAGTGCTAGGATTAGAGGCGTGAGCCACCGTGCCCGGCCTAGAGACTTTATTAGGGTAATTTTGCTCATTAATGAACAAAGTCAGAATTTGAATCTAGGTCTCCTATTTTTCTTTTCTTTTCCTTTTTTTGAGATGGAGTTTCGCTCTTGTTGTCGAGGCTGGAGTGCAATGGTATGATCTCGGCTCACCGCAACCTCCGCCTCCCAGGTTCAAGCGATTCTCCTCCCTCAGCCTCCGAGTAGCTGGGATTACAGGCGTGTACCACCTCGCCTGGCTAATTTTGTATTTTTAGTAGAGACGGGGTTTCTCCATGTTGGTCAGGCTGGTCTCGAACTCCTGAACTCAGGTGATCTGCCCACCTTGGCCTCACAAAGTGCTGGAATTACAGGTGTGAGCCACCGCACCTGGCCTTTTTTTTTCTTAAATCCTTTTATTACTCTTTTTATACAAATAGCCACAGGGTCAGGGGACTCAGGTCTCCTATTTTTCATTTGGATATTATTTTGTCTGTACTGTCTCTATATTGTGCCATTCTGCCTTGCCTTGCACAATATCCACAAAGGATAAATAAGCGGATGTTTGTTCCAAAATATTGCTGGAGAAGAGGCAGTATAATAACCCCTACACTTGCTTGTGTAGTTTGTAAAATATGCTAATTGTTAGGTATTTGAAAGCCAGTAGAGAATGGTAAATCCTCAGATACTGCCCTCAACTCGAATGTTCAAATTTTCATTTTGTCTCTACATTTACATTCCTGCTTTAGCCATTGTATTAGTTTGTTTTCACACTGTTAATAAAGACATACCCGAGACTGGGTAATTTATATTGGAAAGAGGTTTAATTGACTCACAGTAACACATGGCTAGAGAGGCCTCACAATCATGGCAGAAGGCAAAAGAGAACCAAAGTCATGTCTTAAGTGGAGGCGGGCAAGAGAGCTTGTGTAGGAGAACTACCCCTTTTAAAACCATCAGATCTTGTGAGACTTATTTAATATCACGAAAACAGCATGGGAAAGACTCGTCCCCATGATTCGGTTACCTCCCACTGGGTCCCTCCCAGGACGTGTGGGAATTCTGCAAGCTACAATTCAAGATGTAATTTGGGTGGAGACCCAGCCAAACCTTATCAGCCATTTACTTGTGATTGGCACATCCAAAGTTGAAACCAGATTCTTCTCCCTGGAAAACCTGTTTCCTGTTCTTTTGTTTTGTTTTGAAATGGAAGGATGTACGTATGATGGCTTTCTTTGACTTTTTGTTGTTGTTCTTCAAAACCTTACTTCAGGTCTTTTTTTGTGACTCTAAGGCAAACCAAAGAGGTTTGTATCTAACAAGTCATTAAGACATGAGAATAAAGTAGGTAAGTCTTTTCGGTCACCCATTTGTGGTTATATTTGGGCATAATACTCTTATGGGATTCTATCCTGGTGTTACAGTAGGAAGAGACCTCAGGGAATGTTTTTTCAAGCTCTTTGTTGCTTCAAAAGTGAACCAAGGTCCAGAGATTGGAGTCTCTGCGTTAGTGTGTCTGCCATTATTTCCCTGAGAATAAAATAGGGCTTGGTAAAAATTTCGAAGACATGAGCTTTTACACAAATACATTTCACCAATTGTGTCAATGTGTGTAAGTTTGGAAGAACTCTTGACTACTCTGAACCAGTTCTGTCTTTAGGGGCCTTAGCGAATTCCGAAAAATGCTGATTTGGTTGCCCAAACTGAAATGTTTTTAGTTCATAACAAAAGGTTACTGAGCAGATCTTAAAGGCAGAATTCCTCCCAGCTCCAGAGCCATGTACTTGAACAGTATGATCTCAGGCTGTCATAGAGCAGCTTCATCATTTTTGCCAAGTGTCTAGGGGTAGATAAGAATGTTATAAATCCTCCAAAAACGTGAAAATGTTGAGTAAATATTTGAGCCATGTAAATAGATGGAAGGGATTAAATTAATTTGATGGAGGAAAATTGATTACAGTGGTTAGGATTCTAACTGGTAGCAGTTTAAACTAATTTTCTCATGAAGTTTTATTTGCTGATCCACCCTCATTAGGCATATCCCTTCTATGCTCTCTCTTTGTGATTTTTATCATATTATATGGCCATTTTCTATTTTCATATATTTTTCTCAAATCAGACTGGAATCTCTTTAGGGTAGAAACTGTGTCTTGTCTGGTTTTGTTTTGTTTTTTCGAGACAGAGTTTCACTCTTGTTGCCCAGGCTGGAATGCAATGGTGTGATCTCAGCTCACTATACCCTCCACGTTTGGGGTTCAAGTGATTCTCCTTCTTCAGCCCCCCAAGTAATTGGGATTACAGGCATGCACCGCCACACCTGGATAATTTTGTATTCTTAGTACAGATGGGATTTCATTGATTATTCTCATTTATCAGGCTACTCTCGAACTCATGAACTTGGGTGATCTACCCGACTTGGCCTCCAAAAATGCTGAGGTTACAGGCGTGAGCCACCACGTCTGGCCTTGTCTGGCTTTGTACCTTACAGTATGTATTTAGTAAATATTTGATTGATGAATGCATTGATATACTTATGAAAGGAAAAAATAAACATAACATACACAAACCTGGCGAAATTAATTTTAAAAATTACTCAAAGAAAAAAGAGAAGGCACAAATAATATTAGAAATAGAAAAGAAGACATAACTACAGATGCCGTACTATTAAAGAGATAAGAAACTATTAACTTCTTTATGCCAATACATTTAAAAATTTAGATGAAATGATTGTTTAGCCCCAATTTTCTTGTGGCCTAGGGGGTCTGCCTGAATTTCCAGACCTGGCTTTTTCTGGGCCAGCCTGTCTTGTAAAGATGTCATCTCTCCCCAAATCGATTTGTAGATATTCCAGTTAAAATCCCAACAGGGTTCATGACTTTCATAGGCTGGAAGAGTAAAGGGCCAAGATCTGTCAAGAACACTCCTCAAGAGCTAGGCTAGGCAACTTGGCCCCCCCTTATTATGAAGGATTAGCACTAAGCATAGATGAGCATTTAGAAGGCCTGACCATATTTTCTACACAAATCTAAGAAGGGGGCCTCATACCGAAATAAAGACAGGGCCCATAAATGGGAGTTTTGGATGCTAGTTTTACCATCATCATGACTTAAGGGAAATGTCATGTTTTGGCTTTCAGAAGGCGGGAAACTAGGTGTAATCTTCTTGGCAACCATGAGAGTCAACAGAAAGGCCCAAAGCTGTAGCATCCTGAAACCTGTATGAAATCAACCCGAAGGCTTAGAGGTTCCCTAACCTAGGAATAAAAATATGCCAGTTTATTTCCACCTTATGTATTTATTTGGCAGGAAAAACAAGTTTGCCTTTTTTAAAAATTGCACACCAAATAAGCAGAACAACACAAACTTTCAACAGAATGTCCCTTAAACCAAATTCATGTTTTATTTAATTATTTTGTTTTAGTTCATTAATTTTATTGTAATTTTTTGAAGTAGGGTCTTGCTCTGTCACCCAGACTGAAGTGTAGTGATGTGATCGTAGCTCACTGCAGCCTCAAACTCCTGGGCTCAGGCAGTGCTCCTACCTCATCAGCCTTCCAGCTAGCTAGGACTATAGGTGTGGGCCACCATGCCTGGCTGAGTTTAAAATATTAGGTGGGAGGATTGTAGTTATAGTTGTAGTTCACTCTTGGAGATTACTGTCTCACTGAGCAGGCATTGTCTTCTTGTAGCCAGTTGTTACCACACTAATTATATTAGCTGATTTTACTCCCCTCTGGAAATAGCTAAACATGGGGATGGGGTCTTGCTATGTTGCTCAGGCTGATCTCTGGCTCCTTACCTCGAGCAGTCCTCCCGTCTCAGCCTCCCGAAGTGCTGGCATTGTAATGTGGACCAGCCACTGCATCCAACCCCAACTATGTTTTAGAAAGAAAGAAAAACAAAATGATTAACTTGCAAAGACTCATTTTGTTTAGATGATGTAGCTGTTAAATATTGCAGGAATTTTAACCTTGTTTTTAAGTTTAGGTAGGAGTTAATTATTTTGTTAGGTTTTTGAAGGACAAAATTCAGGTTTCTTTTTTCTTCTTCTCTAGGTATATACCTCCGGATAAGAGGGAAGAAAATGACCAGTCAACTCATAAGTGGATGGTATATGTCCGAGGGTCCCGTAGAGAACCCAGCATTAATCATTTTGTCAAGAAAGTTTGGTTCTTCCTTCATCCCAGCTATAAACCAAATGACCTTGTGGAAGTTAGGTAAGCACACTTGAGTTATTTAACCTAAATTGAAATACAAATTTATTTTTGAAGTGGAAGAAAAGTAATGTAACTTCAGAACATTTCCTGGAAATGTAATAATAATTGAGAATTGGCTCTTAGTCAAAATGTAGTTGTAGGCCAGGCGGGGTGGCTCACGCCTATAATCCCAGCACTTTGGGAGGCTGAGGCGAGCGGATCAGGCAGTCAGGAGATCGAGACCATCCTGGCTAACATGGTGAAACCCTGTCTCCACTAAAAATGCAAAAAATTAGCTGGGTATGGTGGTGGGTGCCTGTAGTTCCAGCTACTTGAATGTCATGAACCCAGGAGACAGAGCTTGCAGTCAGCGGAGATCACGCCACTGCACATCAGCTAGGGTGACAGAGCTAGACTCTGTCTCAAAAAAAAAAAAAAAAAAATGTAGTTGTAGTTGTAGTTCACTCTCTCAGATTAGTATCTCACTGAGCAGGCATTGTCTTCTTCTATCCCATTGTTACCACACTAATTATATTAGCTGATTTTGCTCCCCTCTGGAAACAGCTAAACTTGTTTTTATAGATAGAGATGCATATGAAAACGTTACTTCTTTTTATGAATATCAGAATATAACAGAAGTAAATATAGTATTCTTTTTTTTTTTTGAGACGGAGTCTTGCTCTGTCACCCAGGCTGGAGTGCAGTGGCCAGATCTCAGCTCACTGCAAGCTCCGCCTCCCGTGTTCACGCCATTTTCCTGCCTCAGCCTCCCGAGTCGTTGGGACTACAGGCGCCGCCACCTCGCCCGGCTAGTTTTCTTTTTTTTTTTTGTATTTTTAGTAGAGACGGGGTTTTACCGTGTTAGCCAGGATGGTCTCGATCTCCTGACCTCGTGATCCGCCCGTCTCGGCCTCCCAAAGTGCTGGGATTACAGGCTTGAGCCACCGCGCCCAGCCAGAAGTAAATATAGTATTCTAACGTTATAGACTAATTAATGCTGAAAGTTCCCCATGATCTCACTCTCTCGGATGTAACTCCCATTCATATTTCTTCTGTACATATTCAAGTGTTGTATAGTTGTTTTGTTGTTACTGTTATTTCACCAAGATGGAATGATTATATATATTGTTGCGAAATTTGCTTCTATCATTTGGATGTATTCTTTACTTTTTTTTTTTTGAGACGGAGTTTCACTTTTGTCTCCCAGTCTAGAGTGCAGTGGTGCACTCTGGACTTACTGCAACCTCCGCTGCTTGGGTTCAAGTGATTCTTCTGCCTTAGCCTCCCAAGTAGCTGGGATTACAGGTGCCCACCACCACGCTTGGATAATTTTTTTGTATTTTTAGTAGAGACAGGGTTTCACCATGTTGGCCGGGCTGGTCTCAAACTCCTGACCTCGGGTGATCCGCCCACCTTGGCCACCCAAAGTGCTGGGATTACAGGCGTGAGCTACCATGCCCAGCCTTACTCTTTACATCTTTATATGATGTTACACACACACACACACACATATATATATATATATATTTTTTTTTTTTTTTTTTTTGAGACAAAGTCTCACTGTGTCACCCAGGCTGGAGTGCAGTGGCACGATCTCGACTCACTGCAACCTCCACCTCCTGGGTTCAAGCAATTCTCATGCTTCAGCCTCCCAGGTAGCTGTGATTACAGGTGCACGCCACCATGCCGGGCTAATTTTTGTATATTTTGTAGAGACAGTTTCGCCATGTTGGCCAGACTGGTCCTGAACTCCTGAGCTCAAGCACCCGGCCCACCTTGGCCTCCCAAAGTGCTGGGATTACAGGCATGAGCCACCACGCTCGGCCCATATTGATTGTATAAATGCACTGTGGAAGTGGTTGTTGGTTATTATCAGTGAAATATCTGTTCTCTGCTATGTTCAGAGCCCAACTCTTAAAACAAAACATTGCTGCCTCCTGAGAACTCTGCTTCTTCTTTAACCCTTTCAAGTGATGGTGGCTTTTTTTTTTTTCTCTCCCACACACCACTGGGCCTGAGGATGGGGAAGGTGTCTTCCTTGATCATATGTATGGCTTCCAGACCACCTTTCCCTGCCAAGGGTGACTGGGGAAGTTAGTAGATAGTAGTAGATAGTTAGTAGTTAGTAGTAGCAGAGGAGGAGTAGCAGCCTCAACGGAGCTGAGGCTTTTTGGAAAAGGGGGAAAGGTATCAACACCTGGTTTACTGATTTTTCTCTCTGCCATAACTCTTGCTGTCATTCTTAAGGATTTTGCATACATACAGACAATTCATCCAAAACCATGGTCTCTTGGTTCTTTGATTTCTTCACTTTGATGCTTAGGTTATTTTAGGGATATATCATAGACTCTAAGCTGAATAAGGAGAGAAGATAACGTATATAGGAGCAGTGATGGCTGGTGAAAAGTTTTGTGGGCAAGAAATAGAAGTCTTCGTGAAGTCAAAGAATAGTTGGATTGGGGTGAAACTGGAAAGATAAGGGTTGGTGGTCAGAAAGTGAAATAGGCTGGGCGTGATGGCTCAGGTCTGTAATCGCAGCTCTTTGGGAGGCCAAGGCGGGCAGATCACGAGGTCAGGAGGTTGAGACCATCCTGGCCAACATGGTGAAACCTGTCTCTACTAAAAATACAAAAATTAGCTGGGCGTGGTGGCTCGTGCTTGTAATCCCAGCCACTCAGGAGGCTGAGGCAGGAGAATCGCTTGAACCAGGGAGTCGAAGGTTGCAGTGATCCGAGATCGTGGCACTGTGCTCTAGCCTGGCGGCAGAGCGAGACTCCGTCTCAAAAAAGAAAGTGGAATATTTGGAAATAAGATTTTTGTAGGTAGGTACGGTATGTTTTTCTTCTTATGTATTAATTATATTTTTATTGATGATAGAACTCTAATATACCCAAAAGGATGGGATTAAAAACTAATTACATAAAACCCTTAATACTTAAAAATGCAATACCAGTGCCTATTTTATTTTTCTGTTCTCATACCAGAAATGAGAATTTGTAAAACACATTATTTCTTTTAATTTGCAAAAACCATCCTGCAGTAATTAATGAGATTTATTTGCTATGAAGTCTTTACTAATCTGCGGGCAGAGGTGTGGCAAATCACTTATCAAGATATATTGTAACAGTGAGAAAATCCAAAGAAAGGATTGTGCTGCAGCTCCTTATCCAGTTTCTCTTTCATCCCGCTGGAGTGTTTTCTGCTAGTAGTAAATGAACTTTGTTTCATTATGTGTATGAGGTTTGACGTCATCAAAATTGCCTGTCTTATTTTCAGCCTGATCTCTGCCACTCTGACAGTGTCTGCTGTGCCACGCCTGAGCAGTTAGCTGTTCACAGCCTGGCAGCACACACCTTTACAACATACCTTTTCCCATAGCAAGTCAAACTTCATTAACAACAATAGTAGGATTTGTAAATGGTATTTTAAAAGAGATTATTGCTTATGTGCTTCTGGTTTTTAAAACTCCTGGAGAAATCATATGCTGTGATTGACCGTAGCTCTGTGTTTAATAGCAGATAATGTATGTAAGTCTATTACTACACTTGCTCATTTACATGTATGTCTCACCAGATTTAGAACTTCTCGATGTTTAGGACCTTATCTTGTCTTAATATCTCCAGGGTGGGCCGAGCACGGTGTCTCATGCCTGTAATCCCAGCACTTTGGGAGGCTGAGGCAGGTGGATCACGAGGTCAGGAGTTTGAGACCAGCCTTGACAACATGGTGAAACCTTGTCTGTACTAAAAATACAAAAAAAAAATTAGCCAGGCCTGGTGGCGTGTGCCTGTAGTCCCAGCTACTCAAGAGGCTGAGGCAGGAGAGTTGCTTGAACCTGGGAGGCAGAGGTTGCAGTGAGCCAAGATCATGCCACTGTACTGCAGCCTAGTTGACAGAGCAAGACTCTGTCTCAAAATAAATAAAAAATAAATAAATAAATATCCCCATGCATAGTTCCTAGCATGTAGTAAATGCTCATTTTGTGTTTTTTAAAATTTTTAATTTTTTAAAATTTTTTATTTTTTTGAGACAGAGTCTTGCTCTGTTTCCCAGGCTGGAGTGCAGTGGTTCAATCTTGGCTCACTGCAAGCTCTGCCTCCCAGGTTCACGCCATTCCCCTGCCTCAGCCTCCTGAGTAGCTGGGACTACAGGCGCCTGCCACCAAGCCCAGCTAATGTTTTTGTATTTTTAGTAGAGATGGGGTTTCACTGTATTAGCCAGGATGGTCTCGATCTCCTGACCTCGTGATCCACCCGGCTCAGCCTCCCAAAGTGCTAGGATTACAGGCGTGAGCCACTGTGCCCAGCCAATTTCGTTTATTTTTTTAGAGACAGAGTCTTGCTCTATTATCCAGGTGGGAGAACAGTGCCATGATTATAGCTTGCTGCAGCCTCGACCTCCTGGGCTCAAACTATCCTCCCATTTCAGCCTCCTGAGTAGCTAGGGCTGTAGGTGTGTGCCACCTATGTCCAGCTAATTTTTTTTACCCAGGCTGGTCTCGAACTCCAGGCCTCAAGCAGTCCTCCTGCCTTGGCTTCCCAGAGTGCTGGGATTACAGGTGTGAGCCATGTACCCAGCCTCATTTTATGTTTGATACTGAGTGAATTATTGAATTCATGAAATGGGCCATTCCATTTGGAGGTAGCTGGTTTCGTTTGGAAGTTTTTAATTATATTGAGCAGAAATCTAACTTCCTCTAACTTCTAAACAGTAAGCTTTTCATATGCTTTGTGTACCACTCAGAATCATCATAATCCCTTTTCCTTGTATGGTTGTTTAGATATTTGAAAGCAATTAGTGGGTCTCATCCATATTTGTATCAGTTGTCACTTGTGTGACTTTGTGTTCCTTTGCCATTCAGGTTATATTCTTTGGCATACTCCAGTTTATCTATATTCCTTTTAAAATAACCTTTTTAGAACTGAACCTAAAACTCCAGATATGGTGTAACCAATATAAAGTAGGTTAGGACTGTTAACATATGTCCTAGGTTTACTTATAACTCTTATGTTCTTTGCAGGACTCTGAAGATGTTTGTTGTGTTAGGTATCTAAAGTAATTTAACCAATAAGGGAGGATTTTTGCAGCTGCCTTGAAACTTGGGGTTAATCTTACTTCTGGATCAAAGCACAAATGTTTTTCTTACACATCCTGACTCTCTTCATCACAGCACATTACCTGACAAAGAGATGGGTGGATTCTGCTCTTATTGAAGCACTTTTTTCCACATTTGTTCAGTTGTCAGGACAACCTTAGCCAAGTTCCTAAAAGCTGCGACTATAAACTTTGCTTTTTTTTAGGTACAAGATAGTCACTAGATATGTGCTAGGCTCAGGGTTTGATACAGGGATTGTGAAGAGCACAGGACTCTGCCTTTGGGAAACCACGTGGAGTGTTCCTGCCCTTGGTGTGTGTGAAACTGGAGCGGGCCAGCTCCCCAAAGGAATCCTAGTGAGCCTCTTCCAAACCTTCCTATCAGTTTTATTTCACTCGAATGTAGGAACTCTCTAGAGCAGCACTGTCCGATAGAAATATACTGTGAGCTACATCTGTAATTTGAAATTTTTGAGTAGCTACATTAGAGGAGTAAGTACCCAGAAGAAGTGATGTAGGCATTCCATGCCCTGCACAGTCGGGCAATATCCAGTCATATTATTGTGCATACTAGGGAGAGTGGTCTGGGAAGTGAGGTCTGTCACCTTGGGGATGTAGACTAGCACACAGTGGCTAAAGCATGGCCCTGGAGCCTATTGCTTGAGTTTGAATTCTGGTTCTACTGCTTATTTGCTGTGTGACCTTGGCAAGTTAATTATTCAGCCTCACTGTGTCTCAGAGGGGATATTTCATAGTGTGGTTATAAAGATTAGGTAAGTTAATAGTGCTAAAGGGCTTAGAACACTGATTGGGTCATAGCAAAAGTGAAACGTAGGAAAGCAGTGTTTGTTGCCACTCTTGTTGTGGGGAGCAGAGATGTTCATTCTGAAAAAACTTGAGGGAATGCTTTGGTTCTTTTAAAGGGCTTTCATGTGGAGGAAGGATTTACTCTTTGTGATTCCAGATGGCATATCTGGAATTAACATGCAGGAGGTAGAAGAAGCCATTTTATAATAGAGCTGTTCAGAAATGTAACAGAGGATCTCATGAAGTAGTGAGTTCAGGGTCACTCGGAGTGACGCTAAAAAAGACTGGCCATTTGAATAAATTAGTCGAGCAAGGAGCTGTACTCCATTCTGTGTTTCTAATAAAGCCATTTTTGTTTAATCTCCATAATCTTACGGTTTCTCCCTCTTGGTGTCATTGATTTATTTCACCTTCTATGAGGAATCTAGAAATACTGAAGTTTGTTCAGGGGAGGCAGTCCTTTATTGGTGAAGTAACATATTTTGAAGTATACCATTTCCATAAATAGTGTTGTTATAGGTCTTAGGTTCTTTTTTTGCTTCTAAAAATATGGTTATGGAGGAATTTCCTGTTAAAGAGCATTGTTCGTTTTTCCTGGCTTTGTGCTGTCTTCTCTAGCAGCAGTCTTTCCTGCCTGTTCACTAAAGGTTAGGCCATGTATATAAATTGAGAAGCACACCTAATTTAGCATATTCATTGAGAGAAGTTCAGCATTCAGTGTGATTGAGGCATATTGCAAATGAGTTTAGACTTAACATTTAGCTTTACTGGAATTTAAAGAACCAAAGTTCACATCAGTAGAATTTCTGTTAATTGACTCAAGTACACCATGCCTCTAGGCTCCCCTCTGTCTCTGGCTGTGGGTCCCATTTCAGACTGTCTCAAGTCTACCTTCTCGTTTGACCCCAAGCAGGAATGTATACCAACATCGCAGCGGCTTCTCTTAGCTCCTGTGCACCTGGTTTCTTCCATCTAGGCCATACTAGTTTGCTTTCTTTTCTCTTTGGCTTGTAAGGTATTTATTAATTTCCCTGCTTTCTAGGCTCCCCTTATACACAGGGATTTTTCCTGTCCCGGGCTCCGTTGTTAGCTCCTGGCTCTGGGCTCGTTAAATCACATCTGTTAACACTCCTCTCAGGTTGTGTTCTTGAACTCTGCACTCACTCAATTCAGTTTTCCAAAAACACCATCTGTTGAGTTTCTTTCTCCTTGTCCTTTTCTTTTTGAGATGGAGTCTCGCTCTGTCTCTCAGGCTGGAGTGCGGTGGTGTGATCTCAGCTCACTGCCGTCTCCGCCTCTGCCCCCGGGTTCAAACCATTGTCGTGGCCTCTCAAAGTGCTGTGATTACAGGCATGAGCCACCGTGCCCAGCCTCCTTGTAATTTTGATATCTTCTCTCATTACTAATTCTAAGCCAGGATTCACAATGAATATTTTCATTTTAAAAGCATTCTCTCTCTTCCCTATGGACTTAAACCATATTGTTTTGAGTACTTAATGATATCTCAATTAAATTTCTAAATTTCTTTATTATGGAAAATTTCAAACATATACAGAAGTAAAGAGTATAATGAACCTTCTTGTGCCCATCACCAGTTAATAACAATTTGCTCTTCTTTTCCATCAATTCCCACTCCCCCCTTTTTTTCTTTCACAAATTACATTGTGCTGAGAATTCTCCAGTCCAGTTAGCATGCACACACATTCCTCTCTGCCCACTAAAATCAGTTGTAGTCACTATTCAGGGAAGGTCATATTGTGAACGTACGATCTTTCTTTAAGTCTTCTTAGCAGAGAGTTTCAAATAAATTGTCACTTTCAGTTGAGCACATTCATGATTCATTTTGTTTCTGCCTCAGTGGAGGAATAAATACAAGGGTTTAGGGTAGGGAACGTATATCTCATGGCCTGTATCTGTCAGATGCCAATTAAGGATCCTGGCCCTCTAGTGACATTCATCAGATCACCTTAGTTCCCTCGTGTGTGAAAATGACATTGGATTATATAGTCTAAGTTTACTCTCTTAGCATTCAGTAATTGAAAGTTTAATAGAGGTTTGAGTTGAATTTTTTTCTTTTATAATTTAGCATTTTAGCCAAATTCAGCGTATTGATTTAGTTTTAAATAAGGAAAACTAAATGGTTCTCAGAAGACAGTGAATTTCTGATTTATCCATTATCAGAAAACTTTTCCTGTGTAGGATGAGAGAGTGAACATGCATGAACGTGTTAATATCTGCTTTTCCATAGAGAGCCTCCTTTTCACCTGACCAGAAGAGGCTGGGGTGAGTTTCCCGTCAGAGTTCAAGTTCACTTTAAGGACAGCCAGAACAAGCGGATAGATATCATACATAATCTGAAGGTATTGTAACAAAACATCGCTCCCTAGTTTTGAAGTCTCTTTGTACCAGCTACAGTTGATCCTTGAACAACATGGGGGTTAAGGGCCCCCTCGCAATCAAAAGTTCATATACAACTTTAGACTCCCCCAAAACTTAACTATTAATAGCCTACTGTTGACGGCAAACCTTCCTAATAGTGTAAATAGTCAACACATATTTTGTATGTTATATATGTATTATGGACTATATTCTTACAATAAAGTAAGCTGGAGAAAAGAACTGTTATTAAGAAAATCAAAAGGAATAGAAAGTATATTTACTATTCATTAAGTGGCAGTGGATCATCTTCGAGGTCTTTATCCTCGCCATCTTCACATTGAGTAGGCTGGGAAAGAGGAGGGATTGGTCGTGCTGCCTCGGGTGGCAGAGGTGGAAGAAAATCCATATGTAAGCGGATCTGTGCAGTTCAAACCCATGTTCAAGGGTCAACTGTATTCAAAGTGGGAGTGTTAGGTCTTCTGCAAGAAGTGACTAAGAATAGTGGGGGGAGGAGGAGATAGTATTTCTGAGTGTGTTATGCTTACTGCTACAACACAACTTTGTCCTCTGATGCAACCCTCAGAGAGAGAATCACTCTATAGGACAATGTATATCCTTTAAAAAGATGAACAAAGTGGTCAGATAATCAGAATGCATGAATATTTGATCAGACCTCAACATCAGTGTGTTTCTGGGGGCTAAGTTACTGAAATCTTTTTTAAATCTGTTTACTTTTCTATGAAGTGGGGCAAATAATAATGTTTGTAAAGACAGAAGTGAACATGTCTTGGAAATGATAAAGTACTATACAAGATTGTAATACTTTTGTATTATAAGAAATCCTTTAATGATGAATGTGGCCATGTGGTTTATGGTGCAGCCATTGTAAATTATATCTTATGAAGTGTTGTCTATCCACAGGGAGAACTGCCCTTATAGGAAATGAAACGCAGAGTACAGGCATACTTTGTTTCATTGCACTTTGCTTATTGTGCTCAGTATATATTCTATTTGTAAAAAATGGAAGATTTGTGGCAACCCCGTATCAGACAACTCTGTGAGCACCATTTTTCCAACATCATATGCTCATTTGTGTCTTTCTGTCACATTTTGGTAATTCCTGAAATATTTCAAACTTTTTTATTATTAAATCTGTTTTGATGATCCTGTGGTCGATGTTACTGCTATTTTGGGGCACGACAAACCATGCTCATATAGGAGGATGAACATAATTGATCAGTGTTATGTGGATTCTGAATGCTCCAGCAACCAGTCATTCCCCATCTCATTCCCTCTTTTGGGGCCTTCCTATTCTCTGAGAACAACAATATTGAAATTAGGCTAATTAATAACCTTATAATGGCTTCCAAGTGTTGAAGTAGAAGGAAGAGTCACACATCTCTCACTTTAAATTAAAAGCTAGAAAGGATTAAGCTTAGTGAAAAAAGCATGTTGAAAGCCAGGATAGGCCGGGCGCGGTGGCACAAGCCTGTAATCCCAGCACTTTGGGGAGCCGAGATGGGCAGATCACGAGGTCAGGAGATCGAGACCATCCTGGCTAACACGGTGAAACCCCGTCTCTACTAAAAAATTAAAAAAAAACTAGCCGGGCGAGGTGGCGGGCGCCTGTAGTCCCAGCTACTCGGGAGGCTGAGGCAGAAGAATGGCGTGAACCCGGGAGGCGGAGCTTGCAGTGAGCTGAGATCTGGCCACTGCACTCCAGCCTGGGCGACAGAGCAAGAAAAAAAAAAAAAGAAAGCCAGGATAGGCTAAAAGCAAGGCCTCTGTGCCAGACAGCCAAGTTGTGAATGCAAAGGAAAAGTTCTTAAAGGAAATTAAAAGTACTACTCCAGTGAACACACAAATGATAAGAAAGCAAAACGGCCTTCTTGCTGATTTGGAGAGAGTCTCAGTGATCTGTGTAGAAGATCATACAAGCCATAACATTCCCTTAAGCCAAAGCCTAATCTCGGGCAAGGCTCTGACTCTTCAATTCTGTGAAGTCTGAGAAGGGTAAGGAAGCTTCAGAGGCAAAGTTTGAGGCTAGCAGATGTTGGTTCATGAGGTTTAAGGAAAGATACCATCTCCATAACATACAAGCGCAAGGTGAAGCAGCAAGTGCTGATGGAGAGGCTGCAGCAAGTTATCCAGAAGATCCAGCTAAGATCATTGATGAAGGTGGCTACACTAAACAACAGATTTTCACTGCAGATAAAATAGGCTTCTGTTGGAAGAAGATGCAATCTAGGACTTTCATAGCTAGAGAGAAGTCAATACCTGGTTTCAGAGCATAGGATTGACTCTCTTGTTAGGAGATAATGCAACTGGTGACTTTATTTATTTTTATTTTTATTTTTTTTTGAGACAGAGTCTTGCTCTGTCACCCACGCTGGAGTATAGTGGCATGATCTCGGCTCACTGCAACCTTTGCCTCCTGGCACCTCAGGGTAGAAATAGGGTTTCACCGTGTTATCCTGGCTGGTCTTAAACTCCTGAACTCAAGTGATCCACCCGTCTCAGCCTCCCAAAGTGCTAGGATTACAGGCATGAGCCACTGCGTTTGGCCACAACTGGTAACTTTAAATTGAAACTAGTGCATATTTACCATCCAGTAAATCCTAGGGCCCTTAATAATGATGCTAAATGTACTATGCCTGTGCTTTATAAATGTAACAGAAAAGCCTGGGTGACAACACATCTGTTTATAGCATGGTTTACTGAAAATTTTAAGCCCACTGTTGAGACCAACTGCTCAGAGAAAAGGATTCCTTTCAAAATATTGCTCATTGATAATTCACCTGGTCCCTTAAGAGCTCTGATGAAGGCCAGGCATGGTGGCTCACATCTGTAATCCCAGCACTTTGGGAGGCTGAGGCGGGTGGATCACTTGAGGCCAGGAGTTCAAGACCAGCCTGGCCAACATGGTGAAACCCCGTCTCTACTAAAAATACAAAAAGTAGCTAGGCGTGGTGGGTCACACCTGTAGTCCCAGCTACTTGGGAGGTGCTGAGGCAGGAGAATCACTTGAACCCAGGGGGCGAAGGTTGCTGTGAGCCGAGATCACGCCACTGCACTCTAGCCTGGTGACAGAGCGAGAGTCCATCTCAAAAAAAAAAAAGAATAAAAGCTCTGATGGAGATGTACAAGGAGGTTCATGTTGTATTGGTGCCTGCTAACACAATATCCATTCTGCACCCATGAGATCAAGGAGTAATTTCAACATTCAAGTCTTATACTGTTTTAAGAAATGTATTTTGTGGCCAGGCATGGTGGCTCATGCCTATGATGCCAGCCCATTGGGAGGCCAAGGAGGAAGGATTGTGTGAGCCCAGGAGTTTGAGACCAGCCTGGGCAACATAATAAGACCTTGTCTCTCCAAAAAAAAAAAAAAAATTAGCCGGACATGGTGGTGCATGCCTGTAGACCCAGCTACTTGGAAGGCTGAGGTAGGAGGAGGATCAGCTTCATGGTCCCAGAAGGTTGAGGCTGCTGTGAGCCATGATCAAGCCACTGCCCTCCAGCTTGGGTGAGAGAGCAAGCCCCATCTCAAAAAAAAAATAAAAAATAAAAAAAGGAAAAGAAAAAGGAAGAAATTTTGTAAGGCTATAGATGCCATAGATAGTGATTTCTCAGATGGATTTGGTCAAAGTAAGTTGAAAGCCTTCTGGAAAGGACTAACCATTCTAGATGCCATTGAGAACATTTGTGATTCACGAGAGGAGGTCCTAGTAGCAACATTAACAGGAGTTTGGAAGAAATTGATTCCAACCCTAGTGGATGACTTAAGTTCAAGACTTCAGCGGAGGAATTAGCTGCAGATATATGGTGGAAATAGCAAGAGTACAAGAATTAGAAGTAGAGCCTGAAGATGTGACTGAATTGCTGCAATTTTGTGATTAAGCTTTAATGCATGAGGATTTGCTTCTTATGGATAAGCAGAGTAAGTGGCTTCTTGAGATGGAATCCACTCCTGGTGATAATACTGTGAACACTGTTGAAATTGACAGAGGATTTAGAATATTGCATAAACTTACTTGATAAAGCAGCTGCAGGGTTTGAGAAGATTGACTCCAGTTTTGAAAGAACTTGTGGAACAGCATTGCATGCTACGGAGAAATCTTTCAGAAAAGGAAGAGTCAGTTGAGGTAGCAAACTTCATTGTTGTCTTGTTTTAAGAAATTGCCATAGCCACCCAAACCTTCAGCAAACAGCCATCAACATCAAGGCAAGACCCTCCACCAACAAAAAGATTATAATTCACTAAAGGCTCAAGGTGATCATTAGCACTTTTTAGCAATAAAGTATTTTTAAATTAAGGTATGGACATTATTTTGTTAGACATAATGCTATTACATACTTAATAGACTACAGCATAGCAGAAACATAACTTTTATAAGCACTGGGAAACAAATTCATTGTGACTTGCTTTATTGCAGTATTCACTTTATTGCAGTAGTCTAGAATTGAATCTGCAATGATCTCTGAGGTATGTTTGTATAAAACTGTATGTACATGAAATCAACCACGATCTTTGAAAGGTAGAAAAAAAAACCAAAAGAAATACACCAAAATGTTGGAGTAACTAAAATAATGACATTGTGGTCTATTTCTCATGCCCTGTTTTTGGTTTGTTTTCTCAAATATTTTTGCAATTTTATATAAATAAACGTTTATTTTTTATTTTTTTAAGACAGAGTCTCACTGTTGCACAGACTAGAGTGCAATGGCATGATCACGGGGCACTGCATCCTTGACCTCCCAGGCTCAGGTGGTCCTCTTATCTCAGCCTCCCAGGTAGCTGGGACCACAAGCGCATGCCACTACACCCAGTTAATTTTTTTATTTTTTGTGGAGATGGAGTTTTTTTCACTGTGTTGCCCAGCCTGGTCTCAAACTCCTGGGCTAAAACAATCTGCCCTCCTCAGCCTCCCAAAGTGCTGGCATTAGAGGCGTGAACCACCTTGCCTGGCCTATATTTAATTTTTATAGTGTAAAGACCATTTCTTAGTGTTCCCTTAGACCCTTTTTATAGTATTATAATTTCACGTACATTTTCTCTACATGTGACATAATCCTAATACTGTACATCTCCAAAGCACCCTTACTTTGTGGTTTATCACATTCTTCGCACTAATGGCTCCCAAAACTGGGCTAACCAAAGCTAAGTATATCTGTGGAATTCCTTTTTCATTCCCTTTCTTCTACACTTTCACCTCTTTCAACCTTAAGGCATGCTGAAATTTCCCTTCCGTCGGTGATAGGTGGGACTGCTTAACTTGAGGCTGAAGTTCTTTTCCAAATATTATCATAAGACCAGGTTGCCTTATGACCTCAGAGAAGCACTGAAACCAAGTGAAAGGGCACACAGCCATTTTATTAAGGGGTAGAGTACTGTTTTGTTACTTAGAGGAAGGTCTTAAAATAGTTTGCTTTCTTTTTTTTTTTTTTTTTTGAAATGGAATCTCGGTCTGTTGCCCAGGCTAGAAGGCAGTGGTGCAATCTCAGCTCACTGCAACCTCCGCCTCCCAGGTTCAAGTGATTCTTCTGCCTCAGCCTCCCAATTAGCTGAGATTACAGGCACCCGCCACCACGCACGGCTGATTTTTTAAATTTTATTTTTAGTAGAGATGGGGTTTCATCATATTGGCTAGGCTGGTCTCAAACTCCTGACCTCAGTAGATGCACTCACCTCAGCCTCCCAAAGTGCTGGGATTACAGGCATGAGCCACTGCGCCTGTCCAGTTTTACTTTCTTTTAATCTTATTTTTAACACAGCACATACTACCTTATGTTGCACTGAGCTCAGACCTAGTCTCTAAACAAAAGGAATTCTTCACGTACTTCTCACATCTTGTATTGTACATATCACTTAGAGCTCTTGGTGAAAGATTATTTGAGACAGTGTTTTAAAATGACAGTAAAATGTTTCTTACCAGTTTTCTGGAAAACATCATTTTATTGTTTTGCTGTGTGTTGACCTTGAGACCCTAAACACCTGTGTTGTAGCCGTGTAATCCTTATTTGTACTGTAGTATTATTTTTCCTGTCATTTTTTAATTAACTCTTGGAGCCATCTTTGATTCTTCCCTCTTCTAAATATTTGTTCAGTTGCAGACTATTATTGTTTCTTCATAATCTCTTTTACATTCCGTCCTCCTCCCTTCCGACTATTCTTTTTTGTTTGTTTGTTTTTTGTTTTGAGACAGTCTCACTCTGTCACCCAGGCTGGAGTGCAGTGGCGCAATTTTGGCTCACTGCAACCTCTACCTTCTGGGCTTAAGTGATTCTCCTGCCTCAGCCTCCTAAGTAGCTGGGACTACAGGTGCACACCACCACACCCAGCTAATTTTTGTGTTTTTAGTAGAGACAGGGTTTCACCATGTTGGCCAGGCTGGTCAAACTCTTGGCCTCCAGTCATCCATCTGCCTCTGCCTCCCAAAGTGCTGGGATTACAGGCGTGAGCCACCGCTCCCTGGCCCCTGCCCACTATTCCTAGGCTATTATTCTGCTGTCTCCTGATAGGCTTTTAAAAATCCATCTCTTTCCTTCATAGGGCATCCTACACAACAGTATCTGATCCATCTGCTTAAAACCGCAGAACCTTTCTGCTATCCCTTTCGGAAAACTTGATTGAATTCCTGTTTCAAGTGTGAATGCCCCTGCCTGCTCTCAGGGCTCATTTTGACTCGATTTACTTTCCCTAGATTGTCTCGCACAAATCCCCTGATGAACATTCTGCTCTAGCCTTGGCAGTCTATTCCTATCATAGAAATGCCTTGGGCCGTCTTTCCTTGGGTCTTTTTTAATGCTCTTCCCCTCCTCAGATGCTTGTCTGAATTCTTTGCATTCTTCAAGTTCCTATGTAGCTTTTCCTGGCTGTTAAAGCCTGAAGTGATCTTTGTATTCTGAAATTCTCAGTAAATAATAATGTGTATTTGATTCTGTAAATACTACATTAAATATTAAATACTCTAAATGTTAGAGTTACATAAAATTTAAAGTTCCTAGAATGTGTGAAATTATTATGTCCTGCATTTCTGACAGGTAGTCATTTACTCTCCTCCTTACCCATCACCCTAGAGCACAGCACTTCCCAAGCCAACACGTTCATCCATTTAGTAAAACATTGACCACATTTTTTGTCCTTTTGTCTTAGTGTTTCTTTTTTCTGTTTTTTTTTGTTGTTGTTTGTTTGTTTGTTTGTTTTTTTGAGACAGGATCTCGCTTTGTCACCCATGCTGGAGTGTGGTGGTGCAAACACGGTTCGCCGCAATCTCAACTTCCTGGACTCAACCGATCCTCCCACATCAGCCTTCTGAGTAGTTGGGACCACAGGCGTGCGTCACTATGCCTGGCTAATTGTTTAATTATTTTTTGTTGAGATGAGGTCTTACCTTGTTGCCCAGGCTGTTTTTTTTTGTTTTGTTTTTGTTTGTTTGTTTTTTGTAGATCTCCCTTTTTCACCCAGGCTGGTATTCAGTGGTGTGATCATGGCTCATTGCAGCCTCAACCTCCTGGGCTCAAGAGATCCTCCTGCCTCAGTCTCCTGAGTAGCTGAGACTACGGGAACCTGCCACCACGCCTGGCTAATTTTTGTATTTTTTGTAGAGACAGGCTTTCACCATGTTGTCCAGGCTGGTATTAAACTCTTGGACTCAAACAATCAGCCCGCCTCAGTCTCCCAAAGTTCTGGGACTACAGAAGTGAGCCACAGAGCCTGGCCTCAGGCTGTTGATTTTTGAAATAATATAGAATAAGGCTTTGTTTTATAAGAACCCTAAAAATGTTTGATGATAGCCTTCGTATCTCCTGAAATCATTTCTACTCCAGGCAAAGCCTGTTCCTGTTACATTTCTTGTATGCTTTGTTTTACAATTCCTCTTCTTATATTGATAATAGTTCTGTCCTATCCAATGTCCCTCTTAAAATTTGGTCCCAACAACGAAACATAAACCTGTGCAGATTACAGAGAGACTGTGTGCTGTGGAGACTATGAAAATGGTTGTAACCTAAAATTGCCTTTTATTTTTTTAGCAGTCATACCATAGGCTAAGGTTTAAATATTAAAACTCCAGACTTCTTCCATGGAACCACTGTTAATCCACCCTGTATTGCTTTTTGTCTTGTGAACTCTAAATCTCATAACTGACTGAGTTGTCTTCTCATGTTGGCTGCTAAGAAACTCAACCAGATGTGATACCTACCTCTCATAAGCCTTTAAAACCTTGTATTTACTAACCTACCCTGGCTTCATTTTTTTCCTCTCTTTTTTTTCTACCCAATTTAATACTTTTCTGTATTAATCTTGTTGTATGTTTATATTGTTATCACAAGTTCTTTTTTTAGTGGTGGAATATAAATTTACAAATAAGAACTTAACCTTTTTCTGTGTTAATTGTAAACTCTTGTTTATGTTATTAACATTCCCTCAGTTTATATTCCTCTCTCGAAAAGCAAATCATGATGCCAGTATATTTGAAGTCATTAGCATTGCCTCTACTGCCTATATTTTCATTCTCTTTTTTTAAGTGCTTAGTAAATATACTCCGAGTATATAATTGTGTCCAAGAATGTATGCATTTAAAACATGTATAGCCTGTCGTTTAAAATATCTGTACACAGTCTTTGTAAACCTCATCTGTGTGGCTGCATGATATTTCAGAGATTGATGGTCCATGGTTTACTTACACATTCCTTTATTCTGGATTTTTATATTGTTTTTAGTTTGGTTATAGATAATGCTGCAGTAAACATCTTTTTGTGTAAAACTTCCTCCATTTTTACATTGTCCTTAGAAGAGGTTTTTAAAAATGTGTAATTTATATTAGAAATATAGTAACTATATGTCTGAGGTTTTTATTGATTTTTTTTACTCAATTTTTTTATTGAAGTGGTGAATTTATATTTTACATTATGAAAGAGTTGATCCTATGGTGTGAAGACTTGCAAAAGAGCTGTAGGTAAGATTGTATCCTTTGATAATATGTAAGTAAGTGCAGTGAAATTTAACACTCTCCCTTTTGTCTTTCCACAGCTGGATAGAACTTATACTGGCTTGCAGACTCTTGGAGCAGAGACGGTAGGTTTTTTTCCCTACAGTATTATCTGGGAATGAGTAGATGAAAGTTGAGCTTCATTTTTGTTTGTTCATTTGTTTGTTTGTTTGTTTTGAGACGGTGTCTTCGCTCTGTCACCCAGGCTGGAGTACAGTGGCATGATCTCGGCTCACTGCAACCTCTGCCTCCCAGGATCAAGTGATTCTCCTACCTCAGCCTCTTGAGTAGCTGGGACTACAGGCGCCCACCACCTCGCCCGGCTAATTTTTTGTATTTTTTAGTAGAGACGGGGTTTCACCATGTTGGCCAGGCTGGTCTCGAACTCCTGACCTCTGGTGATCTGCCTGCCTTGGCTTCCCAAAGTGCTGAGATTATAGGTGTGTGCCACTGCTTCTGGCTGATCTTCATTTTTAATTAGGGAAAAGATTAGTGTTCGTTTTTTTTTTTTTTTTTTTTTAAGTTTGTCTTTCTGTGTTAGTCCATTCTCACACTGTTATAAATAACTACCGAAGACTGGGTAATCTATGAAGAAAAAAGGTTTAATAGACTCATAGTTCCACAGGCTTACCAGGAAACATGTGGCTAGGGGGCTTCAGGAAACTTAACAATCATGGTGGAAGGGCAAAGGGGAAGCAAACACCTCATGGCAGCAAGAGAGAGAGCGTGAAGGGGGATGTGCCACACACTTCAACCATCAGATCTCATGAGAACTCACTATCATGAGAACAGCAATGGGGAAATATGCCTCATGATTCGATCACCTCCCACCAGGCCCTTCCTCCAACACATGGAGATTACAATTTGAGATGAGATTTGGGTGGGGGTGCAGCAAACCCTCCCCTCCTCTTCCCTTCCCTTTTCCCTTCCCCTTCTCCTCCCCTCCCCCTTCCCCTTCTCCTCCCCTCCCCTTCCCCTCCTATTTTTTTGTTTTTTGAGAGGGAGTGATGCTCTGTTGCCCAGGCTGGAGTGCAGTGGCACGATCTCGGCTCACTGCAACCTCCGCCTTCCGGGTTCAAGCTATTCTCCTGCCTCAGCCTCCCGAGTAGCTGGGACTACAGGCGCCCACCACCACGCCCAGCTAATTTTTGGTTTCATAGTATAGACGGTTTCACTGTGTTGGTCAGGCTGCTCTCGATCTGCTGACTGCCCTCGAACTGCCTGACCTCAGGTGATCCACCCACCTCGGCCTCCCAAAGTGCTGGGATTATAGGCGTGAGCCACCGCACCAAGCTTTCTCCTTTTCTTTTCTTTTCTTTCTTTCCTCTTCCTCTTCCTCTTCCCTGTCTTGTCTCCTCTCCCCTCCCCTCCCCTCCCTTCTCCTCCCCTCCCCTCCCCTCTCCTCTTTTTTCCTTTTCTTTTTCTCTTCTCTTTTTTTTAGTTGAGACAGGGTCTCCACTGGAGTACAGTAACATCATGGCTAACTGCATCCTTGAATTCCTAGACTCCAGTCATTCTCCCACCTCAGCCTCCCAAGTAGCTAGGACTGTACACCTGCACTACCAAGCCCAGCTAATTTTTATATTTTTTTATAGAGAGACTGTCTTACTATGTTCGTAGGCTGGTCTAAGACGAATTCCTGGCTTCAAGCAATCCTCCCACCTCAGCATCCCAAAGCACTGGGATTACAGGCATGAGCCACTGCACCCAGTCTTGGTTCATATATTTTTTAAAAATTTTGGTTAAAAAACACGTGACAACAAAATTTACTGTCTTACCCATTTTTCAGTGTACGGTCTGGTGGCATTAAGGGCATTCACATTATTGTGCAGCCGTGACCATAGTCCATCTTTAGAATTGTTTTCATCTTGCAGAGCTGAAACTCTGTACCCATTAAATGATGACTACCCACTGCTCCCACCCCCCAGCACTGGCAACTGCTGCTCTGCTTTCTGTCTCTGTGAATCTGACTACTCTAGGGTACCTCATATAAGTGGAATCATACTGGTTTTTTTTTTTTTTGAGACGAAGTCTTGCTCTGTCGCCTGGGCTGGAGTGCAGTGGCCGGATCTCAGCTCACTGCAAGCTCCGCCTCCCGGGTTTACGCCATTCTCCTGCCTCAGCCTCCGGAGTAGCTTGGACTACAGGCGCCCACCACCTCGCCCGGCTAGTTTTTTGTATTTTTAGTAGAGACGGGGTTTCACCGTGTTAGCCAGGATGGTCTCGATCTCCTAACCTCGTGATCCGCCCGTCTCGGCCTCCCAAAGTGCTGGGATTACAGGCTTGAGCCACCGCGCCCGGCCAATCATATTGTATGTGTCTGTTTGGGATTGCCTTATTTCACTTTGCATAATGTCCTCAGATTTCATCCCTGTTGTAGCACGTGTCAGAATTTCCTTCCTTTTTAAAAATTTATATTTATTTATTTATTTATGCTCTGTCACCCAGCCTGGAGTGCATTCATGGCTCACTGCAGCTTTGAACTCCTGGGCTCAAGTAATCTGTCCTTTAACCTGTCAGGTAGCTGGGACTACAGGCGTGTGCCACCATGACCAGCTAATTTATTTACTTACTCGTTTATTTTTTGTAGAGACCGGGTCTCACTGTGTTGTCCAGGCTTGTCTTGAACTCCTGGGCTCAAGCCATCCTCCTGCCTTGGCTCCCGAAAATGTGGGGATTATAGGCATGAGCCATTGTGCCCAGACCCTATTCTTGTTTTAGGCTGCATGATATTGCATTGTATGTATAGACCACATTTTGTTTATCTATTCATCTGTTGACGGACATTTGGGTTGCTTCTATCTTTTGGCTGTTGTTAATAGTGCTACTATGAACGTAGGTGTACAGGTATCTATTCAAATCCTTGCTTTCAATTCTTTTGGGTATATGCCCAGAAATGGAATTGGCTGGATCCTATGGTCATTCTATTTTTAGAGGAACTACTGCTATATTTTTCGTGGCGGCTGCACCATTTTACATTCCCACCAGCAGTGCACACGTATTCCAGTTTCTCCATGTCTTCACCAGCATTTGTTAATTTGTTTATATTTTAATTTATGGTAGTTATTCTAATGGTTGTGACATGGTATCTTGTGGTTTTTATCTGTGTTTCTCTAATCATTAATGATGTTAAGGATCCCTTCATGTGGTTGGTGGCCATGTGTTTATCTTCTTTGGAGAAATGTCTATTCAAAGACGTTCAGAAAATGTCTTTGCCCTTTTTTTTTTGAGATGGAGTCTTGCTCTGTTGTCCAGGCTGGAGTGCAGTGGTATAATCTCAGCTCACTGCAAGCTCCACCTCCCGGGTTCACGCCATTGTCCTGCCTCAGCCTCCCGAGTAGTTGGGACTACAGGCGCCTGCCACCATGCCCAGCTAATTTTTTGTATTTTTATTGGAGACAGGGTTTCACTGTGTTAGCCAGGATGGTCTCGATCTCCTGACCTCGTGATTCACCAGCCCCGGCCTCCCAAAGTGCTGGGATTACAGGCATGAGCCACTGTGCCCGGCCTCTTTGCCCATTTTTTAATTAGGTGGTTTGGTTTTTGTTGTTGCTGGGTCACAGGAGTTATTCATATATTCTGGATAGTAACCCCTTACCAGATAGATGATTTGCAAATATTTGCTTCCATTCCATGATATATTTTTGCCTTTTCACTCTGTTGATTGTGTCCTTTGATGCACAGGAGTTTTTTTTTTTTTTTT
>NW_012115655.1:1936254-1941540 GCF_000951035.1 Colobus angolensis palliatus
TGCCTCCCGGGTTCATGCCATTCTCCTGCTTCAGCCTCCCAAGTGGCTGGGATTACAGGCGCCCGCCACCTCACCCGGCTAGTTTTTTTGTATTTTTTAGTAGAGACGGGGTTTCACCGTGTCAGCCAGGATGGTCTCGATCTCCTGACCTCGTGATCTGCCCATCTCGGCCTCCCAAAGTGCTGGGATTACAGGCTTGAGCCACCGCACCCGGCCTGCACAGGAGTTTTTAAGTTGATGTCCCATTTGTCTGTTTTTTCTTTTGTTGCCTCTGCTTTTGGTGTCATACCCAATAAACCATTACCAAATTCAGTGTCATGAAGCTTTTCCCTTATATTTTCTTCTAGGAGTTTTATTGTTTTAGCTTTTATGTTTCATTCTTTGATCCCTTTTGGGTTAATTTTGGTATCTAGTGTAAGGTAAGGGTCTAATTGCATTCTTTGGCATGTGGATATCCAGTTTTCCTAGCACCATTTGCTGAAAATACTGTCTTTTCCCCCACTGAATGGTCTTGCGAGCCTTGTCAGAGATCATTTGACCATATATGCGAGGATTTATTCTATTCCATTGGCCTGTATGTCTCTCTTTATGCCAGCAGCATACTGTTTTGATTACTGTAGCTTTGTAATAAATTTTGAAATCAGGAGTCTGAGACCTCCAACTTTGTTCTTCACCTTCTCCCCCTTTTTTGTTTTCATGATATAATATCAACAATAGCCATTTAATTGGAGTTCACTAATTAAATCTTACTCTGTCTAGAGAAATCTGCTATATTATATCAGAAGGTACTTACTGAGCACTGGTCCAGGTGCTGGGAATACAGAAATGAACACGGAAGCTTCTTCCTTCAAAGAGTCAAATTCTTAGCTGGGCATGATGGTGGGCACCTGTAGTCCCAGCTACTAGGGAGGCTGAGGCAGGAGAATGGCTTGAACCCGGGAGGTGGAGCTTGCAGTGAGCTGAGATGACACCACTGCACTCCAGCCTGGGCGACAGAGCGAGGCTCCGTCTCAAAAAAAAAAAAATTTCCATGAAGTTCTACTGACATTTTCTAAAATGTGGCATTGAAAATGGGGAGGGTAGACAGTAAACACAGAAGCAAATAAAATTACTTCAGTTACAAATAAGTGCTGTGAAGATAAGAGTAGCTGGGGGATAAGGAAGTAGCTCATGCTTGGGTGGTTAGGCATGATCTCTCTGAGAAGGTGTACTTCATTGAGACCTGCTGGTGAGAAAGGCAGCCATGCAAAGATTTGGAGCAATAGTGTTGTAAGGAGTAGCAACAGCAAAATCAAAAGGCCCCAATTTGTGATTTCACTGAGATTTGTGTGTTAAACCAGATTAGATTTTCACTGAGGTATGTATCTGTTAAGCCAGATTAGATTACCTTCTACAATAAATCCTTTAGTTCCTCAGATTGAAATTGCCTTTGAAGTGTGATTAGAAGTTATCTCTCACATCCCTGAGATCACATTCTTAGACAGGACTTGAGCTTTCTGTGACCTTCATGATGGACTCATGAGCCTGATTGTTGCCCAATTGTCTAGGTAGTAGATGTTGAACTCCATCGCCATTCTCTGGGAGAAGACTATATATATCCTCAGTCCTCGGAGTCTGATATCTCTGATGCCCCTCCATCTTTGCCTTTGACCATTCCAGCCCCAGTGAAAGCTTCTTCACCAATAAAGCAGTCACATGAGCCAGTATTCGATACCTCTGTGGAGAAAGGTAATACAGCAGTTTTCTTTGCATAGAGTTGTTCTGAGGCATTCATTCCTTTCCCATTTGCTGCTTTCGGAGACCTGTAGTATATGGAAAATAACTTTGCCATAAGCAGACCATGCTGCCTCTACTGCACAGTTCTGTTATGAAAGCCAAATCCCCACCCTTGTCAAAAATATTTTTCTGACTGGGCTCAGTGGTTCACACCTGTAATCCCAGCAATTTGGGAGGCGAAGGTGGGTGGATCACGAGGTCAGGAGATTAAGACTATCCTGAGTAACACAGTGAAACCCCGTCTCTACTAAAAATACAAAAACTTAGCTGGGCGTGATGGCGGGCGCCTGTAGTCCCAGCTACTAGGGAGGCTGAGGCAGGAGAATGGCGTGAAGCCGGAAGGTGGAGCTTGCAGTGAGCTGAGATGAGACCACTGTGCTCCAGCCTGGGCGACAGAGCGAGACTCCGTCTCAAAAAAAAAAAAAAAATTTCCATGAGGTTCTACTGATATTTTCTAAAATGTAAAAACCACTAAAAAACATTAGATTTTTAAATTTATTTTATTTTATTTTGAGATGGAGTCTTGCTCTATCACCCAGCCTGGAGTGCAGTGGTGTGATCTCGCCTCACGGCAACTTCCATCTCCTGGATTCAAGCAATTCCCCTGCCTCAGCCTCCCTAGTAGCTAGGATTACAGGTGCCTACCACCGTGCTCGGCTAATTTTTGTATTTTTAGTAGAGATGGGTTTTCACCACGTTGGCCAGCCTGGTCTCGAACTCATGACCTCAGGCGATCCACCCACCTCGTGCTCCCAACGTGCTGGGATTACAGGCATGACCCATCATGTCTGGCCTAAAACAGATTTTTATCACTTGGTAATTCCTTCTAACGTATTACAGGAGGACTTTATAGTTCAGCTTCTGATTGTGTGAGCAAGAAACTTGAATATTAAATACCTGATTTTACTTAAAAAAAGATTCATCACCAACAGTGTATTTTGACCATGCCATTTTTAAATTTAACAAATATGTAAGTGTATACACACTTAAATGTTCCCACATATAAGCATAAAAGATATAAAATTGATCTGAAATGTTTTATTTCTAAGCTTGTATTTTAAGCTTATATTTTAATGTGATGTTAGTATTATAAAATCTCAACTTTATTCCTCTTTAGATTTCAATTACATCTTTTTTTATGGGCATTTAATAAGATAGGAGAGGGGCTGGGCGTGGTGGCTCATGCCTGTAATTCCCAAGCTTTTGGGAGGCTGAGACTGGCGGATCACCTGAGGTCAGGAACTCAAGACCAGCCTGCCCAACATGGTGAAACCCCATCTCTACTAAAAATACAAAAATTAGCCAGACGTGGTAGTGCATACCTGTAATCCCAGCTACTCAGGAAGCTGAGGGAGGCATGAGAATCTCTTGAATCTGGGAGGCATAGGTAGCAGTGAGCGGAGATCACACCATTGCACTCTAGCCTTGGTGATGAGTGAAATGATGTCTCAAAAATAAATAAATAAATAAATAAATAAATAAAGATAGGAGGATATCCTTCATTAGATTTCGTGAATGCTTTCTTTTTAAGATTTTTTCCTTCTCTAAACAATTTTTCAGTTTATATATTAAAAAATGGAGGAACATAAGGACTTGTGTTCTTTTTATGTTATATATGGTTTATAGTTAATAATGTTTTCAAGTTTCTTTAAAAAAGCACTTTAAACATTATTCTAAGCATATATATTTTTCACCAAAAATATGAAGGGATAATTGTATTTATTTTGCTACCAGTACATGGTTGAAAATGGGTGTTGAAATAATGCATTTTTATTCTTTTTCCACAATGGTAAGGTTTTATTTCAAAGCGATTGATGACTTGCCATTTGCCTTTCATCTCAAGCAGGATTCCCAGCTGGCACTGAAGCTGAACGACACGCTCCGTTTTATTCTTTGCCATCTTCATTGGAAAGAACACCCACCAAAATGACAACATCCCAGAAAGTTACCTTTTGTTCTCATGGCAATTCAGCTTTCCAGCCAATAGCATCAAGCTGCAAAATTGTGCCACAAAGTCAGGTTCCTAATCCTGAGTCACCTGGAAAGTCCTTCCAGCCCATCACCATGAGCTGCAAGATTGTGTCAGGTATGCAGATATGTGGAAGACAGTGTATGTGGAGTTGACTGGATGTTAAAATTGTTGGAACAACAAAACAAAATACCGTGGCTTTTTTTCTCTCAAGTTTTTCTAAGCAGTATTTCTTTAACAAAAGGAAGTCTATGGCTGTTGATGGGCAAAGCTGTCACAAGGCAAAAACAAAGGTCATTCATATGGAAATGAATGGAGGAAATAAATGAAACTCAAATGGTCAAATTTTTGTCTCCTAGAATCACCAGAGGTAAAATGTTTGCTAGCATATATGGCTGAAACTACGGTGTAGGAATCGTGTTTGGGGATTATATACATGGAAACCACAGTGACTAGTAATAGAAAAAATTTAGAGGCCTTTGGCGTGGAGTTAAGCTTTAAGGGTTAGAATTGCTTTATTCTGTCTGTAACCACATTAGAAAATTACTCATTCCTATTGTCAGTAGGTAGTTCTGAGTTGCCTTTTTCACTAAGGTTAGATTATCCTTTGTTGTGACAGTTTCACATTATGTTAAGTAAAATTTAGTAGGAATATATACTTTATAGCTTTGATGTTCCACCTTAGAACAAAACATATTTGTTAAAAGGCAGTTGAAAATATCCAGGAAGTGTGAGGACTTCTGTACAATACTTAAATAAAGGGGGGAAAAGGGAATGTTTGGTGTTATAAGTACACAGCTAAGCAGAAATATGATCCAAATCGTTGAAATTGATGAGAGAGAAATAGCTTCTAATTGTAGGCAATTTTTTTTGCTTTTGTTTTTGTTTTTTTTGAGACGGAGTTTCACTCTTGTCACCCAGACTGGAGTGCAATGGCGCAATCTTGGCTCACTGCAACCTCCGCCTCTCGGGTTCAAACAATTCCCCTACCTCAGCCTCCTGAGTTGCTGGGACTACAGGCACACACCACCACTCCCGCCTAATTTTGTATTTTTAGTAGAGATGGGGTTTCACCATATTGGCCAGTCTGGTCTTGAACTCCTGACCTCAGTGGATCCACCCACCTCGGCCTCCCAAAGTGCTGGGATTACAGGTGGGAGCCACCGCTCCCTGCCATTGGTAGGCAGTTTTACCTACCAGGTAGGAAAATTTTGGAATTTGCTACTTCAGAGGTAGAATAGGCCAAGCATATAAATTCATTTGAAGTTTAGAGAAGTTCATGGATGACAAGTTTGATCAATAAAAGACAGTAGAGGATGTTTAACTGTCAGTAACTTGTGAGAGTATTTTGCGGGAACACAAATCTGTCTGGATTATGACTGTGACATAGTATTGACAAAGACTTTTGATCTGGGTAGGTGAATTTCATATTTTCCTATTCAAAACAAGACACAGGTTTCTTAAATCTAGCTGTTTACTTACTAATGTCCGTCCTTCCTTCCTTCCCTCCCTCCCTCCCTCTCTCTCTCCTTCCCTCCCTC
>NW_012115655.1:1941750-1953055 GCF_000951035.1 Colobus angolensis palliatus
GTCAGGATGGTCTCGATCTCCTGACCTCGTGATCCGCCCGTCTTGGCCTCCCAAAGTGCTGGGATTACAGGCTTGAGCCACCGCACCCGGCCCCTCTTCTCTTTCTTTCCTTTCTTTCTTGTTGCCCAGGCTGGAGGGCAATGGTGCGATTTCGCCTCACTGTAACCTCCGCCACCCGGGTTCAAGGGATTCTCCTGCCTCAACCTCCCGAGTAGCTGGGATTACTGGCATGCGCTACCACACACAGCTAATTTTGTATTTTTAGTAGAGAACAGTGTTTCTCCATGTTGGTCAAGCTGCTCTTGGACTCACAACCTCAGGTGATCCACCCACCTCAGCCCCCCAAAGTGCTGGGATTACTGGCATGAGCCACCGCGCCTGGCACTTACTAATTTTCTCCCTAATTGTAGTGTCTTTGAGTATAACCAGTACTATAACAGCCTGCCTGTGGTGTTAAAAGATTTATCATATCAAGATTCAGCAGTTAAAAAAAAGGTTCGGCAGTTTTGCACTGCTGTGTAAAGCACTGCTTTCTCAACTGTAACGTGCATACCAGGAGATCTTGTTGAAGTGCAGATTTATGTTCAGTCGGTCAAGGATGGGACCATAAAATCTGTTTCTTACAGTTTCCTCAGTGATGCTGATGCTGTTGGTCCAAGGATAAGGATGCAGAGCATGAAGCATACACATCCTCTGCCTCCCCTATACTCCTGTTGCTGCTCAGTACCGGGAGCATGCAGTTCCATTTTATTTTCCCAATGTGTTACCTTTGTTCTGGTGGCACTGACCTTCTTCCTTGTCCTCGACATCTTACATGGGTTGAATATGTGTATTTTGTTTCTGTTCTCCCTTTTTAATTAATAAGGTTCCCCAATATCAACTCCGAGCCCATCACCATTGCCTCGAACCCCGACTTCCACTCCAGTTCACGTGAAGCAAGGCACTGCCGGCTCTGTTATTAATAATCCTTATGTTATCATGGACAAGCAGTCGGGACAGATGATTGGAGCCAGCACTCCCAGTACAGGTGTGTATGCGATCAATATTTGTACAATCCAAAGGGTTTGATCTTTTATTAAAAACGTAATCCTGCCGTTACTTGGTAGCCATGTAATTGGAGAATGAAATCTCCTGTAAACGAGAAGAGAGAATACATAAAAGGAAAGCCAATACTGTTCCTCTGAGGGGAGATTTACTCTGTAAAAGTTGCATTTTTTAGAATTTACTTGAGTTTTCTTTTAATTTCTAAAAATTCAAAATAAGCCGTAATTAGTGTTCTTAAAAGAACAGTTGATTTTGTTTTCATTTGGAAGACTTACTCTTTGGGGGACTGTAAGCAATGTGGTTACTACCGCTTCCAAAGAAGCTTTTGCTAACCTTGTGGGCCACATACATTTCTCCCCAGTCAAATAAAAAAGTGATATTATTTTCTTCAGAGAAGACCCATTCTGGTTGCGGGAGGAGAAATTGAAACCTTCAGTTTTAAAGAGAACTCTAATAGGAAGAAGTCATCCTTGGATTCACCGTATTCCTCACTATAATCCCATGCAACTGTATCATGCTTTTTAGGTTTTTTTGAAATGCTTTCCCTAACATTATTTTATTTATTCCCTTCAGGTAGCCTGTATTTATTATTTATTAATTAATTAATTTATTTATTGAGACGGACTATTGATCTTTCACCCAGGCTGGAGTGCAGTGGTGTGATCTCGGCTCACTGCAGCCTCCATCTCCCGGGTTCAAGCAATTCTCCTGCCTCAGCCTCCCATGTAGCTGGAATTACAGGCGTGTGCCACAACGCCCAGCTAATTTTTGTATTTTTAGTAGAGACAGGGTTTCACCATGTTGGCCAGGCTGGTGTCAAACTCCAGTCCACCCACCTCAGCCTCCCAGAGTGCTGGATTTACAGGCGTGAGCCACCGCGCCCGGCCCTGTTCAACCTGTATTTAAACACAAGCTCCTAACTACAAACTTCCCTGTAGCTTTCACTTCTAATTAAGAGAAGCAGAAGACAAATGAAATAAAAGGGACAATTATAAGATAATGAGACTGATTTTTTTGTTGTTGTTTGTTTAACCTATTGGATTTAACACATGAATGTATGTTGGGCTTTTCCAAGCAGTTTTTATTTTTGGAAAGGCTAAACTTTAATAATGATTATAACTGTGGAATGCCCTTAAAAATTACTGTGTTCAAGGCTTACCCAGTATCTTTTGAACATACTTAGGGATGCCAAATAGGTGTTATTTCATGACATTTGGTTTTAGGAATCAGCCAGAAGTCTTTGGAGGCAAGTTTGGTAAGTGGAGTAAATGATTAAATACTATTTGGGGTCTTGACTTGTTGACTATAGATAATATGACTACATTTTTTTCGGACCCTAAAGGCAGTTGTACAAATGGAATATAAAATGTTTAATGTTGGCCAGGCGCGGTGGCTCATGCCCATAACCCCAGCACTTTGGGAGGCCAAGGTGGGCGGATCACCTGAGGTCAGGAGTTCGAGACCAGCCTGGCCAACATAGCAAAACCCGTCTCTACTAAAAATACAAAAATTAGCCAGATGTGGTGGCGTGCACCTGTCATCCCAGCTACTGGGGAGGCTGCGGTGGGAGAATCACTTGAACCCGGTAGGTGGAGGTTGCAGTGAGCCAAGATCAGGCCATTGCACTCCAACCCAGGTGACAGAGTGAGACTCCGTCGCATGAAAAAAAATAATAATAATAATAATGTTGGCAGCATTTTGGAATAGGCATAACTTTCTGGTGAAACTACTTTGAAGGAGCTAGCAGAATGCATGTATTCTGGCACATTTGTTAAACAGTATCATTATGTTATAGTATCTTTCATTGTATAAGGAGTAGAGCATAGAAATAGAATACTTTATAGTGTCTTTTATTGTATAAGGAGTAGAATATACAAGAATATGCTACTCTTTATTGTACAAGTAGTCTAAAACAAGTGACTTTACTACTTATTCTTCTGCATGTCCTTACCAGCTTCTTACCTTCTTCAGGTTGAGCATGAGGTCAGCTTCATGGGGATGGGTCCTTAAGGGTTTTTTTCCATACTAGTTTCAGCCTTAACAATGACTTTTCAACCCTTAAAAATGAAAAATAAATAGTGGGAAGGAAGGGAGGATGGTGGAAATGCTTTAAAATTACATTTTGTAAATTTTACTTTGTTTATATTTTACTTTTAATTGTGCCTTGCTTCTCAGGAAGTCCTACAAACAAGATCTCCACGGCTTGTCAGGTCTCCCAAGGAACAGGTTCCCCTGTTCCTAAAATTCATGGAAGTAGTTTTGTAACATCTACTGTCAAGGTAACGTTCTTACTGCATTATTACACTTTGCCAGCTTCTTTTTCTTTTCATTTTAAAAAAATAATTTTTCAAATGGAGGTGGGGGATCCCTGTATTAACCAAGCTGTATTGAACTCCTGGCCTCAAGAGATCTCCCACCTCACCTACCAAGGTACTGCAGTTGCAGGAATGAGCTGCACCCAGCCACTTTGCCGGTTTCTGAACATAGTATGTTCAGCCTCAGCAAGAATGTGTCAGTTGATGATGCAAATTTCATAAAATGGAATCTTCAAGCTGTTAGGTGTCTAGACTTTACTACCTCCAGACTTTACTAACTTACTTGGATCTACTGCAGACTTTACTACCTCACTCGGATCTTTTCATAGTGTCAAAAATGCTTCACAGCACCTGTGTCAAATAGTCACCCAGTATCAATTTGAAAACTTACTGTGATAAGATTATTCATTTTCTTATTTATTTGAATAGTTTGTTAAAAATATTTCCTTATAAAAATATTCATCTGACCTCTTCCCTTTTGGACACCTTTTTGTCTTGCAACAGAGCTGCTGTCCTCTCCCCTTTCTTTTGCTTCTTAAACTTTCCACTCCTTAATCCATAAAAAAAAAAAATGTAAAAATATAAAAACACTCATCTGACAGCACATTCCTATCTTTTCTGTATTTGCACCACCAAGAAGTAAATATACAAATGGCTCCCAACTTACAGTGGTCCAGCTTACAATGTTTTGACTTTACCTTAGTGCAAAAGCAATATGCGTTTAGTGAGCCCTCAGCTTCCGCTGGGGTTATATACAGATAAACCCACCATACGGTGAAAATGTGGGAAGTCAGAAGTGCACTTTTGGCCTGTGATGTTTTCCTCTTATGATGGGTTTATCCAGACACAACCCCATCCTAAGTTGGGGCACGTCAGTGTTTCCTTTTCCATGTGTTAACCTTTTACCTCCACAGAGTCTCTCCCCTGCTCCCCTTTTTCTGGGTAAGCAATCCTTTAAAATTTACAACTCCAAATATGATCTGACCTGTTCCAGTCAAATGACTGGTGCCTAACACAGCATTTCTTTGATTTAGACGCTAATGATGATACTGAATGATTTTCTGCTCCAAGGCGAGGCTGTTCTCTAACTTCTGTGCAGTGTGTTGGCACTGTTATATGAATGTCTGAATTATAGTAATCTTGAAAGTCTTAACCCTGCTGGTTTAATTTTTATTGTTTCTTAGTGATCATTTTACTCTACAGCCTTCAAGAAGTGTTCTTTGTTTCTGAATTTTCACAGATTGCCTCTGAGATTTGCATTTTATATTTGAGAATTAAAGAGAAACTACGGAAGTTTTGAATGTTGACTTTTGTTGTCTTTGCCTGTGCCAAATTATTCAAGTTTTTTTGTTTTGTTTTTTAAGTTTTTATTGAAAAATTTTCCTTTGCATTCTAGGTGTTCATTGAGTAAATTTTTTTTTTTTTTTTTTGAGATGGAGTCTGGCTCTGTCGCCCAGGCTGGAGTGCGGTGGTGTGATCTCGGCTCACCACAACCTCCGCCTCCCGGGTTCAAGCGATTCTCCTACGTCAGCCTTCCGAGTAGCTGGGACTACAGGCATGTGCCACCACACCCAGCTAATTTTTGTATTTTTAGTAGAGACTGAGTTTCTCCATGTTGGTCAGGCTAGTTTCGAATTCCTTACCTCAGGTGATCTGCCTGCCTTGGCCTCCCAAAGTGCTGGGAGAGGAATGAGCCATTGCACCAGCCAGTTTTGAGTAAATTTTTTTTTTTTTTATATGGCCTCCCAAAGTGCTGGGATTACAGGCGTGAGCCATCGCGCCCGGCCTCATTGAGTAAATTTTACAAATTAATTGTGAGTACTATTAAAAGAGAGTATTTACTGAAACATTGCAGCTGCCCACATCTTTATTTATTTAGTACCTAGGCTCCAGGGATATAAAATAAACTAAATACAGTCCCTGTCCTTTAATGGTTTACCTACTATCAGGGAAGACCAATAAAGTCAACCAAATATTAGGGGTAGTAAGTTAGAAGTCTTTCCAGCGTACAGCAGGACACAGATAAGCAGCTTGTTTCCAAGTTACAGCTTTTCTTTGCATTTGGTTTCTAAAGCAATGTTAAAATGCAGGTGTAGAGGTTTGGAAGACCCCAGGGAGTTTTAGGTTTTTATGTCTTTTTGTCTTTTGTTTCTTTTCTTTTCTTTTTTTTTTTTTTTTTTTTTGAGGTGGAGTTTTGCTCTTGTCGCCCAGGCTAGAGTACAGTGGCATGATCTCAGCTCACCACAACCTCCGCCTCCCGGGTTCAAGCGATTCTCCTACGTCAGCCTTCCGAGTAGCTGGGACTACAGGCATGTGCCACCACACCCAGCTAATTTTTGTATTTTTAGTAGAGACGGAGTTTCTCCATGTTGGTCAGGCTAGTTTCGAATTCCCAACCTCAGGTGATCCACCTACCTCATCCTCCCAAAGTTCTGGGATTATAGGCGTGAGCCACCGCACCCAGCCAGTCTTTTGTTTCTTTATATTGCTAGAGAATGTCACAGGTTTGTATTAAATACAAGTGACTAACGATCTGAAATCACCCATTTATCCTGATGGTAAAATATGTATTTTTACACACGCAGCAGGAGGATTCTTTGTTTGCGTCTATGCCACCTCTTTGCCCAATTGGGAGTCACCCTAAGGTTCAAAGCCCCAAACCTATAACAGGAGGACTTGGAGCTTTCACAAAAGTAAGTATGTATTAGGATATTATCCCAGAAGTCATAGTACTTTTTGTGGCATGTTGGAGTTGATTGACACCACCCCTACAACGTGTTACTTTTTTTTTTGAGACGGAGTCTCACTTTGTCACCCAGGCTCGAGTGCAGTGACACCGCGTCAGCTCACTGCAACCTCCGCCTCCTGGGTTCAAGCGATTCTCCTGCCTCAGCCTCCTGAGCAGCTGGGATTGCAGGGACGCGCCACCACGCCTTGCTAATTTTGTATTTTTAGTGGAGACGGGATTTCACCATGTTGGTCAGGCTGGTCTCGAACTCCCGAGCTTGTGATCCTCCCACCTCGGACTCCCAAAGTGCTAGGATTACAGGCGTGAGCCAACTCGCCTGGCCTATCAACATGTTACTTTTTAGTAGGTCTCAGCTTCTCATTCTGAGATGTGCTTCTAGGTATTTAATGATGTCCTCAGGGCAGCCGTTGGAGTCCAGCAAGATGGGAATTCATGGAGCACAGTGTGTGTGTGTTTCTCTCTGCTGTCATTTGCCACAGTCTCTAAAACAAGTAACTGTGTTATTACAGGAGCACAGAATCAAGTTCAGATCCTACTATTGGTCCCTTTAATAGCTGGTATGGAATGTGTTTAAGTAGTATGTATATTTACCCTTCTGGTGGAGTCATTCTTTACAGATCAAGTTTCATCAATTCATTAATCCCTGCAAACAGAAGAGATTCAGATATTAGCAGCTTTATAAAATGGGATGTTTATGGATGTGTATTCAGTGTCATTATCATGTTTGTTGCAAGGTAATCATCAAACAGGAACCTGGTGAAGCACCTCACGTGCCCGCAACAGGAGCTGCCAGCCAGTCACCACTCCCGCAGTATGTGACTGTGAAAGGGGGTCACATGATAGCTGTGTCCCCTCAGAAACAGGTCATAACTACTGGAGAAGGGATTGCCCAGTCAACAAAGGTTCAGCCCTCCAAGGTTTGTGTTGGGTAGAGGTGGGAAAGTTCACATGTAAATGATGATGTTTGCCTAAATAATCGACAGGTGCTGAAAAGATTCAGGGTGTCAGGGTTGCTGATCCCGTAAGAACCTGTGGGTGAAAGCCCAGCAGGAAAAACAAGTCCATTGGTGTGAAACTCTTCTACTCCTGTAGTAATCATTGGCAGGAGCTGGGTTATGTATTACAAAGGATCCAGGAATGGTCCAAGAGGCAGGGGAACACTGCTGTCTCTGGCAGTGAAGGCAACTGACTCATGGCCACAACTTTCTACTTGATTCATCTCTAAAAGGGATCCGCTGTTGACTTGTTTATTTCTGATAGGAGAATGCTGTAGTTTATACCTCTGATGTTTGGGCTGTTATCTATTTAATGATTCTTAGCTTTTTGTAGAGTTCATTTTTTTTTTATAATTTGGAGGTACGGGAGAATTAATGTATTGAGAGAATTTTAAAATAGCACATAGAGGCCGGGCATGGTCACTCATGTCTATAATCCCAGCACTTTGGGAGGACGAGGCAGGCAGATTGCCTGAGGTTGGGAGTTCGAGACCAGCCTGACCAACATGGAGAAACCCCATCTCTACTAAAAATACAAAATTAGCTGGGTGTGGTGGCCTGTGCCTGTAATCCCAGCTGCTGAGGAGGCTGAAGCAGGAGAATCACTTGAACTTGGGAGACAGAGGTTGTGGTGGGCCGAGATCACACCACCGCACTCCAACCTGGGTGACAACGAGACTCCGTCTCAAAAAAATAAAAAATAAAAAAATGAAATAGCACATAGAGCCATGTTTTCCTGAATCAGTTGGAAATGTAGCCATGCATCAGCTAATCATCATTCTGAGGTACATTCTGAGACATGTGTCATTAGGTGATTTTGTCATGTGAACATCACAGTGTACTTAAATGTAGATAGAATAGCTAACTATACACCTAGGCTGTATGGTGTAGCCTATTGCTCATAGGCTGTAAACCTGTTCGGCATGTTACTATTGAATACTGTAGGAAGTTGTAATAGGACAATAAGTATCTGTGGATCTCAACATATCTAACAAAGAAAAGGTACTGTAAAAATACACTGTTACAATCTTATGGGACCACTGTTATATAGGCAGTCTGTCATTGACTAAAACATCATCAGTGTGGTAGATGACTATGGAATCAATATTGAGTGCTTTTGTATGCTTTGCTTGTATTTATACATTATCTGTAATCCACACACAACCCTGGAGGGTGGGGATTTTCACCCCTGTTTTACGAATGAGGAAACTGTGGCTCAGAGGTTAAACAGCTTCCTTGGAGCATTACAGCTAATAAATGACAAAGTGTTTAAACTCAGGCCTGCTAACTCCAACTTCCCCATTCCAGAACTAATGAAAAGTGGTTGTCTCTAACCTCGGTATGCTTTTAGAATATCGGGGTTAAATTATCTCAACCTTTGGCGGGTATACGCTAAAGCTATTAAGATATGGGCTGGGTGCGGTGGCTCACACGTGTGAGCCACCCAGCACTTTGGGAGTCTGAGATGCGCGGATCACTTGAGGTCAGGAGTTTGAGACCAGCCTGTCCAATGTGGTGAAACCCCGTCTCTACTAAAAATACAAAAGCCGAATGTAGTGGGTGGCGTGCACCTGTAATCCCAGCTACTTGGGAGGCTGAGGTGGGAGAATCACTTGAACCCAGGAGGAGGAAGTTGCAGTGAGCCAAGATTGTGCCACTGCTTTTCAGCCTGGGTGACAGAGGAAGACTGTCTCAAAATCAAAAAACAATGGTCGGACGTGGTGGCTCATGCCTGTAATTCCAGCACTTTGAGAGGCCGAGGCATGCGGATCACCTGAGGTCAGACGTTGAAGACCAGCCAGGTCAACATGGTGAAACTCTGTCTCTACTAAAAATACAAGAATTAGCTGGGCATGGTGGCGGGCTCCTGTAATCCCAACTACTCAGGAGGCTGAGGCAGGAGAATTGCTTGAACGCGGGAGGTGGAAATTGCAGTGAGCTGAGATCGCAGCATTGCACTCCAGCCTGCGCAACAAGAGTGAAACTCTGTCTCCAAAAAAAAAGAAAAGAATATTATGTAGATGTTTTTCAGCTTGAAACCCAGCCTACCTATCTAAGGCAAATGAATTGTTTTGAGAAGAATCCCCCAAAATAGACAAAGATTTTAGATATTAGGTAGAGATTAGGATCAAGTTAAAAATTCATAGTGAGGGCTGGTCGCAGTGGCTCACGCCTATAATTCAGCACTTTGGGAGGTCGAGGCGGGTGGATCGCCTGAGGTCAGGAGTTCAAGACCAGTCTGGCCAACATAGTGAACCCCGTCTCTACTAAAAATACAAAAAATTAGCTGGACGTGGTGGTGGACGACTATAATCCCAGCTACTCAGGAGGCTGAGGCAGGAGAATCGCTTGAACCCAGCAGGCAGAGGTTGCAGTGAGACGAGATCTTGCCATTGCACTCCAGTTTGGGCAACAAGAGCAAAACTCCATCTCAAAAAGAAAAAAAAAAATTCATAGTGTTATCAGTGGTTCTAAAATCTGTAAGTTTATTAACTACTTTCTCAGACTTACCTGGTTATAAGAATCATCTGCTGATAGCTACCTAGGCCACCATCTCAAACTTAATGAATCATAATCTTCTTGAGATCCCTGGAATCTAGGTTTTTAATAAGTGTCCCTGCTGATTCATCTGCTTAGGCAGCAGATTTAGGAATCATGATGCTACAGCATCACATTTGATTTTGAGGCATTCTTAGCCAGAATGACTAAGACAGGCATCCCCAGCTGCTTCCTAGTGCTCCCACTGTGGTTCTGGTTTCAGGGGTAAGAAATCTGCCCAAATCCCTTAGTAAATCAGTTATTGTCATCTGAACTTCCTATTCAGCTTGTCTTATATGTATCTCAAAATCTGTTTTGCTTCACATAGGGATAGATGGTTTTACCGATTTCTGCTTTGAATCTACTTAGCATTGCTGTTTATGTTAGAAGCTCTTGGATAAGTTAGTTTCCATTTTTTGCACTTTGGTCACATGGCCACCTACTTAATGGTAAATGTAAGGTTGGAGGAAATAGTTGGGTCTGTGCCAGAATGGCCTAAATATAGTTTAAGGGCATCTGAAAAGAAAAACCATAGCAAAGTGTGAAAGAACTGCAGAGAAGCAGTAGGGCATGAGATGATACCACTGTTTATCCAGGAAATGGAATCCCTGATTAGCAGTTGAGATAAGGAGCTGTCTGCAAGTACAGACTGTTCCTGGTTATTGCTGAAGTGCCTTCCTAGAAACTATGCCAGAGAACAGGCTGGGTGTGTGATTCATGCCTGTAATTCCAGCACTTCGGGAGGCCGAGGTGGGCAGATCACCTGAGGTCAGGAGTTCGAGACCAGCCTGGCCAACATAGTGAGCCCTTGTCTCTACTAAAAATATAGAAATTAGCTGGGCGTGGTGGCGTGTCCTTGTAATCCCAGCTACTTAGGAGGCTGAGGCGGGAGAATTGTTTGAACCTGGGAGATCAAGGTTGCAGTGAACCAAGATCACGCCACTGTACTCCAGCCTGGGAGACAGCAAGAATCCGTCTTTAAAAATATATATATATATATATATACCAGGAAACAGGAGGGTGGCAAAAAATGGCACTGTTTTACCCTCCATGCTACTTTGGGACAACAGAAACACAGCTGATCTTTTTCCTGAAAGTGGGAAGAGGTGCTACCTTTGCCATGAAAAGGGACAACTGAGGAATAAGTAGTTCCATATTGGAAGGAAGCAATGTGTTAAAGTAAAAGCAGCATGAGCTTTGCAGTTAGAGCTTGTTGCAAGTCTCAGATCTCAGCCACTCATTACTAGTATAACCTGTGCAGGTTCTGAGCCCTGGTCTTTCAGGGTTGTAGAATTAGAGATTGTATATGAAGGACCTACCTAGCACAGCGCAGGTGCTCAGTAAATAGTAACTAATGTGAGTATCGGGGTATCCATGCTTAAGTACTACGGTAAAGGTTATCAGTGAGCACTTAACTTGTAAACAGCCATATTTTTTAATATCTGGAGGGAAAATCTCAGATACAGACTCTTCCCCTTCAGTTTGCTGAAGTAAATTCTGACTTGCCCAAGGTGTGTGTAGGAAACAGGGAGGGCAGAGATAAAAACATTTAATCAGGCCGGGCGCGGTGGCTCACACCTGTAATCCCAGCACTCTGGGAGGCCGAGGCGGGTGTATCATGAGGTCAGGAGATCGAGACCATCCTGGCTAACACGGTGAAACCC
>NW_012115655.1:1954205-1967690 GCF_000951035.1 Colobus angolensis palliatus
AAGTTTTTTGTATTTTTAGTAGAGACAGGGTTTCACTATGTTGGCCAGGCTGGTCTCGAACTCCTGACCTCGTGATCCACCCACCTTGGCCTCCTAAAATGCTAGGATTACAGGCATGAGCCACTGCGCCTGGCCATTTTTTTGTATTTTTAAATAAAGACTGGGTTTCACCATGTTCCTCAGGCTGGTCTCAAATTCCTGACCTCTAATGATTCACCCGCCCTCGGCCTCCCAAAGTGCTGGGATTACAGGTGTGAGCCACCATGTCCAGCAGGATACTAGGTTTTACCAGGCTCTTGGAGAAATTGTGTGTCATATCCTGAAAACTTTGAAGCAGTTGGCATAAGAAGGGAAAAGCAAGTCGGGTGCATGGAATTTGAGGAAAGAAATTGAAGTAGGTCTAAAATGTGTGTATTGTTTTCTTTAAGTTCTTTCTTTGGTAGTTTAGGAATATAAAAGTAGAATTCTGTGTAATTTAACTTGTAAAATAGGTTATTAAGTTTGATATGTTTAGGAGATACGAAGACTGCTTAGTTAAGAGAAAAGTTCAGCTACTACAGCAGAGAAACCTGAACACCAGAACCTTAAGTAAGTTTATTTCTCTCACCCAGTCGTCAAGAATCTAGATTCCTCCTGCCTTTCCTTTTTTGCTCTGCCATTCTCAAAATTTGGCTTTCAGCTTGTGGACTAAGAAAACACTTCATCTCATGCCTCCACGTTCACACTTCTTGCCAGAAGGAAGGGAGCAGGGGGAGAACTGAGGGCAGACACAGCCCGAAAGTTGCACTCACTTCTGCACACATCCTGTTAGCCAGAAACCAGACAGCTACTCCTAGGTCCGGGAGGGCTGGGAAATAAGAGTTGTGATTCCATGTGGCCATTCCCCCAGCTGAAAACTGGGGGCTCTATTACATGAGAGGAGAAGGAAATAATAGATATTGGGGTTCAACTAGCAGTTTCTGCCACACCCCCAAAAAGTTTTGCTACATTAAGGATTTTTTTTTTCTTTTGTAAATATACAGAAAAGTTCTTTATCAGTAAGAAGGGTTTCCGTATTTCCACATAACTAGGAGGATGACCTTGCCCTGCTCTGTGGCTACAGAAACTCTACAGGTCCCTGCAGAATGAAGTTCATGCAGTTAGAACAGAGATGTAGGCCAGGTGTGGTGGCTCATGCCTCTAATCCCAGCACTTTGGGAGGCCGAGGAGGACAGATCACCTGATGTCAGGGGTTCGAGATCAGCCTGGCCAACATGGAGAAACCCCATCTCTACTAAAAATACATAATTAGCCAGGAGGGATGGCGCATGCCCGTAATCCCAGCTGCTCGGGAAGCTAAGGCAGGAGAATCGCTTGAACCCAAGAGGCGGAGGTTGCCGTGAGCCAAGATCGCACCACTACGCTCTAACTTGGGCAACAAGAGCAATACTCTGTCTCAAAAAAAACAAAACGGAGATGTAGATGTGGGTAATATGTGGGTAATAAGGGATTTTTCATCCAAACCAGGAGAGCCAGGGGGAATTTGTCTTCATTCTAGGTTAACTTGCTTTTTAAAATTGGTTATTTTATTTTGTTTCTTCTTTCCTTCCCTCCTTTCTTAAACGTACAGAAAAGTAGAGAGACTATTATGATGAATCCCACTTGCCTGTTACCCAGTTTCAACAATTAACAGCATTTTACTCATCTTAATTTCTCTTCCTGGAATATTGTAAAGCAGCAGGCAGATCCCAGTGTTGTATAATTCACTCAAGATTAATTTCTGTTTCACCCGCTGAATCCAGAGGTTAAGATCGAGGTCTCTGCCTTGGCCAAATGCGGAAGACAGCCACAAATGTCTGTCCTTTGGCTGTCCTTTGCTGGTCTCCACGTCCCCTTGTGGATTATTCTTCAGTTGAAATGTTGTGATGAACAACAGCTGTCCTGTTAGCTAGGCATCCTATTAACTTGTTCTCATTTTGCTTCATGATTTTGGGGGTAAATGTTATCCATATTTTATAGATGAGGAGGCTGATGGTAAAACTCAGAGAGATTAAATAACTTACCTAGCTACTAACTAATAATAACCAACCTGGGAAACCAGATCTGTCTGCTTACCGAAAACTACACTGTTTCCTCTTTGTGACACTGTGGTTTATAATACTTGATTAAGGTACTGTTTTCTTTTTTTTTTTCTGAGACGAAGTCTTGCTCTGTCACCAGGCTGGAGTGCACTGGCGTGATCTCAGTTCACTGCAACCTCTGCCTCCTGGGTTCAAGCGATTCTCCTGCCTCAGCCTTCCGAGTAGCTGGGGCTACAGGCGCCCGCCACCTCGCCTGGCTAATTCCTTGTAATTTTAGTAGAGATGAGGTTTCATCATGTTGGCCAAGACAATCTCGATCTCTTGACCTTGTGATCCACCCGCCTCGGCCTCCTAAAGTGCTGGGATTACAGGCATGAGCCACCGAGCCTGGCCAAGGGACTGTTTTCTTTACATCAGCTGTATTATTCGAGTACATGGTAAATGTATTTTACTGTACTCACAGTCTTTGAACAGAAACCATGTATGATATAGTAATTTTTTATTTAAAACTTCCTACTTATCAGTTGCATATGGTTTATCGTTTCATTCTACCTTCTGAATAATCTTATTTTAAAATTTAGAAATACTCTAAAATTCCAGCAACATAGGTAGAGAATTAAGTAATCAGTATGCCCATATCCTCCACCCCAAATTTACATATTCATGTTTACTTCAGATCTTTTTTCTCCAAATAAAACATTTCTGATAAAGTTGAAGTCCACTTTGTTCTTCCCAGAGGCAGCAAGCACTGTCATGACTTTGATGTGTAGCCTTCTACTCCATGTGCTTAATTACATGAATACATGGTCATAGGAAACATGATGTTGTTTGTGTTTTGAAGGTTTACATAAAAGATATTTCTACTTACATTTTTCTGCAACTCCCTTTTCACTTTCTTATTCTTGCAGTCTGTTTATACTATTATATCCCTAATATATATAGTTCTAGTTCATTTATTTTTAGTATGACCTTTCATTGTCTGTCTTATGCCACAGTTTGTCCATTGCTCTATCTGTAGACATTAAGAATGGTGTTGCATGCTGGAGACATTAAGGTTGCTAACAGCTTTTGGTAAAAATAATGCTGTGTTGGACATTGTTGTATACGTTCCCTTGAACACATGTCTGTTTCTCTAGGATATATGCCTAAAAATAGAATTCCTACTATGTGGGGGTATGTGAATTTTCCGTTTTAACAGGTAGGCCAGTGCCTCTCTGGAATGGCTGTCCAAATTTATCTTCCTACCAACAGTGAGCAAAAATTCCTATTTTCCCCACAGCCTCTAGTAACTTCTTGGTGTTATCAGACTTTTAAGCTTTTTTCTCCCCCAATCTGATGGGTGATCGTGTTAGTCTTTTTTGCCTTAAGAAGGTAGATCATTTGCATTTCTTCTAACCTTGTGGAGGTCTGTTCATCTAGTTTCTGGTGAGAAGTTCTTTTTATGAAATAAAGAGCCGGGGAGTGGGAAACACTGCTCCAATTTGCCATTCATTCAGTGTTTCCTTTAATTGAACATCCTACTATTGACTTTGTTTTAAAAACACTCCTGAGTATTTTCTTAAAAGAATTCATTTTACGGCCGGGCACGGTGGCTCAAGCCTGTAATCCCAGCACTTTGGGAGGCTGAGACAGGCGGATCACGAGGTCAGGAGATCGAGACCATCCTGGCTGACACGGTGAAACCCTGTCTCTACTAAAAAATACAAAAAAAACTAGCCGGGCGTGGTGGCGGGCGCCTGTAGTCCCAGCTACTCGGGAGGCTGAGGCAGGAGAATGGCGTGAACCTGGGAGGCGGAGCTTGCAGTGAGCTGAGATCCGGCCACTGCACTCCAGCCCGGGTGACAGAGCGAGACTCCGTCTCAAAAAAAAAAAAAAAAAAAAAAACATTTTACTTTTGAAACTAGATACTTCTAATTTTCATTATTTGGGTACTGGGGTCTTTTTTTTTTTAAACAGTTAAATATTATTATTATTATTATTTTTGAGACAGAGTCTTGCTCTGTCACCCAGGCTGGAGTGCAGTGCACTCCAGCTCACTGGAGCAGTGCATCTCAGCTCACTGCAAGTTCTGCCTCCTGGGTTCACGCCGTTCTCCTGCCTCAACCTCCCCAGTAGCTGGGACCACAGGCGCCCGCCACCACTCCTGGCTAATTTTTTATATTTTCAGTAGAGACAAAGTTTCATGTGTTAGCTAGGATGGTCTCGATCTCCTGACCTCATCATCTGCCCGCCTCAGCCTCCCAAAGTGCTGGGATTACAGACGTGAACCACCACACCTGGCCTAAATATGATTCTTGCTTTTTTCTTTTTTTTTTTTTTTCTTAAACAGGGTCTTGCTCTGTCATCCAGGCTGGAGGGCAGTGGTGTGATCACGGCTCACTGCAGCCTTGAACTCCTAGGCTCAAGGGATCGTCCCCTGCCTCAGCCTTCTGAATAGCTGGGACTACAGATGTGTGCCACTGTACTGGCTAATTTTTTTTTTTTTTTTTTTTTTTTAGACAGAGTCTTACTCTGTCACCCAGACTGGAGTACAGTGGCATGATCTCCGCTCACTGCAACCTCTGCCTCCCAGGTTCAGGGGATTCTTCCACCTCAGCCTCCAGAGTAGATGGGACTACATGTGCGTGCCCCCATGCCCGGCTAATTTTTGTATTTTTAGTAGAGACTAGATTTCACCATGTTGGCCTGGCTGGTCTCGAACTCCTGACCTCAAATGATCCTCCTGCCTTGGCCTCCCAAAGTGCTGGGATTACTTAAAGGCGTGAGCCACCATGCCCGGCCAAACTTTTTTCTTTATACTTCTGAATTTCCCAAATTTTCTATTAATGTAAGTTATAAAAAGTAGCTTAGGTAAGACAACAATTGTTAAGATTCTATTATTGTAATACCCAAGTGTAAGAAATACGGTTGCCGTTCACACCTGTGTAAGTAGATTTCCTAGATGACTGAATTAGGCTGCATGTATTGTGTGCAGATCTTTGTTTTGCTCTTCGCCAAAACAGTGACTGCTAAGAGCTCTTGAAGCACCGTTGGACTCTGCTCTGTTTTGAACAGGTTGTCGGGGTACCAGTTGGGTCTGCTTTACCTTCAACAGTGAAGCAGGCTGTGGCGATCAGTGGTGGCCAGATCCTGGTAGCCAAGGCCAGCTCTTCTGTCTCCAAAGCAGTTGGTCCAAAGCAAGTTGTGACCCAAGGAGTTGCCAAAGCAATTGTGAGTGGAGGTGGAGGAACCATTGTTGCTCAGCCAGTGCAGACCTTAACTAAAGCTCAGGTCACTGCTGCTGGTCCTCAGAAGAGTGGATCCCAGGGTTCAGGTAAAACGGATCATCATTGGGAGCCCTTTCAGCGGAAGCTCTGTCCAAAATTTCCTTTGCTAGTGATTTTATTTGCTATTTGATCTTGTCTAGGAAAGCCTAGTTAGGTCGATGCTGTAAGAAGTGTATTGAAATGTTTGTTCTTTTTTATGGGACATTTCACATAAAGGTCTGTAGGTATTTAGCTTTAAGTTTACACACACACACACACACACACACACACACCATTTCTCAGTACTGTGGGGGATTGGTTCCAGGACTCCCTACTGCAGGTAGCAAAATCTACAGATGCTCGAGTCCCCTATGCACATCTTCTGGTGTACTTTTACATCATCTCTAGGTTATTTTAGTACCTAATAACAATGTAAATGCTGTGTAAATAGTTGTTACACTCTGTTGTTTAAGGAATAATGACAAGAAAAAGTCCGTACATGTTCAGTACAGATGTACTCATCTAATTTTTCTCCCAATCTATGGGGATACAGAGAGCCAACAGTACTTGCCAGTCAGGAGCACAAATTTGCCCTAACTTTGACTTTAAACAAATGGGGGAAAATATGTATTCCTCCATAGATAGGGTGATTATTTCATTAATTGTCCAAACCACAGTATTTTTGAGAGTAAAAAGAGTCACTGTTAATAGTTACAGTGGGACGAGTGTAACCTAGAACTGTTTTAGGCAGAACTAGGACATATGGTCACCCTATTATATACAAATATAAAGAGCCTCTGGCAGGCTTTTCTGGTCTATAAATTATTTTTTAATTAGCAGGATATTTAAGAATATCAGTCTTTAAAGCACTGTGCATCTGGGAAACAAACTTTGAATTTATTGCTTGTTAGTGTTCTAAAATAATATTTTATTGCCTTGTATTTTAGAGTGTTGCCCTTAGTTTCAATTTATCTTACAATTTTTTCTCCTTTACCATTTTAGTAATGGCAACATTGCAGCTACCAGCCACTAATTTGGCCAACTTGGCAAATTTGCCTCCTGGCACTAAACTCTACCTAACTACAAACAGCAAGAACCCTTCAGGAAAAGGAAAACTGCTGCTGATCCCTCAGGGAGCCATCCTGCGAGCTACAAACAGTGCTAGTAAGTGAAACCGTTGGGTTGAATCATTTGGTTGTTGGTTCTGTGTGTGTGTGTTCATCTTGTCCACCTGAGGGTAGTTCTTACCTGTTTCAGAAAGCATTTCCGTAACTCTGTTGGGTGGTGTAATGGTAGCATTTGCCCAGATGGATTTAACACATAACAATAATTTAACTAGAAGTGGGTTTGCTCCTCAGCGTTTGGGATCAGGAATGAATCACACTGGAGAGAGATGGCTAGTGAGGCTGTTAGGAGAAAGCCATCTACAGGAACCATGAATGAAGTGGTGTCTGAAAATTATCTGGTGATACCTGAGGGAAGATCCATCTACTCAGAGAAGCTGGAAGTCTATTTTTGGGGACAGGTTGGCATAGGATTAGAATCGAGTGCGTCCGTTTGGCTTTGTTTAGATGGGGGTCCCCAACCCCTGGGCCGCACAGCAGAAGGTGAGCGGAGGGTGAAGGAGCATTACTGTCTGAGCTCTGCCTCCCGTCAGATCAGCAGTGGCGCTAGATTCTCACAGGAGCGCAAACCCTGTTGAGAACTGTGCATACGAGGGATCTAGGTTGCACGCTCCTTATGAGAATCTAATGCCTGATGATCTGAGGTGGAACAGTTTCATCCCAAAACCACCCCCCACCTCCTGCCGCAAGTCATGGAAAAATTCTCTTCGATGAAACTGGTCCCTGGTGCCGCAAAGCTTGGGGGCAGCTGGTTTGGATGTATTCCTTACTTCTGCTAGGTTTGGAGATGGAAAGAGAAATACAGACTGCCTAGGTGTGTAAGTCTTAAAGCCCCGTGGAAATGAGGCAGTTTATTTGCAGTTACAGAAACTTTTGCTTTGACGTATCGAGAAAAACAATTTGGGCAGTGTTGAAGAGGATAGGATGAAAGGAAATTATTTCTCTCTGAATCAGAAGTAGAAAGGTACAGCATTCAGGGTCATTAGAAGTTAACCACCCTTGCCAAAATGCAGTGTGTCAGCTAACCGTCCTTGTGTTCATTGACCGTGATGGGTCAGTTCCACTGTCACTTGGTATTTTTTCCTCATACCTAAGCAGTGGTATGTCCAAAAGTTAAATATGTAAGAAAAGCACAGTGTAAATATAAGTATTTCAGAAGTCATCCAGGGAGCTACTTAGATTCTTGTGATATTCTTGGGGCAAAAATAAACCATTGGAAAGGAAGTTGTTGCAATAATCACTGGAATGAAGGTGGAGAAGGAAATTGGAAATATTCTTGAGTGAATATTCATAGTCCAGGTAGTTCAAATGCATTATCTCACCAAAAGAGAAGGAAAAAGAGTTTTGACATGGGATTTGAAAGGCAAAGAAGAATGAGGTCCTGGGGTCATTGTAAATGAAGGAAAGTCTTCATTTTTCCCAAGACAGGGAGACAGCATTGAGCACTGTAAAGTTACACTAAATTCCAGCAATTCATTGACATTGAATCAGATGTCCGAAAGTTGGGAAGCACCTATCTGAGCACATTTAAGTGTTGATTAAAATACTTGGCTAGAGGCAGGGTGCAGTGGCTCACACCTGTAATCCCAGCACTTCGGAGGGCCAAGGCAGGCGGATCATGAGGTCAAGAGATCGAGACCATCCTGGCCAACGTGGTGAAACCCCCTCTCTACTAAAAATGCAAAATTAGCTGGGCATGGTGGCACACGCCTGTAGTCTCAGCTACTTGGGAGGCTGAAGCAGGAGAATCGCTTGAACCTGGGAGGCAGAGGTTGCAGTGAGCCAAGATCTTACCATTGCACTCCAGCCTGGCGACAGAGTGAGACTCCGTCTCAGAAAAATACTTAGCTAGAAAATGTCAGTAGCAAGCCTTCTTTTGATCTCCCATGACCACATCAACGTATCTTCATTGTACTCAGAGCTGAAATACAGTCAGTTGTCATGCAGTGGAAAGGAAATAGATTCTGATCTAAAAATCTAGGAAGTTCTCTTCACTCTTGTCACAGGCTAGGTAGATTACAGAAAAGAGGGAGGAAAATAGGAAAGGAGAAGGAATGGCACTAAAAGGGAAACATCTCTCTGGGCTCATTTTTATGTTAAAGCTTTGCTTGATACATTTTATGATGTTGCTGTCATTCATTGTATTTTTAGATCTCCAGTCTGGCTCAGCTGCCAGTGGTGGGAGTGGTGCTGGAGGAGGAGGTGGTGGTGGAGGCGGTGGCAGTGGTGGAGGCAGCAGTGCAGGAGGAGGAGGAGGAACAGGAGGAGGAACAGCAGGAGGAGGAACTCAAAGTACCGCCGGCCCTGGAGGGATATCTCAGCACCTGACTTACACATCTTACATCCTCAAGCAAACTCCCCAGGTCTGGTTATCTGTAACTGATATTTTAAATCATTTAGCTATTTGGTAACTATGCTTAATTATAACTGATTGACTTTTACAGCTCTGGGATTAGGATTCAATACTAACACCTTAGCCATGTTATCTATAGCTATATCTTGGCTGGTAGCTCATGCCTGTAATCCTAGCACTTTGGGAGGCCAAGGTGGGTGGATTGCTTGAGCGCAGGAGCTCGAGACCAACCTGAGCAACATGGCGAAACCCTGTCTTTACTAAAAGTACCAAAATTAGCTGGGCATGGTGGTGCATGTCTGTAGTCCCAGCTACTCTGAAGGTTGAGGTGGGAGGATTGCTTGAACCTGGGAGGTTGAGGCTGCAGTGAGCTGAGGTCGCACCACTGCACTCCACCCTGGGTGACAGAGCAATACCCTGTCTCAAAAAAAAAAAAAAGAAAAAAAAAATCTCTTTATCTTTTTGTGCTCGTTTTGAGAGAAGAGGAAATAGAGATTGAGAAACACTTTAGTAACTTATCCAGGATCTTCCTGCTAAGCTAATGGTAGAATTTGAGTTTAAGCCAGGCATAGTGGCTCACGCCTGTAATCCCAGCACTTTGGGAGGCCAAGGCAGGCAGATCACCTGTCAGGAGTTCAAGACCAGCCTGGCCAACATGGTGAAACCCCGTCTCCACTAAAAATACAAAAATCAGTTGGGTGTGGTGGTGCATCCCTGTAATCCCAGCTACTTGTGAGGCTGAGGCAGGAGAATCACTAGAACCCAGGAGACAGAGGTTGCAGTGAGCTGAGATCACTCCATGGTATTCTAGCCTGGGCGACAGAGTGAGACTCTGTCTCAAAAAAAAAAAAAAAAAGATTTTGGGTTTAAACCCAGATCTTCCTGCCTTAAAGAAAGATTTCTACTATGCTGATTGCCTCCCAAATCCATGAGGTAATAAACAGTATTAATGTACAGTTGAAAAGTTGCTCGTAGAAGGGAGTGATCAAAGAGACAATATCAAGTTGCAATATTTAGAGTTAGGTTAGATTTGATTAGGAACGGGTTTCCTCCTCCTCTCCTCTTATCATTAAAGTCTTGGCTCTTTTCGAAGGAAAGTCATAGAATTTTGGTTCCAGATGTTCTTATTGAGAAAGAGAAATAGTTATCAGTCTGAATGATTAAATCCAACTTTGAGGACTAAATTGCAAAACAGAGTTTTCAACAGACTGCTCTGTAACTACGGTGCAAAGTTTGAGAGGTGGGGATAACTGTTGGAAGTAATACTTAGAGCACAACTATTCTTTTGAATTATTTTGCCTACATCGCAGAATTAAAGGGGAGAGCATTGTAGCTTGTAAGATGGGACGTTACATGTTATTTAGGGGATCAGAACAGTCCATTTGAATTTAACAAATTATCGGTTAGTTCTTTATATTTTTTTCTAACTTAGGGCACATTTTTAGTTGGCCAGCCATCACCCCAGACTTCTGGAAAACAGCTCACCACTGGGTCAGTGGTCCAAGGAACACTGGGAGTCAGCACATCTTCTGCACAAGGACAACAAACACTAAAGGTCATCTCTGGACAGAAAACCACGTTGTTTACACAGGTAAATATGCCCATGCACACACCCCAAATATGGGGTGACTATGGCATTTATTTACATATTTACATGTGCTTTCTCTTTTTTCACAAAGAAATTAAGGTTACATAAGAAAATGAACAGTAAGGCCCGGAGTGGTCGCTCACGCCTGTAATCCCAGCACTTTGGGAGTCCGAGGTGGGTTAATTGCCTGAGGTCAGGAGTTCGAGACTAGCCTGGCCAACATGGCCAACATAGTGAAACCCTGTCTCTACTAAAAATACAAAAATTAGCCGGGCGGGATGGTGCGCACCTGTAGTCCCAAGTACTCAGGAGGCTGAGGCAGGAGAATCGCTTGAACCTGGGAGGCAGAGGTTGCAATGAGCCGAGATCGCGCCATTGCATTCCAGCCTGGGCGACAGAGCGAGATTCTGTCTCAAAAAAAAAAAAGAAAGAAAAGGAACAATAAAAAATATAGAAAAACAAAAATGAATCTTGAGGTTTGGGAAAATATAAGTAGAATGAGAAAATTAAGGCCCCAGGTGTTATTCTGATATGTAAACAGTTAAGATATCTTGCACAGTTAATAAAATCAAGGTATAAATTTTATAGCAAAGACAAAATGAGAAGCATGGTCAGTTTTAAAGTCACACTATATGTGAGAAAGAAAAAACACATATTTCATTAGAAGAAACAAAGCTTTCTTGACACTTTGTTGTAAAATTTCTCCAGATGGACTTCACATAGAAGAGGTGGGAGGATCCGCCTGCCTCGGCTTCCCAAAGTGCTGGGATTACAGGTGTGACTCACCACACCTGGCTTTGTTTAGAATTTTTGCAAGGAATACTGGTCAGTAGTTTTCTTAGTAATTTCTGTCTGGTTTGGTATCAGGGTAATACTGGCCTCATAAAATGAAGTGAAAGCTTTTTCTTGCTTTTCTTTTTATTGGAAGAGTTTATATAGAATTGGTACTATTTCTTAACTGTTTAATTGAATATACCAGTAAAAGCCATATTAGCCTGGAGTTTTCCTAATTGAGAAGGTTTTTATACTACAGTTTTAAATTTCAGTTTATTTACTAGGTAAGGGACTGCTCAGGTCATTTCTTTTCTTTTCTTTTCTTTTCTTTTTATATATATTTTTTGAGACAGACTCTTGTTCTGTTGCCCAGGCTCTTGGGTTCAAGCAATTCTCCTGCCTCATCCTCTCAAGTAGCTGTAATTACAGGAGCCCACCACCACGCCTGGCTAATTTTTGTATTTTTAGTAGAGACGGAGTTTTACCATATTGGTCAAGCTGATCTCGAACTCCTGACCTCGTGATCTGCCTCCCTCGGCCTCCCAAAGTTCTGGGATTACAGGCACAAGCCACCGCGCCCAGCCCGTTTTCATTCTTGCTTCTGATAATTATGTGTCTTCTCTTTTTATTGATCAGTCTAGCCAGGGGTTTATCAGTTGTATTGATGTTTTCAAATTAGCAGCATTTGGTGTCCTAATTTCTTTTTTGTCAGATGTCCTTACCCATGTTAAACAGATACAAGGCCCTGCAATTCACTATAGGCAGTTCTTTTAAATCTTCCTCAGATTTCATACCTGCTTGTGTTGTAGCAGTGTGCAGGTGAGACAATGCCTGTTGCCCCTCCCTCCTTGCAGGGACTGGCTATCTTTAATCTTCAGGTTACTTGGCTACTTTGAGATTTCAGCCCTCCAATATGTTTCAGAAAAATAAGATTTTGTAGTGTATTCAGCCTTTTTTTGGTTAGAGTAGGAGCAACCATGCTTTACAGCCCTCTGTTTCCTATGTGGAAGCAAAAGTCCCTGACCAACGGATTTTAACTTGACAGAGAAAACTTTATTTTTATTTGTTTATTTTTTTGTATATTTTTTTGAGATGGAGCCTTGCTTCATCCCCAGGCTGGATTGCAGTGGCACAGTCTTGGCTCACTGCAGCCTCCGCCTCCTGGGTTCAAGCAATTCTCCTGCCTCAGCCTCCTGTGTAGCTGGGACTACAGGCACGGACCGCCACGTCTGGCTAATTTTTGTATTTTTAATAGAGAGAGGGTTTCACTATGTTGGCCAGGATGGTCTCAATCTCTTGAGCTCGTGATCTGCCTACCTCGGCCTCTCAACGTACTGGGATTACAGGTGTGAGCCACTGCACCCGGCCTTTACTTTTTTTTTTTTTTTTTAATTTTTTATCTTTCTGACTCAAGATCTAACAGAAAAAACTTTAAATTGCTGTGGTTTCAGATTACATAATACAACTAAACTTGAAGAAACTTCCACTAGTTGAGCTTTAGTGTAGCATCAGAGAAGAGTAACAACAGTATTTGAAAGAGCTGTTAAAATACTCTTCCCTTTTCCAACTACATATGGGAATATATCTCAAACCAACACAGCAAGCACCACAGGAAGGAGGAAGCAGGGGGCGCAGGGCATGGAGAGTACTGGAAACTGAATAGAACTGGCTGCTCTTGCTGCAGTACCCAACACATCACCCTTCTGGTTGCCTCAAGCTTCTGCCATCACCAGATGTAGAGCGTATCTAGCATTTTTCCACGCTTCTGTGGCAGATTCTCCTGGCATGTCCTGCGTAAGGCTTTTATCACTTGGCGAGGCTTTCTTCTGCAGCTTCTTGTCTGTTTTTCATAGTTGCTTGTCCACTATTGGACTCCTCAACTAGTTCTTGAACACAACCAGGAGAATACTTTTATTTATTTATTTATGCCTTTTCTGGTTTTTTTGGATTTGGTGCTGAGAGGAGTATTGCTGTCCACAGTGAAGATAAAATGGCACAAATGTTTATGCAGTGAACTCTGTGGCAGCAAAATACATGAAGTGCAAAGACTATTAAGAATATGAGGAGAGGCCAGGCGCGGTGGCTCAAGCCTGTAATCCCAGCACATTGGGAGGCCGAGACGGGCAGATCACGAGGTCAGGAGATCGAGACCATCCTGGCTAACACGGTGAAACCCCTTCTCTACTAAAAAAATACAAAAAACTAGCCGGGCGAGGTGGCGGGTGCCTGTAGTCCCAGCTACTCGGGAGGCTGAGGCAGGAGAATCACTAGAACCCAGGAGACAGAGGTTGCAGTGAGCTGAGATCACTCCATGGTATTCTAGCCTGGGCGACAGAGTGAG
>NW_012115655.1:1969030-1979997 GCF_000951035.1 Colobus angolensis palliatus
AGAGACGGGGTTTCACTGTGTTAGCCAGGATGGTCTCGATCTCCTGACCTCGTGATCTGAAGGGCGGATCTTCTTTACTCTGTCTAGTGATTCAGATGCTGGTCTCTTCCAGAAATAATATTTTATCAGGTATCTGGGCATCCCCCAGCCAACTCAAGTTGACATAAAATTAACCATCACAACAGTACTTTACATATTAAAACCTGTGGAAACAACCCAAACCAGGCTCAAGAAAATTCAAAGCTTTAAATGCTTTTTCCTTTTAGCCCCGCATCCTTTAAGGTATAACAAAATAATGCATAAATCATAGGTATACTGTTCAATGAGTTTTATACTCATGCAACCACTATCACAATCAAGATATAGGATAATTCTGTCACTCTTTTTTTTTTTTTTTTCTGAGATGAAGTTTCGCTCTTGTTGTCCAGACTGGAGTACAATGGCACGATCTCGGCTCACCGCAAACCTCCACCTCCCAGGTTCAAGCGATTCTCCTGCCTCAGCCTCCAGGTAGCTGGGATTACAGGCGTGCGCTACCTCCCCTGGCTAATTTTGTATTTTTAGTAGAGATGGGGTTTCTCCATGTTGGTCAGGCTGGTCTCAAACTCCCGACCTCAGGTAATTCACCCGCCTCGGCCTCCCAAAGTGCTGGATTATAGGCATGAGCCACTGCGCCCGGCCCAGTTCTATCACTCTTAAAACATTCCCTGGTTCAGGCACTGTGACTCATGCCTGTAATCCCAGTACCTTGAAGGTCTGAGGCAGGAGGATCACTTAAGCCCAGGAATTTGAGACCAGCCTGGGTGACATAGGGCCACCTTGTCTCTACCAAAAAAAAAAAATTAAAGACCGAGTCTGTTGGCTAATGCCTGTAATTCCAGCACTCTTCGGAGGCTGAGGCAGGTGGATCACGAGGTTAAGAGATCAAGGCCATCCTGGCCAGCATGGTGAAACCCTGTCTCTACTAAAAATACAAAAATGAGCTGGGCATGGTGGCGTGCACCTGTAGTCCCAGCTACTCCGGAGGCTGAGGCAGGAGAATTGCTTGAACCGGGGAGGCAGAGGTTGCAGTAAGCCAAGATTACGCCACTGCACTCCAGCCCCCCCCAAAAAATAAGAAATACATAATTTGTAAGTGGTTCTCCAGTACTAAAATGCTAAGCCTGTATCTAATTTAGAAGACCATTCACTTACCCATTTAAATCTGGCCCCGTCTAGGGTTGATTTTCACGTTTAAAGATTATACATACATTTAAGAGCATGTTGTAATGAATTATTTTGAAAACAAGTAACCTATTACCTTTGAAGACACTGCTGCCAACTAGTAACTTGCAAATGCATTTCTTTACTTGTTCTATACTGGGGTAAAGGGATATTTATAAGTGAAAGGTCATAAAATTTGGAGCTTGTTAGAAAGGTACATAAACACCTCATGTGGGTTCGATTGGTAAGACTTTCCTGGATGGTCTCCAATTCTTGGGGCATATCTCAACTGTCAGTAAGGAATGAGTTATGTCTATTATCCCAAGCAACATGATTATTTCTGCCCATTTTGTTTCTGCAGGCAGCTCATGGAGGACAGACATCTCTAATGAAAATATCCGATAGCACCTTGAAGACTGTGCCAGCCACCTCACAGCTCTCAAAGCCTGGAACCACAATGCTGAGAGTAGCAGGAGGGGTTATCACAACTGCCACTTCCCCAGCTGTGGCCCTCTCAGCAAATGGTCCTGCACAACAGGTGAGATAGCACATCAGTAGAGAATCCTAATGAAACATGAAGGTGGTAAAAATACACGGAAGATGTCCGTCCAGTAGGCACACCAGTGGGCCTTTTAAAAATACTGAACTATTGCTTTTTTTTTCTTTTTTCTTTTTTTTTCAAGAAAAAAAAAAGAAATATTCACATACCATAGAAATCCCCATTTTATAGTATACAGTTCAGTAGTGCTTGTTATCATTCACGTGGTTGTGCAGCTCTCATTACCATCATCTAATCCCAGAATATTTTATCCCAAAAAGAAGCCCAGTACCCATCAGCACTCACGCCCATTCCACCTTCTGTAGTTCTAGGCAACCGCTGACCTACTTTCTTTCTCTGGATTTGCCTATTTTAGACATTTCATATAAAGGGAGTCATAGAACATGCCCTTTTGGGTCTCTTCTGATGCTTAGCGTTACTTTTCAGAGTTCATCCATGTTGTGACTTGCATCAGTACTCCTTCCTTTTCATGGCTGGATAATACCCAGTTTGATGGATATACCATATTTTGTTTACCCATTCATCAGTTGATGGGCACTGGAATTATTTTCTACTTTTTGAATAATGTGGTGAATATTTGTCTACAGGTTTTTGTATAAACACATTTCTCTTTCTCTTGGCTGTATACCCAGGGATGGAATTGCTGGATTATATGGTAACTCTTTTTTTTTTTTGAGATGGAGTCTTGCTCTTGTCGCCAGGCTGGAGTGCAGTGGCAAGATCTCAGCTTACTGCAACCTCCATCTCCCAGGTTCAAGCAATTCCCCTGCCTCAGCCTCCTGAGTAGCTGGGACTACAGGCGCGCACCACCACGTCTGGCTAATTTTTTGTATTTTAGTAGAGACAGGGTTTCACCATGTTGGCCAGAGTGGTCTTGATCTCCTGACCTCGTGATCTGCCCACCTCAGCCTCCCAAAGTGCTAGGATTACAGGAGTGAGCCACTGCTCCCAGCCTACAGTAACTCTTTTTGACATTTTCTGGAACTGCTAAACTATTTTCCCAAGTGGCTACATCATGTTAGATTTCCACCAGCAATATACGAGGGTTCCAGTTTTTCCACAAACTCACCCAAACTTGTTCTTGTCCTTTTTTTTTTTTTATTATAGCCATTGTAGTGGGTGTAAACTAGTATCTCATTGTGGTTTTGATTTGCAGTTCCCTGATAGTTAATGATATTGAGCATCTTTTCATGTATTTATTGGCTGTTTGTATATCTTTTATCCATTTATATCCTTTGCCCATTTTTTTAGTTGGTTGTCTTTTAGTCATTGAGGTGTAGGAGTACTTTATGTATTCTAGATATGTCTCTTACCAGATTTGCAAAAGCACTCTGAGCTGTCCTTTCACTTTACTGATAGTATTGAACCATGCCCAGCTAATTAAACCGTGCCCACCACTGTGCCCAACTAATTAAAAACAAAAGTTTTAAATTTTGATTTTCATTCCTTTTTTTAAAAAATGTCAATTATGATGGGTCTGTAATCAGTGTAGATATTCACAGGGTGCACGTAATGTTTTGATGCAGGCGTACAGCACGTAATAACCTCATCGGGGTCATTGGGATATCTGTCACTTCAAGCATTTATCTTTTTTTAAAACCAATTCTCCTCTTTGTTACTATAAAATATATAAGAAATTATTGCGAATTTTGGTCACCCTGTTGTGCTATCAAATACTAGATCTTACTCATCCCTTCTAACTATATTTTTGTACCCATTAACCATTCCCACTCCCTCCCTCCCTGCTGCTGCCCTTCCCACTTTCTGGTAACCACCATTCTTCTCTGTTTTCATGAGTTCAGTTGTTTTCATTGTTAGCTCCCACACATGAGTGAGAACATGTGAAATGTATTTTTCTGTGCCTGGCTTATTTCACTTAACATAATGTCCTCCAGTTCTATCCATGTTGCAGATGACAGGATTTCATTCTTATGGCTGAATAATATTGCATTGTGTATCTGGATCATATTTTCTTTATCATTCACCTGGTGGTGGACACTTAGGTTGATTCCAAATCTTGGCTGTTGTGAATAGTGCTGTAATAAACATGGGAGTGCAGATAGCTCTTCATATACTAATCTCCTTTCTTTTGGGTATATACCTAGCAGTGGGATGTGGATCATATGGTATTTCTATTTTCAGTCTTTTGAGGACCCTCTGTACGTTCTCTATCATGGTTGTGCTAACTTACATTCCCACCAGCAGTGCACGAGGGTTCCCTCTTCTCCATATCCTCACCAGCCTGTCTTTTGGATGAAAGCCATTTTAACTGGGTGGGATGATTTCTCATTATAGTTCTGATTTGTGTTTCTGTGACAATGATGTTGAACTTTTTTTTATTTGCCTGTTGGGCCATTTTTGTGTCTTCTTTTGAGAAATGTCTGTTCAGATCTTTTGCCCATTTTCAAATGAGATTATTTGACTTTTTTCTATAGAGTTGTTTGAGCTTCTTGTATATTCTGATTATTAATCCCTTGTCACATGTGTATGTAGTTGGCCAGTATTTCCTCCCATTCTGTGGGTTGTCTCTTTGTTAATTGTTTTCTTTGCTGTGCAGAAGCTTTTTAACTTGATGTGATCCCATTTATACATTTTTGTTTTAGTTGCCTGTGCTTTTGAGGTATTACTCGAGAAATCTTTGCCCAAACCAATGTCCTGGAGAGTTTCCCTAATGTTTTCTTGTAGTAGTTTCATAGTTTGATGTCTTAGATTTAAGTCTTTAATCCATTTTGATTGCATAGTGAGAGCTAGGTGGTCTAGTTACATTCTTCTGCATAAAGATATCTAGTTTTCCCAGCACAAGTTTTAATAAAAGTCCCAATTTACCTATTTTTCTTTTATTGCTTGTTCTTTTGATGTCACATCTGAAAAACCATTGCCTAATCCAAAGCCACAAAACTCAAGCCTGTGTTTTCTTCTAAGAGTTTTATACATTTAGCTCTTATATTTAGGTTTCAGATTCATTTGAGTTAATTTTTTTTTTCTTTTTTCTTTTTTCTTTTTTTGCGATGGAGTCTCATTCTGTCGCCCAGGCTGGAGTGCAGTGGTACGATTTCAGCTCACTGCAACCTCTGCCTCCCGAATTCAAGCAATTCTCTTGCGTCAGCCTCCCAAGTAGCTGGGACTACAGGCACCCACCACCACACCCAGCTAATTTTTTTTTTTTTTATTCTTTTGAGATGGAGTCTCGCTCTGTCGCCCAGGCTGGAGTGCAGTGGCTGGATCTCAGCTCACTGCAAGCTCCGTTCACGCCATTCTCCTGCCTCACCCTCCCAAGTAGCTGGGACTACAGGTGCCCGCCACCTCGCCCGGCTAATTTTAGTAGAGACGGGATTTCACCGTGTTAGCCAGGATGGTCTCGATCTCCTGACCTCGTGATCTGCCCGTCTCGGCCTCCTAAAGTGCTGGGATTACAGGCTTGAGCCACCGAGCCCGGCCTTTTTTTATTTTTTATTTTTATTTTTTGTATTTTTAGTAGACATGGGGTTTCACCGTGTTAGCCAGGATGGTCTTGATCTCCTGACCTCGTGATTCATCCACCTTGGCCTCCCATAGGCATAAGCCACCACGCCCAGCCACTCGAATTAATTTTTGTACATGGTGTGAGGTAGACACCAAACTTTATTCTTTTTTATGTAAATATCCAGTTGGCCTAGAAACATTTATTGAAAAACCATCTCTCAGCTGTCTTGGAAGCCCACAGACTTGAATGATGTGACTTGACTTCTCAAGCTTCATCTCCTGCAGCTGCTGCTTCTCCTCCTGTGCCTCTTCACGAGTCATACTACTCTGCTTTGCAGTTCCTTGAACATACAGTGTTCTTTCATGCCTCACCAACTTTCTACATACTCTCCTTTGCCAAGAAACCCTGGCATCTCTCCCTTTCTCTGTCTTGAATCTGGAAGATTTCCCTAAAGTGCCTGATATTTTACCTGAAGCTGTTTCCTGTACCCTCCCCTTTCTATTCCTAGGCAGAAGCAGTACCTTTCTTCTTGGTTGTATTGGTGACATTTGCCTGTGCTTGCCATAGCATCATCATACTTAGGTGACTGTTTCCGTGGTAGCTTTTATCTCAGAGCCTTAGCACTTAACCATTATGCCGGCCATGCAGTAGATGTTTGTTGAATGAAGTGACAGACTTTAAACATTGTCATGTATTCTTAATAAAGCTCATTTTTAGTCCATGTGTATATTCTGAGAATATGTCCTCCTAATTTTTTGGTGATGAAATTGCCTTTTATAAAGGGATATAATAGGTGGTGAATTTTAAAAATATGATCACCCTATGATACTTCCTTGTTTTACATTTTTAAAATTTTCTTGGTCCATGAAATGTAAAAGTACAGGAACCATTGAACTACAGAAGTAATCTTTTTTAAATGGTATGGCATTTACTAAGTAGTCACTAACACCTAATAGATGATACTTAGTGTGTGCTGTGTGGCCATCACTGCTCTTAGTCACTCACTCTACTTCCTTCCTGAATTGTGTTGTTTCTGGCCCCATGGGTGAGCAGTCTGAGGGAATGGCTCCCATGTCTTCATCTACGGTCAGTTCTGTAACGAAAACTTCTGGGCAGCCGCAAGTGTGTGTGAGCCAGACCACCGTGGGAACCTGCAAGGCTGCCACCCCTACCGTCGTCAGTGCCACGACCCTCGTGCCCACACCAAACCCCATCTCTGGGAAAGCCACAGTATCAGGTGAGTTTCATTGTGATATTATTTCTCTCTCTTCATAGGGCTAGAATATTTTTGGAGGATCTTTTTTGTTAGTTTGTTTGTTTGTTTGTTTGAGATAGCGTCTCACTCTGTTGCCAAAGCTAGAGTGTGATATCACAGTCTTGACTCACTGCAATCTCTGCCTTCCAGGCTCAAGCCATCCTCCTACCCGAGCCTCTTGAGTGTCTGGGACCACAGGCACACATCACACCCAGCTAATTTTTTGTGTTTTTGGTAGAGATGGGGTTTCACCATGTTATCCAGGCTGGTCTCGAACTCCTGAGCTCAGGTGATCCGCCCGCCTCGGCCTCCCAAAGTGCTAGGACTATAGGTGTGAGCCACTGTGCCCAGCTATTTTTTGGAGGGTCTTAAGCAATATTTTGTATAATAAATTGTTAAAAGTAATTAATCCAGCAGCATTTTTTGAACAGCTACTTTTTAGATAAATTATTTTTGTTTAAAAATCTATATATCAGATTTTGTCTGAGACTTTAAATTATCATTTGAAAGTTACTATTTGAATTTTTGAATGATATAATAAAACCTTAGCCACGCAGACAGAACCCTACTGGGTATTTTAGCTTTTTTTATAATGTAATTTTGCAGAGAGCCAAGAGTTTGCTTTCCTTAAAGTACTAATTTCTTTTTTCCTATAATCAGTGTTGAATAGAATTCACTATAAAATGTATAGCTTTCTTAGCTTTCATAAACAAAGTGTATAAAATATATCTTAGCCTTGGTGACTCCAAGTCATAATTTTTAACATTAGTTATTATCTTGGCTAGTGTTAGAATGATAGGCTGGAGATCCAGTAAGAGCTGTGGTGTCTTTGTGCCTGCACTAGAGGGCCTCAGAAAAGTGTACCTTTTGCTTCTGAGTAACAGAGAGCACACGTCCTGAGACCAGATGGGCTAGTTGAAGTGATTTGCTTCAGTTTCTCAGCTGTAAATGAGATTGATAATAATACCTACTTCATGAGTTCGAGAGGTTTAAATGAGTTAGTAATATATCTGTGCTTAGAATACTGTCTGGCGTGTAGTGGCCATTATATAAACAATTGCCTCTGCCATTATCGTGTGTCATCATTTTTGTTGTTAGTCCATAATCCTTTATCTGCAGTTCTAAAATCCCAAAAGCTGTGAAAACCAAAGATTTTATTTTTTTAAATTTTACTTTAAGTTCTGGGATGCATGTGCAGAACGTCCAGGTTTGTTACATAAGTGTACATGTGCCATGGTGGTTTGCTGCACCTGTCAACCCATCATGTAGGTTTTAAGCCCTGCATATATTAGATATTTGTCCCAATGCTCTCCCTCCCCTTGCCCCGCACCCCCCGACAGGCCCCGGTATGTGATGTTCCCCTCCCTGCGTCCAACTGTTCTCATTGTTCAGTTCCCACTTACGAGTGAGAACATGTGGTATTTGGTTTTCTGTTCCTGTGTTAGTTTGCTAATGAGAATGATGGTTTCCAGCTTCATCCATATCCCTGCAAAGGACATGAACTCATTATTTTTTATGGCTGCAAGATTATACTGTATTGTATTGTATTATTATTATTATTGTTGTTATTATTATTATTTTGATGGAGTCTTGCTCTGTCACCCAGGCTGGAGTGCAGTGGCATGATCTCGGCTCACTGCAACCTCTGCCTTCCGGATTCAAGCAATTCTCCTGCCTCAGCTTCTCGAGTAGCTGGGATTAAAGGCATCTGCCATCATGCCTGGCTAATTTTTGTAGAGACAGGGTTTTACCAGGTTGGCCAGGCTGGTCTTGAACTCCTGACCTCAGGTGATCCACCTGCCTTGGCCTCCCAAAGTGCTGGGATTACAGGCATGAGCCACCATGCCTGGCCAGAGATTTTATTTTTTGTAACTAATTTTGGGGCACAATTGGACCTCCATTGACAGCATGTTTATATTATTTAATGTGAATATTTGTGTGTTTTGACATAGAATATTGATGTATTTGATTACATCATACTGTCTCAGCTGCCAGGAAGCTGATAAAATACATGGCTTTGCTTCTCAAACTTGAATGATCAGTTTTGTTTTTGTTTTTCTACGATCTGGTACAGACAGATACTTCTGTAAAATATAATTAAAATGTCACAGCACTATCAAACTGTTAAAAGTTTCTACTCTATTATCTTGTTGCAGATTGATACCAGCCAGCATACGGCTGGCACTGGTCTACCGGAAAAACTGAATATCACCGAGATACACACACACGCACGCATGCACACACGCGTGCAGACACACCCCTTACTGCCTTTGGATAAGAGGCTGTGGATGTTGTTGTTGCCATTACTATTATTACTTCATTCATATGTAGCTCCACACCAAGCCCCTCGTGTCTTGTTTTTTGGATAGAGAACAAAAAATTAAGGCTGATTATATTTTTCTCTTGATTTCTACCTCCCTGTTAAAATTGACCAACTTCTAGGATAGGGAGTGCTTGTTCTCTACTAACTGAATGTTTTATTTGAGGCCCTGTGTTGGACACTGGAGTAGAAATTGTAGAAATAAAAGGAATTATTATAATAATGAATGCCCTTCCCTTGTCTCTTTTCTGATCATGTTTTTGGCATGTAGTAAATGAAGTCTCCCTGCTGTAAGTTCTAGTTTCCTAAGATGCTGCTGCTGCTGGAACTTTCTGTATCACATTTTCTTTCTTTCTTTCTTTTTTTTTGAGGCGGAATTTTGTTCTTGTCGTCCAGGCTGGAATGCAGTGGAACAATCTTGGCTCACTGCAACCTCTGCCTTCTGAGTTCCAGCGATTCTCCTGCGTCAGCCTCTTGAGTAGCTGGGATTACAGGCATGTGCCACCACATCCCACTGATTTTTTTTATTTTTAGTAGAGATGGGGTTTCATCATGTTGACCAGGCTGGTCTTGAACTCCCGACCTCAGGTGATCCACCCGCCTCGGCCTCCCAAAATGCTAGGATTATAGGTGTGAGCCACTGCACCCAGCCCACATTTTCATAAAAGGATCAAACTGTTTCCTACTTATAACCAGCAGTTTTTCAATTAAGTTTTTTGTGTGCATCGCAAACTACATTAAACAAGGTCTCGTTGGGACAGAAGCTGCATGAGCAAGGGAGAGAGCACAAGGAGATTCCGTCAGAGCACACAGGGCCTGTGTGGGGTGTTGGAACTTTGACTCTGGGGGAAGCCACTGAAGGTTTTTAAGCTAAGGTGGAATATGATCTGCCTTACCTTTTAACAGGATCATTGGTGTAGTATTGACAGTAAGCTCTGGGGCACGAGGTGGAAGCAGGGAATGGACCAGGAAGTAGATACTAAGAAAGAAAATTTGGTGATGTATTAGGGAGCTCTGGCCAGACAAGGATCTTTCCCAGAAGTGAAGGGCATGAACTGCCAGTTTCAAAAGGCACACTGGTCTACCGGAAAAACTGAGTATCACCGAGATACACACACACGCACGCATGCACACACACGTGCAGACACCCCCCTTACTGCCTTTGGATAAGAGGCTGTGGATGTTGTTGTCATTACTATTATTACTTCAGAATAATAAATTGATTTTATTATTTTTTATAAAGAATTATAAAGAAATTTTTTATAAAGAATTATAAAGAAATTGAAAATTTCAGAAATTACATTATCATTGAGCTTCTCAGTGGCAGTGCTAGAAGCTAGCATACTACTGCTTTTCAAAATGCAAGAACATTACTTTCAGTCTAGAATTCTCTAGTTAAGGAGATCATTACAGAGTGAGGGTAGAACTATTTCTGATAGGCAAAGTTTGAAATGTATTTCCTGTGTACCCTCTCCAAAGACATTCCTAAAATATGGGATGAGGTTATGTCCCAGTCAGCTGTTGTAAGCTGAAAATATTTTTTTTTTTTTTTTTGAGATGGAGTCACGCTCTGTCACCCAGGCTAGAGTGCAGTGGTGCAATCTCGGCTAACTGCAAGCTCCGCCCCCCGGGTTCACACCATTCTCCTGCCTCAGCCTCCCGAGTAGCTGGGACTACAGCATGGGCCACCACACCCAGCTATTTTTTGTATTTTTAGTAGACATGGGGTTTCACCGTGTTAGCCAGGATGGTCTTGATCTCCTGACCTCGTGATTCATCCACCTTGGCCTCCCATAGGCATAAGCCACCACGCCCAGCCACTCGAATTAATTTTTGTACATGGTGTGAGGTAGACACCAAACTTTATTCTTTTTTATGTAAATATCCAGTTGGCCTAGAAACATTTATTGAAAAACCATCTCTCAGCTGTCTTGGAAGCCCACAGACTTGAATGATGTGACTTGACTTCTCAAGCTTCATCTCCTGCAGCTGCTGCTTCTCCTCCTGTGCCTCTTCACGAGTCATACTACTCTGCTTTGCAGTTCCTTGAACATACAGTGTTCTTTCATGCCTCACCAACTTTCTACATACTCTCCTTTGCCAAGAAACCCTGGCATCTCTCCCTTTCTCTGTCTTGAATCTGGAAGATTTCCCTAAAGTGCCTGAT
>NW_012115655.1:1980047-1982516 GCF_000951035.1 Colobus angolensis palliatus
TGGTGCAATCTCGGCTAACTGCAAGCTCCGCCCCCCGGGTTCACACCATTCTCCTGCCTCAGCCTCCCAAGTAGCTGGGACTACAGCCACCCGCCACCATGCCCAGCTGATTTTTTGTAGTTGTAGTAGAGACAGGGTTCCACAGTGTTAGCCAGGATGGTCTTAATCTCCTGACCTCGTGATCTGCCTACCTTGGCCTCCATAAGTGCTGGGATTACAGGCGTGAGCCACCACACCCGGCCATAGGTGAAAATATTCTAAATGGAAAAAAATGCATGACTGGCCGGGGACTGTGGCTCACTGCCACTGCCCAGCATCACAAGAGAGGTACAGTTTCTACTGAGTGCCTGTGACTTTCATACCATGCCAAAGTAAAAAACTCCAGTCAACCATTGTAAGGGAATGTCTGTATAGGGAAGAAAGGGTATGTAAGTGCCTTAAAGGGGGAACTTTCTATACCTTTTCTGGGCCCCATCTAGGGGCTAGATTTGACTTTGACTCTGGGGGAAGCCACTGAAGACCCCATCTAGGGGCCAGGTGCTGTGGCTTACGACTGTAATCTCAGCAGTTTGGGAGGCCAAGGCAAGCGGATCGCTTGAGGCTGGGAGTTTGAGACAAGGCTGGGCAATGCTGCAAGACCCCATCTCTTAAAAAAAAAAAATTAGCTGGGTGTGGTAGTTGTACCTGTAGTCCCAGCTACTCGGGAGGCTGAGGTGGGAGGATCACTTGACCCTGGGAGGTCGAGGTTGCAGTGAGCCATGATCACTTGCCTCACTGCACTCCAGCCTGGGTGACAGAGCAAGACACTGTCTCAACAAAAAAACAGAACAAAAAAAACAAAACCAACTACCCTAATAGTAAATCAGTAGGTAAAATTAAAAATTGATGCATCAAGGCCTATAATGAATACATTCCTTTTAAAATTATTTTTATTTTATTGTTAGAGCAGGGTCTTGCTCTGTTTTCCAGGCTGGAGTGCAGGGGCTTGATCATAGCTCATTGTAGCCTCTGAACTCCTGGGCTCAGGCTGTCCTCCCACCTCAGCCTCCCAAGTGGCTGGCATTACAGGGGCATGCCACTACACGGTACTAATGTTGTTTGCTTTTTTTTTAGAGACAGGGTCTTGCTTTGTTGCCTAGGCTGGTCTCAAACTCCTGGCCTCAACCAGTCCTCCCTTCTTGGCCTCCCAAAGTGCTGGGGTTACAGGTGTAAGCCGCTGCACCTGGCCCTACACATTCTTTTACATATACTGAGATAAATATTAATAAAAAGAATCAAAAGGGATTAAAGTAGATACCAGCAGGGAACTAGATGAAAATAGGGAGGTGGAATGGGGGTTGGCTATGTTTATATAAGCCTTTTAGTACTTTTTAACTTGTCAGCTGGTCAGCATGCATAAAAATACGGAAACTTCAGATCGTTGTTAAACTCCTCAACATAATGTCTCAGGAAGTATTACTACCTGACTGATTTAACACTCTTCTATTCCAAAGAAAGATTTTGTTTATTTAAGGCCTCGTTCTAGAAAGTATTTAAGATTATTCCTTTCCTTAGCTCAGACCAGCTGCTTTCCGGTGCCTTAAAGTATCTTTAGCTCCTGATGCTGGTTTTGTTGTTGTTGTTGTTGTTGTTTTTCAGCGACGGAGTTCTGCTCTTGTCGCCCAGGCTGGAGTGCAATGGCGTGATCTTGGCTTACTGAAACCTCTGCCTCCCGAGTTCAAGTGATTTTCCTGCTTCAGCCTCCCAAATGGCTTGTTTTATAGGCGCCTGCCATCATCCCTGGCTACTTTTTTGGTATTTTTGGTAGAGGCAGAGTTTCACCATGTTGGCCAGGCTGGTCTCGAACTCCTGACCTCAGGTGGTCCACCTGCCTCGCCCTTCCAAGGTGCTGAGATTACAGGCGTGAGCCACCATGCCTGACCACTGTTTTTAAGTATTTCTTAAAACGTGTTTGTATTGTTTGTGCCTTATATACTCCTTCACAGTAAAGGCCCTTTGTGATTTTTTAAGTGGCCCTCTGAATGCCTAGAACAGTTTTACATGGAAATGGGAATATGGAAATCACCTTTAAAATAAAATGAGAGAAAGTGATCCTTTCTAAAACGATAGAGAACATCTGATGTTTGAAAAACAAGGGCTGCACAGAGCTAGGAAATGATGAGGTGTGGTGTGTAGACAGATGGACATACTAGATACGTAGGGACAGTGGGAAGGAGATGCGCATACATTGGGACCGGATTAAAATGGACCTTGAATGCTTGAAGCTAATTTTGGAAATATGTTTTAGGCAGTCAGGAGCCAGCATAGGTTTTTAAGTAGGATAATGACAATGTTTGACATCAAAAGATGGAATTTTATATCTAGAACTGTGTACAAAATCCAAAATTTTGTACACATCAGAGCTATGTGCAAAACAAATTGTCATAGAAAACAAACATGGAAGAGTACTATCTGAAAACATTAGTATTG
>NW_012115655.1:1982981-1983921 GCF_000951035.1 Colobus angolensis palliatus
TACAGAAACAAATTAAAAATTAGCTGTGTGTCATGGCATGCCTGTAGTCCCAGCCACTCTGGAAGCTGAGACAGGAGGATCGCTTGAGCCCAGGAGTTCAAGGTTATAATGAGCTATGATCGTACCACTGCACTTTTCAACCTGGGCGACAGCCTGTCTCTAAAAATAAAAATAAATAGGGGCTGGGCATGGTGGCTCGTGTCTGTAATCCCAGCACTTTGGGAGGCTGAGGCAGGAAAATCACTTGAACCTGGGAGGTAGAGGTTGCAGTAAGCCAAGATCGTGTCAGCCTGGGCGACACAGCGAGACTCCATCTCAAAAAGTAAATAAATAAACAGTTATTGTCATGCCGATGTTTTATTGTGAAATCCACAGCATCTGTTGCCTCCTGCTTCTCGCTCTTTTGTTTACTGGAAGGTAACTTCCTCCATGACAAAATATGGGTGGCACAGAGGATAAGGGACTTTCCCGAAGCACCTGACCTTCAACGTGGCCTTGTCTTCCAATTTGTTCTAGGACTGTTAAAGATTCACTCCAGCCAAGCCAGTACCCAGCAGGCGGTCCTGACGATTCCCAGCCAGCTCAAACCACTCAGCGTAAACACGTCTGGAGGGGTGCAGACAATCCTGATGCCTGTGAATAAAGGTGAGTGCCTTGCCCACGGGCCTTTGTGCTGTGGCTGCTTCCACGTATCCCAGCATTTACCAGGTGGTGACTGCTCTGCCCATGTACAGCCACTCTTCAACTATCACAGTACTCCCTGCACCTTGAATGCTAGGGCACCAATGCCAGGACTCAAAACCCAAATGTTCGTTGGCTTCTAAATAGCTGCCCTTATCTAAAGTTGAGTTGAAGGGGGAATATTTTAAGTGTTTATAAGAATTTACATTAATTGGATTGTTGTTTTCCTTTCCTTTTTTTTTTTGAGACAAGAGTTTTG
>NW_012115655.1:1983971-1987752 GCF_000951035.1 Colobus angolensis palliatus
CAAGGGTGGAGTGCAGTGGCGAGATCTCGGCTCACTGCAACCTCCGCCTCTGGGTTCAAGCGATTCTCTTGCCTCAGTCTCCTGAGTAGCTGGCTAATTTTTGTATTTTTTAGTAAAGATGGGATTTCACCATGTTGCATAGTCTGGTCTTGAACTCCTGACCTCAGAAGATCCACCTGCCTTGGCCCCCCCAAAGTATTGGGATTACAGGCGTGAGCCACCGCACCCAGCCTGGCTTGTTACTTTCTTAGTTTAGTGACAGGCTCCCGTTTCTACAGTTGAAGATATACCTCAGTTACCCTCATACCTAATAATCTCCCACTAGTAAAAAGGGACTTTGCAATTCCTGTTGTCCTCAAGTTGGCTTTGTGCTGTTCGTCTCATGTGGGGTTATCACCTGGGAGTTAGATCACCCTCATTAAAAATAATCTCTGTATTTGTTATATCCGTCCCAACTTTTCTCCCTTTAGTGGTTCAGTCATTTTCTACCAGCAAGCCACCTGCCATTCTGCCTGTAGCTGCCCCAACTCCAGTTGTCCCCAGCTCTGCTCCAGCAGCTGTTGCAAAAGGTACATAGGATCTCACAGAGTTCTTGTCCAGAAGTTTTGTTATTTATCTTTTTTGTTGTCGGTCACGTTCTCTTCTGATGTCCAGAAGTTTTATGCAGGACGTTACCATAATCTGAATCTTTTGAATTTTCAGCATTTGCAAATCAACCACTTGGCAAATACGTCCTAAATACTCATATGGTAGACTTAACATTGAGGGAAACACAGAGATATATAAAGGATCATTTCTACCCTTTAATAAATTTATAATAAGGTTGAAAAGAATTGCTGTAGACAGCAAGCAATCATTGATAAACACAAGACATGTGGCCAGGGAAATGATTGCTGAAATATTGCAGCTTGGGATGTCTGATCAGGGTTGGCAGGGGGTGTGGAGAAGGGCAAGACTTTGTACTGACCATGGATTATAACCTGGACTTTAAAAGAGTAGAGGTTTTTTAGCTGTGGGGAGTCAAGGGGTATGCCAGATTAAGGGCACAGGAGAGACAGAGACTCAGCTTCCCCTTTGGAGAAGTGGCAGGTTAGAGGGACTCATTTGGGGAATATAGTTGTGGTAAAGGAGGTTTAGGTAGGGGCCAGACTTTAGCGAGCTGGCAGTGGGAGACATTCCTGCCCACAAGAGTAGATCAGGATAGCACGGTGGATTAGAGCAACACGCTGACATTGATAACATCAATGTCCAAGCACAGGCAGTCTGATTTTTGCTTTCTGCCTTGTGTCTCAGAACGCTAAGATAATGCTGAAAGTTGATAAACTAGCTGGAGAGATGATATTGGAAAGGTCACAATATTAGAACTTAGAACAAACCAGCATTGTACTTCAATGTAGCATTGTTAAATCACATGTGTGGGGAGGGCGTGAGGGATCTTACACAGCAGTATGGGTGGCCCTTTAAGAAATATCTGAGGAGTCATTTTATTGCCCCCACCCTGTCATGAGGCTAGAGTTGTCCCCCCTGAGACCCAGGCTAACAGTTCTTCCCTTGTCTGAGGACCCTGGGATGATAGGAGCCATCTCAGTCCCCTGGCTGTGTCCCCACAACAGCTGGAGTGGCAGTTTCCTTGCTGAGTTTCACTGCGGGAGCTTTGTTTGTGCCTGCACATGTCCTTCCACTGCTAGCCCCTAACAGCTGCCTCTTTGTTGCTCTTGCCTTGTAGTGAAGACTGAACCAGAAACACCTGGGCCGAGCTGCCTCTCTCAGGAGGGTCAGACAGCAGTGAAAACAGAAGAAAGTTCTGAGCTGGGAAACTATGTCATTAAGTAATTCTTCCCATCTTTCCTAAAGGAATTCCGCTTTGGGTGTTTGTCACACCTGTGACAGCTGAGTATGTGCAGAGTTGTTTGTGTAGCTCTAAGCCCTTGATGGGAGGAACTGTCCGTGCCTGTGTAGTGGACAAGTGATGCACAGCTGAGGGTCATCATTTTATACAGTGATGTGACTGGAGGTGGCACTTGATTTGTAGCCTTAGAAGCCTCAGATGGGATTAGACCTCCCTTCAGTTGAGGTTGCCAACGTGAGCTTTCTCTGCTGAGCCCTTGGGCACAAAATTTCTCCTGTTGCCATCACTCAGGTGTATACGTGCTTTGTGACTGGGTGTCCACACGCCTGCCTAATCTTAGCTGCCTCTTCATGGGCTATACACACTCTACTTCTTCTAAAATGCTTCCTGAGGTTTCATAATTTCTAAATCAGGAAGCCACTTCTGACCAGCTACTTTTAAGTATATCAAACTGCTGGGGACAATAGAAACTTAGCCCTTTAATATGGTAGATGGAGGCGTGAACTGTAATAACCCTAAGACGGGCATACAGAATTTTTCTCCCCTAGTAGCAGTCACATTGCAAAAAGATTATATTACTATTTAATTTTAAGGTGTAGATTAACTGTCTGTAATATGCACATAATCTTCCATTCCTGGAATCTTATTTAGTCTTGACATTTTCTTTTTAAGCATAGAACACCTTTCCTTTACAAGGAAGGTAATCTATGGAAGGAAAGACATGTTAATATGATGTTTTTACATTATAATTCCCTCAGAATGGAATATATCCATTAAGTATATGGCATATATATGGCTATGGAAAGTGCTACATGTATTTAATTTATTGCCTTATTTTTTTTTTTATCCCTCTCAGGATAGACCATTTAGAGACTATCCAGCAACTCTTAACAGCAGTAGTAAAGAAGATTCCATTAATCACTGCAAAAAGTAAGACAATTACACTGAATATAGGGGTGCATTTTTTAAAGCTGTGAATTTAAGGTATTGAGTCAACTGAAATCACTTGGTTTTGTAAATTAATATTGATAATGGCAGTTACCTTATAAGGTTTCAGCTAGAGATACAGCTCATTTGCAAGGGTTTTAGAATTCACATGCAGTTAGTTTTTTATTCTTTTCACTGTGTTGTTCTTTAGAAGGAATGTTTTACATTTTTCATATGTAAATCATAAATTGTTTTGTATGCAGTTAAAACTCTGTATTAGCATTTGGCGTTTATGAATGAGGAAAGCATTTAGTGTTTGGCTGCAGTGTACCAGGTCCTGTGCAGGCTGGGTACGTTCACTGTCTCATATAATCCCAGCCTCCTGTGTGGTAGCTGGTGTCATCTCCGTTTACAGATGAGAAAACTGAGGATGAACAGGGTTGAATAACTTGCTCGAGATCACAGAGCCATGGGTGGTGAAACAGGATACAAACCTGGTTCTGTTTGACTCTAAGACCATTAATCTTTCCTCTGAAACTCTGAGTTGCACACTGTAGAAATGCACAGTTTTTAAGACCTCCCAAAGTGGTGTGCTGTGTCACTGCCCATCGTTAGCTAGATTGAGTAAATTGCTGCTTAGCCCCAGTTGTTTTGACAGAATCAATAGCCCTTGCTAAGGGGCCAGCAGCCTGCGGACACAGGAGCATGCTCATGGGCAAGACCACCATGCACACTGAGAGGGAAGCCAGGGGCAGCCTCCACGCCACTCAGATTTGTAGGGCTCTGAACACGTACGCCAGGTACAGACCACCTACTTATTTTTTCCACCTGTAATAGCAAAGCAGTAGTCTCTTTTTCTAAAGTAAAGTTTGGGGGATCATTTTGATGTATCTCAGAATAAACTTTTGGTGACAGTTTCCCAGCCTGACAGAAGAAATTCAAACAAAAACATCTTTCTCTTTTTTTTTTTTTTTTTTTTTGAGATGGAGTCTAGCTCTGTCGCCC
>NW_012115655.1:1988252-1998334 GCF_000951035.1 Colobus angolensis palliatus
CCCGTCTCGGCCTCCCAAAGTGCTGGGATTACAGGCTTGAGCCACCGCACCCGGCCAAAAAAATCTCTCTCATACATACGTGTTTGTGTGTGTGTGTGTATGTGTATATGTATATATATACATAGATACATACACATATATGTATATATACACACATATACACACACACATATACATACACATACATACACATACACACACACACACAGTTTTCTCTCTCCTTAAAAATACAGAATACTGGCCAGGCACGGTGGCTCAAGCCTGTAATCCCAGCACTTTGGGAGGCCGAGACGGGCGGATCACGAGGTCAGGAGATCGAGACCATCCTGGCTAACATTGTGAAACCCCGTCTCTACTAAAAAATACAAAAAACTAGCCGGGCGAGGTGGCGGGTGCCTGTAGTCCCAGCTACTCGGGAGGCTGAGGCAGGAGAATGGCGTGAACCCGGGAGGCAGAGCTTGCAGTGAGCTGAGATCCCGCCACTGCACTCCAGCCCGGGCGACAGAGTGAGACTCCATCTCAAAAAAAAATAAATACAGAATACAAGAGCTGGAAGGTAGTTCAGATACTATCTTCCCAGCTTTCTCAATTTATAGATAAGAAAACCAAGCTGGTTGCAGTGGCTCACGCCTGTAATCCCAGCAGTTTGGGAGGTTGAGGTGGGCAGATCACCTGAGGTCAGGACTTTGAGATCTGCCTGGTCAACATGGTGAAACCCCATCTCTACTAAAAATACAAAAATTAGCCAGGCGTGGTGGTGCATGCCTGTAGTCCCAGCTACTCGGGAGGCTGAGGCAGGAGAATCGCTTGAGGCAGAGGTTGCAGTGAGCTGAGATCGCGCCACTGCACTCCAGCCTGGGCAACAAAGTGAGACACCATCTACCACGGCCACCTTGTGAGTTAATGGCGGGTCCAGGGCTCCTAGTGGAGCGCCAGTTCCACAGACTTTAATAGCCTGTGGCAGTGATTACCTTCTCCACCAAAGAAGCCAAGTTCCCAAGAAGGTGTGTTGCTTTGAGTACACACGACAGGACGCCTTCTCTTCTGAGGAGACGCCCTCCTGTGTTAGGCTGCATCTTGCCCAATAAGGAACATACATGCAATAAAGAGGTCTGAAGAAGTGTCTGGCTTGCCTCCAGCAAATGATATGTGATTGGAATCGTAAGAGCTTTATTCAGGATTTGCTGGGTATGTGCATTCTAGGTGAAGATGCCAGCTGCTTTTCTGCGAAGTCTGTGGAGCAGTACTATGGCTGGAACATTGGAAAAAGGAGAGCTGCTGAGGTAACCTACGTCTGCCTGTTCATTTTGACTGCCTGCAGAAACCTTTTCTTAGGGAACAGGGATACAGATTGCAGCATATTTTATTGAAATATTTGATGGCAGAATATTTTTCTCAGTTAAAAAAGTCTCATTTTTCAAAGACTTGTATCCAGCCGACTTTCAGGGCTGCCTTCTTTTCCATTACTGGTAGAAACATCCCTCACAGTTTCTAACTTTTTTTCTGAGTTTCAGAATTTTAAATGAACTTGCGTATCGAGTCCTTACAGTGGGAAGGTGCCGTGGTCGGTTTAGGGAAAGTTGGGATAGGAGGGGAAGTGGGAGGTCCTAGGTTGAGACCAGGTGAAAATCTTTAAAGGCCAAACCTAGGAGTTGCTGTTTTAGTTATAAGCATTAGGGAGCCGGTAGAAGTTCTGCTCTTTTTAAGTGGGGAGTAACACAATCAGGTTTTTTTCTTAAAAAAAAAAAAAATTCTAACAGGTTAAGTTAGGATGGTGATGTATGATTGCATGATAATGTAGTTGTGTTAAGTGGAAGGATTTGATTATGGTTCCAAAAAAAATTGTGTTTCAAGTGGCAAAGAGCAATGACAATGCGAAAAGTCTTACAAGAAATCCTGGAGAAGAATCCGAGATTTCACCACCTGACTCCCCTCAAAACCAAGCATATTGCTCACTGGTGCCGCTGTCATGGCTACACCCCACCAGACCCTGAGAGCCTGAGGAATGACGGGGACTCCATCGAGGATGTGCTGACCCAGATCGACAGCGAGCCTGGTAAGCCTTCAGTGGCACTGCCCAGAGCGCCTGGCAGCCTGGGGGCATTCGCTTAGAGAGAGGTGAGGGTTTGGAAGAGGTGCTGTAGAGAACAAGAGCATTTCCTACCTCCTGCTGTGTCCTCCCCGGGACCATGCAGTCCCCGTGGAGCTGTTGGTACCCAGGTATCTCAAGTGTTGTGCCCCAGCCACAAACGTTCCAGCCCTTGCCATGCAGCAGGCTCACACTGTTCACTCCAGAGTCCCTGCTTGGCATCATTTCTTCTTTGAAGACTCCTGATCCATCTCCTTTCCTGCAGATTGAAGCAGCTTCCCCATCTTTTGTGACCTTAAGGACCCCCCATGCCCCAGACAAGTCTGTGCTCCTTCTGTGAAGATGAGGCCTGTGTCTCATCTGTTACTTTATCTCCAAACCCAGCTTGGAGGATGCCACCCAGTGTGGGAGGCACTTGTGAAAACTAGTAATGTTGCAGGTGAAATGAATTGTTTTATGATAAAAAACACTACTGGGCCAGGCGCAGTGGCTCACACCTGTAATCCCAGCACTTTGGGATGCTGGGGCGGGCGGATCACGAGGTCAGGAGTTCAAGACCGTCCTGGCTAACACAGTGAAACCCCGTCTCTACTAAAAATACGAAAAATTAGCCAGGCGTGGTGGCTGCCCGCCTGTGGTCCCAGCTACTCGGGAGGCAGAGGTTGCAGCGAGCTGAGATTGCACCACTGTACTCCAGCCTGGGCTACAGAGCAAGACTCTGTCTTCAAAAAAAAAAAAAAAAAACAGCAACAACAAAAACAGACCACTGCTGCAGGGCCATGGGATGTAGGACCAAGGGATTAAAGATACGTAGGGAGAAGCAGCATTTTGAGTTTCACCTTCAAGAATAAGAAGGGTTGGACCGGGCGTAGTGGCTTACGCTTGTAATCCCAGCACTTTGAGAAGTCAAGATTGCTTAAGCCTCCAGGAGTTTGAGACCAGCCAGGGCAACATAGTAGGACCTTGTCCATACAAAAAATACAAAAATTAGCTGGGTGTGGTACCTCGCCTGTAGTCCCGGCTACTTGGGTGACTAAGATGAGAGGGATCACTTGAGCCCGGGTTGAGGCTGCAGTGAGCCATGAGCACGCCACTGCACTCCAGCCTGGGCAATAGAGCCAGACCCTGTCTCAATAAAATAAAAAGAAAGGTTGTTATCTGCCCCCAGCCCCATTTATGTAGAAAAACAGAAGCTCTGCCTCCCTGTCCAAGGAAACCTGGAGCATAGAGGTGGGGTTCCTTTAAGACTTAGGGCCAGGCTCAGTGGCCTCCCACTTTGGGAGGCTGAGGCAGGAGGACTGTTTGAACCCAGGAGTTCAAGACTAGCCTGGACAACACGGTGAAACTTTGTCTCTACAAAAAATGCAAAAATTAGCTGGGCATGGTGGTGCACGCCTGTAGTCCCAGCTACTCGGGAAGCTGAGGTGGGAGGATTGTTTGAGCCCAAGAGGTTGAGGCTGCAGCGAGCTGTCATCATGCCACTGCTCTCCAGCTTGGGTGATGGCACAAGACTGTGTCCAAAAAAAAAGGGCAAGTCCCATCTTTGCCATTAAGTTTCTTGAGAGCCTAATGCAGGATGGCCTCTCGTCTCATCTCCTGCAGCGCTTTATATCAGCAGCATAAGGGCTTGTCTGATTTCGCTGTCTAAGCTACTCGGAGAGCAGAGACCGTATTGATGTTTCCCGGGCTTCACTGACACTGTGTGGAAAGCACAGTACTTGCATGTACTAGGCTTCCTGTTAATCTGACTGATTACAAACAGCCCCTGACCTACAGTGGTTTGACCATGATTTGATTTTGTGACTTTACAATGGTCTGAAAGCTGTAGGCATCAGCACAGGCCTTGACTTCTGATGGGATTGCATCCAGATAAGGCCATCGTAAGTTGAAAATATCCTAAGTCAAAGAATGATGTTTTTCAACTTACAATGGGTTTTTCAGGATACAGCGCCATCCAGCATAACTTGAGGAGCAGCTGGAGCGTGTTAGAGCCCAGTCAGTAAAACAAAAGACCAGAAGCTGGGTGCCCTTAAATCTTGTACCTGGTGTGGACCTCACACACTCATCTAGAAAGTGGAAGGGCACTAGTGCCCTAGACCTGGCCTTAAGGTCCTCACACTCCTGATTAGGCTTTGTATAAATCACCTTATTAGAAACTGGACCCATAATATACATTGAAGTGTTAACAGTCCTGCTCTCTGAGCAGTGAGAATAGGGGTGATTCTTTTTATTTTCTTCACTCTGCATTTCTAAATTTTCCAAATTTGAGATGTAGAAAAATCAGATTAGTCCTTAATACTCAGAGGGAGGGGAGTGGCCTGGTTTTTGGTGGTAAAAGTGAGAATTCCGTACTCTTTTGTCTTAGATGGCAGTTGCTTTACATAGATCACACACAAGATGCCTGTCTTTGTGCCTTTCTCCCTCATGAATTACTAGCTGTCATTATTATAGATCCATAGAATATTAGGACTGGAAAGAAGGTCAGCTCCGCTGATGCTTTTCCCCCTTCCTCAGACCATGGGTCTCTTGGAGATGGAAAGTCCTCTCCCGTTGGCCCCACAGCTGTCTTAACGCTGCTCGCTTTCATTTAGAGTGCCCATCATCATTCTCCTCTGCGGACAACCTCTGCCGCAAACTGGAGGACCTGCAGCAGTTCCAGAAAAGGGAACCCGAGAATGAGGAGGAGGTGGACATCCTCAGCCTCTCTGAGCCAGTAAAGATAAACATCAAGAAGGAGCAGGAAGAGAAACAAGAGGAAGTCAAGTTCTACCTGCCACCAACCCCAGGGTCTGAATTTATTGGGGATGTCACACAGAAGGTAGGGGTTGTGGTGTTAATAGTTCATGCAGCAGAACAGACTCAGAGCTGGACATTCAGATGTTCAGCCTCACAGACCCAGACCCAGACCCAGACTCTTCTAGTGGTGTAAATGCTTGACTTCCTTCTGCCTGGTTGACCCAGGTGTGCTCTCTGGGCTCCCATCTTCCTGCATCAGAGCCCTTGGGCAGAAACGCTAATTACACGTGAAAAGGTTGCTTGTTGAACGCAGACTTGAAGCAAAGCTGGCTAGATAGAAACGGTTGATTACTCTTCATCTCATTTTTTCTCATCTGCCTCAGTAGAAGCACCTTTCCCTCATGAGGCATGTCGTATTTCTGAGTTGCACGTCAGTGCGAAATCCCCCCCTGATGTGTTGATAGGTCCTGAGTGCCCCGCCTGTGGTGCAGATGGCATGCACCCACCTCATTATATAGGAGAGAGGTACTTATCCACCCTGCTGGAGCCTAGCAGCTCTTCAGCATCTGTCAGTTGCTCAGGGCCCGAGGTGAAAGACAGTGTGCTTTCATTGGCTGCCATGAAAAATGGGCAAGATGCAGTTTCCAAGTGCAAACAGGACACTGGAGTCTTGATTCCAGAACTTCCAGAGTGGTGTTCGCTTATCAGAGCTCATGGCAGATCCCAACCAGGTTCTTCCACGAAGGAGATTTGAGAGTTAAAGTAGGATTATAGTCACATTTTAGAAATCAGCCAGAAATGTGGAAAAACAAGATAACATTCGTCTAGATGTCATATTCCGTGTTCCTTTCCAGTGAATTTTGCCCAGCATGTTTGCAGAGTCCTTCTTCCAACCAGGCATCTCTTTGGGTGTCAAAGAGTTATGCTTGGTTGGAGAGAGGCTGTTTTTAAAGCAGCGATACAAACAAACGGCTTCGTTCTGCTTTTCCAGATTGGGATCACCCTGCAGCCCGTGGCGCTCCACAGGAACGTGTATGCGTCCGTGGTGGAGGACATGATCCTGAAGGTGGGTGCTTCCAGGGGCCGCCAGCCAGGAAGGGTGGTTGCATCCCAGGCGGTTTGGAGTAAGGGGCAAGGACAGAAAAGGAACAAAGATAACATGCTTTAAAATTTCTCATCTTATTTGAGCTTAAGTTCTCTCTTTTTGTTTTTTTTCTTCTGATTTTTAAATGGACTAAGTTATGTTTCCTCTGAATACTCATGTCGCTCTGAAGATATTTTTCCACGTGGTTTCAGGTGCCTTCTAAGACATTCTGGAGGAGGGTGGTCAGTGCGCTCGTTGCTTTAGGAGGTGACAGAGACAAAGCCTACGATTTTCTGTACATGTCACAACGGCAAACAGCCCAACTGTCCTGACCCTTGCAAGGGGGTGAAAATGCCACAGCCTCCTTCCCCAGCCTGATCCTAGCTCAGCAGTTCCTTTCCTCGTGGATCTTCCCCAAGAATAGGGGTACCTCAGTAACAACTGCTTTCCTTAAATACAATGTCTAGAGCTGGGCGCGGTGGCTCACGCCTGTAATCTCAGCACTTTGGCAGGCTGAGGTGGGTGGATCACTTGAAATCAGGAGTTTGAGACCAACCTGGCCAACATGGTGAAACCCCATTTCTACTAAAAATAAAACATTAGCCGGACTTGGTGGTGCTCGCCTAGTAATCCCAGCTACTTGGGAGGCTGAGGCAGGAGAATCGCTTGAACCCAGGAGGCAGAGGTTACAGTGAGCTGAGATCATGCCACTGCACTGCAGCCTGAGGAACAGAGTGAGACTCCATCTCTCAATAAATAAATCAATCAATAGAATAATGTCTGATTAATGAAAATCACTCCATAATTTCCCAGAAACATGGCCTTTATCACTATCGTCTATTATTGAGACCTTTAATTTTTTCTTAAGGACTTTTCAATCCCTAGGTGCAGTTGTTTCAGACATTTGGGGTAAGGGATGGGGTTAGATGCGTCCCTTCTTGCCAGCAAGCAGATGGCCATTTGAAGAATAACAGCACCTTCCATTGTAGGCTACAGAACAGCTGGTGAATGATATCCTGAGACAGGCTTTGGCAGTTGGATACCAGACAGCTTCTCACAACAGGTATTACTATCTCTGCAGTCCGTGGTGTGAGGCTTATACCTCTTTCCTAACAGTTGAATTACCCATGAAGGTATTTTATACTTAAATCAATCCAGTAGGAGGTGGAGTGAGTGCTTAGGACACTCTTAGAGCCAGATGAACTCAAGGGTCTGCTCTGTCATTTTTAGAGAACCTCGGTTGTGAAAGCTCACTCAGCTTTGCTCAGAGGTTAATATCCTCCTCCTCATTACTTCACAGACACCTAGGACTCTGTTTTATTACAGGGTTGAATAAATATTAGCTTTGCAATTAAAGATAACAGTGTCCATTACATGTCAGACATGAGGGCCAAGCATTGCATATATTACTTGTTTTTCATTGCAGAACTATTATTCCCTTTTTAAAAATCAGGAAACCGGGCTTTGAAAGGTAATCTTACCCAGCTTTCCCAGAAAATACAGTGGAGACCTGGACTTCCGACTCAGGTCTCACTGGCTCTGAGGCTCCCGGGCTTGCCACTGCTCTTTGCTGACTCTCATTGTCTTTGATTGAGACACTGAGTTTCAGTCTTTTCCTAGGCCCTGAAAGAATGGTAGATAGGCCACATCTGTTTTTCTTGCAGAGGAAACGAATATTATTTTATTGCATTATGCTAAAGGCTGTCACAAATTTATAAAATTGTAGCAAAGTGCCTGAGGACATGAAGGGCCTAAATCAGAGGAATATTAGATGAAGCTTCACAGGAATATATCAGACAACATAGACGTCTTTAGAGAAAAGGAGGTGAACCAAGAGTTCCGGTCCTGCTGCCCGCTGTCCTGCTTGGACCCACAAGTGAGCCAGGGGCCTCCTGTGGCTCCTGCTCACCTCTGTGCTCCCTGTTCTGGAGGGGTAGAGTGACTTGGGTGCTTTTGATGGAACGATTAACATCACGCCTGGCCTGGCGTGACTCCATCTCCCATCTTTCCTGGAGATGGGAAATACAGTCCCAGAGTTTTGTGGTGCTTTGACTCAGCTTTTGGTCTGCTGAGACTCACTCACAAATGTGTCATTCCGTTCTGCCATCCACTTTGTTTTCTTTCTCTTTTCTCAGTTCTCAGAATCTTTTTTCCTAATCATTCAACCAAGTTGTTGACATCCTTCTCATGCCTGTGACTAGGAAGGCGGCCCCCACCCCAGAGTGGCCCTAAGCTATGTCTGTGGCTCAGGAGCCCTCTCCGGGTGGTCACTGCCTGGGATAGTCCCTGTGGTGAGTTAAGTGAATGAATGATGAGATACGTGTGAGAGAATTTCACCTGGTAACACCCTTTGTTTTTTGGACCAGGATTCCCAAAGAAATTACAGTGAGTAATATTCACCAGGCCATTTGCAACATTCCTTTTCTGGATTTTCTCACAAACAAACACATGGGAATATTGAATGAAGACCAGTGAGCGGAGTGAGGTGCCCTGGAGAAGCAGGCTTCGAAGGCGCAGCGAAGCTGTAACTGAGGACCCTGCTGATCGGGAAGGAGGTGGTTTCCAGTGCGCCTCGGGATGTCATGGCTACCCAAGCATTGCTGCTCCTGTTCCCGCGTGCCACCAGCATGCTCCACTCCAGATGAAATCCTCTTGGACAGGAGTTTGTTTCCTGAGTGTGGAGTGAGGCTGTCAGTGGATACGTGCTTTGTCGGCCAACGTTTCTGCAGTCTCTGTAAAGGCCCCATGAGACTTGGGCCAGGCCATGTGCCTCAGGCCCTTCTCCCTGAGTGTGCTCAAGGGGGCTCCTTGGGCCCGCCTCCCCAGGAGATAGAAAATGAGTGGCAGGCTAGAGATTTGAACCATTTTGTGGGCTGGAGTTACCAGTAGCTCTAGCAGTTATCCTGAAGAAAGATTGGGCTTCAGCAAGTGGTTCTCTCCCCTGCCTGGCCTTGGTGTGGAGGGGCTGTACTCTGAGCGCAAGTGAGTCAGCTATAGGAAGAGGCCATACCTAGAGCAAAGAACCAGGAAGGCCTGAGAGACGGCAGACTGAGCAGAATTCCTGTTTTGAGCACAGGAGCATTACTAGAACCATTGTCAAAGCAGTGGCAAGAGACGGAGAGGTCCCAACGGGAGTCGGGAAGAGGTTTGATTATAACCAAGAAAACTCTCACTATGCTAGGAATAGACAGCGTGCACCAGTCCCGGACACTTGGCAGAAGCGTAGCAGTGTTACATATGTGTGCGAAGCAGATCGCAGGCTCCATGCCATCTGCATGGTCTGCAGGAACTTCTGCAGCTGACCCCATGCTGAGTGGCCAGCGGGGAACAGCCCCCGGCAGGCTCTTCTGGGCTGGTCTGTCCTATCCGTGGATTGTATATCCTCTTCTCTGTTAAGGAGTTTTTCCCAGAAGAAAAGTATTTAAAAGAAGTACCAGCGAGTGCCTTAAAGTTGGAGAAGTAACTGCCCATGCCCAGAAACAGGGATGCCAGTGCCCGGAAGCAGTGAGATGAGGCTGTGTCCACAAGCAGAGGACCCCTCGATGGGAGGGGGCAGCAGGCAGGAGAAGGAAGGCAAGCAGTGGCGCTGCCAGGTGCCCGGGTCCACTGGAGACGTCCCATCTCAGACTTCCTAATGGCCTATGTGGAAGGCAGAACAGAGAACGCATGCTCAGTCAGAAATCTGTTCCCTGTTCTGCTCAAGAAGAATCGGCAACCATTTGTCAGCCAGTGTTTCTGCAGTCTTTGTAAGGGCCCCATGAGAGCCGGGCCAGGCCGTGTGCCTCAGGCCCTTCTCCCTGAGTGTGCTGAGAGTGAGTGAGTCAGAGTAACTTACCCAAGCAACGTAATTCCTGTTTTCATGGGTCCTGTAGATGTTTGAGTCAGGAAGATAAGGCAGGGAGTGACTGAATAAACTCTGCCTTTTAAGTTGAGCATCTGGGCCGGTCATGGTGGCTCATGCCTGTCATCCCAGCACTCTGGGAGGTCGAGGTGGGTGGGTCACCTGAGGTCAGGCGTTCGAGACCAGCCTGACCAACATGGTGAAACCCCATCTCTACTAATAAGAAAAGTTAGCCGGGCATAGTGGTGTGTGCCTGTAATCCCAGCTACTCAGGAGGCTGAGGCAGGAGAATCACTTGAACCCAGGAGGCGGAGGTTGCAGTGAGCCAAGAT
>NW_012115655.1:1998384-2007377 GCF_000951035.1 Colobus angolensis palliatus
CGAGACCATCCTGGTCATCGTGGCGAAACCCGGTCTCTACTAAAATACAAAAATTAGCTGGGCGTGGTGGTGCACAGCTGTAATCCCAGCTTGGGAGGCCGAGGCACAAGAATCTCTGGAACCTGGGAGGCAGAGGTTGCAGTGAACCGAGATCACACCACTGCGCTCCAGCCCTGGTGACGGAGTGAGACCATCTCAAAAATTAATTAATTCAGCATCTTGAGGGCTGCAAGTGCAGAAGGACTGTAATCCCAGCTACTCAGGAGGCTGAGGCAGGAGAATCACTTGAACCCAGGAGGCGGAGGTTGCAGTGAGCCAAGATCGTACCACTGCGCTCCAGCCCTGGTGACAGAGTGAGACCATCTCAAAAATTAATTAATTCAGCATCTTGAGGGCTGCAAGTGCAGAAGGAATCTATTCTCAGTAGGGCATAGGGCGTGCACTGGCTTAGCAGTTTAGTATATAAGGCTTGAATAGTCTATATGTGAACTGCTATAAGCAGGGTTGATAGGGAAGTGGATAGATTGCCTCAGCAAAAGTGAACTGTGTGATTTCCAGGATGGAGGGAGAAAGATCTGACCCAAATGAGAACAGATTTGTTTATTACAGGTATGACAGCCTAAAGAAATTATCTTTTTGCAAAAGAAATATTAAATGATTTAGCAGTCTCCACATGTGTTAATGTTTCAAATGTGTATCATAATGTGTAAAATTGTGTAACAGAATTGTCTACAATAAATCTTTTGGTATTTGTGGTGGGTGTTTCTGAGTTTGAAGTGTGATACTGGGATGCGGTGACAGTATAGATTCTTACTGGTATGTTTAAATTAATTCCTCTATTTCTTGCCAAAAAAAAATGTTGCAGCCATACAAGATAAAGGATTACAGTTACATAAAAGTCTAAAAAAAATTGGAAATGGACATAATTATTTCTGACGGCTTGGGGCAGAAGAAAACTGCATAAATGAGCTCAGAGCTTCCTTAAAGCCAAGGCAAAGAGAGAATCAGCTCCCGGTGTCTAACAAAGGAACATACCAGGTTATCTGGCAGGGTAAAATTGGACAGTGTTGAGGTCTGAAAGAAGTTACTCCTGTGACACAGTCCTTATGCTGTGACCATCTGCTAGCATATGGCTCAAAAATAATGAAAAATCCAGAAACATCAGAGCCGAACGATTTTGAAATTTCATCTTTGGTTCTTCAAAGGCATTATGATACAGTCCAAGTATGTAACTTTCTAGGGACCAGACTTCGCTGAGAGTCAGAATGGAGAGTCAAAGAGTCTGGCGGCTGAGAGTGAGGGGTGTGCCTAGGCTTGCCTTCATAAATGTTTATTGTCTCAGCGAAGGTTTTGGCAGAGCGACACAGCAGGCTCGGATCAGTGCCACAGGCAGTACCTTGAATGACTTGGACTCCAAGTTATTGATTGAAGGAGCCCTGTGTGAATCGGGCCAACAGAGCTGGGTTTGAGGCTTCATCTTCACCCTGTTCAAAGGGGAGGTTCTTCCATCTTTCGGGTGGGCTGCAGGGCCTGGCTTTTCTCAAAAGCTGCTTTTGGGAATGTGGCCTGAGTCCTGGAGTTCTGTACCATGGAGCATAGAGAGGCGAAACCTCGATGTAAATGCCTGCAAACCACCTTGACTTGTGGAAGGACCTTTAGGACTTTCCGCCTGCATAGCACAGCCCGTGGCTGCTTGAAGCAGCTCCTGCAGTGGCAGCTTGAGTCGTGAAATAAACTTAACATTTTCTTTTGTCTGGAATTTGCTAACAGGTTGAACTGCTTTTTACTTATTTATTTTGAGACAGTCTGGGCCGGGCACGGTGGCTTATGCCTGTAATCCCAGCACTGGGAGGCCGAGGTGGGCAGATCACAAGGTCAGGAGATCGAGACCATCCTGGCCAACATGGTGAAACCCCGTCTATACTAAAAATATAAAAATTAGCCGGGCCTGGTGGCGGGTGCCTGTGATCCCAGCTACTCGGGAGGCTGAGGCAGGAGAATCACTTGAACCTGGGAGGCGGAGGTTGCAGTGAGCCAAGATCGTGCTATTGCACTGCATCCAGCCTGAGCGACAGGAACAAGACTCCATCTCAAAAAAAAAAAAAAAAAAGACGGAAGCTGCTCTCCCACCCAGGCTGGAAGGCAGTGGTGTGATCTCAGCTCATTGCAACCTCCGCCCCCTGGGTTCAAATGAGCATGTCTGACTAATTTTTGTATTTTTAGTAGAGATAGAGTTTCACCATGTTGGCCAGGCTGGTCACAAACTCCTGACCTCAAGTGACCTGCCCGCCTCAGCTTCCCAAAGTGCTGGGATTACAGGCATGAGCCACCATGTCCGGCTTAATTTTTATTTTTAAAAACTTTTTCTTTACAGAATTATTACAAAAACATTTATAGAAACTTTAGCAAGCATAAAAAATGTGTTTTAAAAGCTCCTCATAATTCCCCCTCTGAAAGATAATCACTGCTGAGACATTGCTCAGTGCCTGTCCGTCTGTCTGCTATGCGTATTATACATGTGTGTGTGAGATAGGTAGGAGTTGGGGCCACATGGTTGACACTTGTCTCAGTTGCTCTTGGATCACTTGCTGAACATGTTAGGCATGATTATTTAGACCTAAGTGAGTGGGAAGGAGTTTTATCAGAACCCACATCTCATAAATAAAGAGGCCAGGCTGGGTGCCGTGGTCACACCTGCAATCCCAGTGCTTTGTGGAGGCTGAGGCAGGAGGATTGCTTGAGCCCAGGAGTTCAGGACCAGCCTGGGCAACCATAGGGAGACCCTCTTTCTACAAAATTTACAAAAATAATAAAAAATAGCCGGGTATGGTAGCTCAATGCCTGTAATCCCAGCACTTTGGGAGGCTGAGGTGGGTGGAACATCTGAGGTCAGGAGTTCAAGACCAGCCCGGCCAACATGGTGAAGCCCTGTCTCTACAAAAATTAGCTGGGCATGGTGGTGGGCGCCTGTAATCCCAGCTACTTGGGAGGCTGAGGTGGGAGAATATCGCTTGAACATGGGAGGCAGAGGTTGCAGTGAGCCGAGATTGTGCTGCTGCACTCCAGCCTGGGCAACGGGGAAAAAAAAAAAAAAAGCCAGGCATGGTGGTGGCATGCCTCTGTGGTCCCAGCTACTCGGGCAGCAGAGGTCGGGGGATCGCTTGAGCCCAGGAGGTTGAGGCTGCAGTAAGCAGTGATCACACCACTGCAGCCTGGGCGACAAAGCGAGACCATCTTGGTGATGAGGATGGTGCACCCTCAGAGGAGCACTGGAGTTGGTGTTTGTGAAAAGCTATATGCTGTGCATTGCAGAGGCTCTTGACCATTTGTTTGCCTTGCAGTCAGGCCTGTCTGGTGTGGTGAGGCCTCCACTGCGGCTACCCCACCAGCACTGCCAGGAAGGGGCAGGCCTGGTTGGTCCTGGCTGAGGTGCAGCAGAGCTGACCAGCCCATTATAGGAAAAGAGCAAACGAGCATCCCAGGTGCTGTGCAGGGTGACATTGGCCAGGGGGTGGTGAGGGGCTGTGAGCACAGGGCATCAAGCTAGAGGACGCTGGGGGCAGCAGGTGGGAACAGAGCTGGCTCCGGGGAAAGTGAGGAGGGGGGACTAAGGCAGGAAAGAATAATCCTAACACCTGTGTCTTAGTTAGTTCCTGTACTGAGCACCCCACCCATAAACACGGATATTCTCGGCAAGTTACGAAGTGTAGCTGGTAGTGTCCTCACTTTTTGGGTAAAGAAACGGAGCCTCAGTTGCTCACAGGTAGCGAGTGGAGAAGCCAGGATCAGAGCCTGAGGAGCTTCAGAGAGCCCCTTTCCCCGAGGCGCCTGGGTGAGGGTGGGAGACGGGGTGGGTTCTGTGGGCTGCACCTAACACGTGCCCTGCAGCCCACACAGCAAGAAGTGCTCAGGATCAACAGGCCTCTGAGGTGTGGAGGCAGTGGGCCCCATTGAAGTCCTTAGCACCAAGAGACCGGAGAAAGAGAGCATGAGAAGACTCATGTTTATAATTTAAGAAATTGAAACTGTACATTTTTGCATTTTAGTAAAACTGAAATTGTACAGTTTAATCTCATTTCCACAGACACCCAGCAGGCAGCCTCTTTTCTCTTAGAAAAATCAAACATGCAAGCCGTGAAGTCTGAAATAGCAGAACCCCTTGGATAAGCACACGGTTTGGACTTCTTTAAAGTGAGCCTCTCACCAAGAGCATTTCCTTTGCTGGCATGAGGGGAGGGCTATGCCTGCCAGGGCTAGCACCTGGAAGGGACGCTGACAGGCAGCCTGAGCTGGAACCACTGTCCCACCTGCACGTCTGATGGCTCTGAGACCCGAGTGCCACCATCTGCAGCTTAAATGCTCGTCAGACTAGAGCCACTTGTGGGCCGGAGAGGAAGAAAGATCCAAAGGGAAATCCACAAGTTTCCTTACTGAAGACTGTCCCGAGCTTGTGCCTCTAAGATTTAAAAAGGGATGTAGACCCTTCAAATGTGTGAAGGGCTGCTGTGCAAAGGGACCAGGCGTGACCCATGTGGCCATGCTGGCTGGAATTTACGGAGAAAGTTAGGAGAGAGCTTTGCAAAGAAAATGAACTGCCGCTTCAAAAGGTGGTGAGTTCCCTGTCACTGTACATGTGAGCAGGGTAGACAGAAGGGGAAGGGTTGGTGTCGATGACATTTTAAGGTATTTCAGGGAATGAGACAATGCCACCTTCCCAAAAACAGTCCCCGTTCTTAGCCAGTGTGTACGGTAGTGTCCTTCTCGTCATCCTTATATTAGGGGGGGAAATAATTAGTAATAAAATGTAGATTCAGTCTTTAGACACCTACCACAAGGTAAATGTGATTCATTCAATCCCAAGAAATGTTTTGTTAAAACATGGGGCTCATCTTGGCCATACGGAGGTCTGTGAAGTGGAAGTCCGTGACTGACGGTCTGTTTCTTCCGGTAATTTCCTCCTGGATACTCAGCATCACCATGAGTCATACAGGTGATTGCCCAAGATTCCTACAGCTTCAACTGCAGGGACCATTTGTAGGAAGAGCCAAGGGTCTCATCATAGGTTATAAAATTAATCAAGTGCTCATGCATCCTGGGAAATCCACCAAAAGTGGACATAACTGGTTCTTTCAAGGGCCGGATGTGTCCACATTCCTTAGCTTCCATGGACCAATTCGGTTCCCAACTGACTTGATCCTCAGGCTCCTCTGATTTCAAAACCCAGAGATGGCCAGATGGCAGTTACGAACGCGGGAGCCTTCCACAGGCTTCTCAAGAGGACGCTTGAGGCTGAGCTGAGCTGGGTGTGCCAAGTCCATCGGTGCATCTGCCCTGCACCAGCACCTCGGCCCTGATGACAGGTTTGAGAGGGGCTGTGCCCTCCTGGAGGGGCCCAGGCCATGCTCTTGCCCAGCCCTCTCCTGCCAGCAGCCACGGTGTCACGGTGCAGGCAGTCACACGTTGAGAATCCGGGGAGCTGAGGCCTGAAAGATGGCGGAGGGGTTAGGAGTGAACTTCTTCCTCACCTCTGGGACCTGAAAAATGGAGTGTGGCCACATATCAGCGGAACTTTTCCTTACCTCCCTACCCCCCAGCTCCAGGAAAAAATCCCCTCCCATCCTCTAGGAGTCGAGACCCGAAGGGTCAGAGGAGACTTGCTCACCGTGAGCCGTAGGCGTCATGGCATTAGTGGCTCAGTGGCACATGGACCTTCCATTCTGCTCCCTGAACCGCCTGGGAATCGGGGAGCCGAGGTGCCCCCACTCCCTCCCATCGCCTCTTTCCTCTTACATAAATACTCCGGTACTCGGGCCAAGGGTAAGATGGGGATTTAGGACGCAGACACCCTGCTCACCAGAGAGGCCAACGCTAGAGGGCCACCCAGCTGGCTAATGATGAAGGAGTACCTTGGGTTTTTGCTCGGGACATCTGGTTGGCATTGCTATCCCTGGTCATAATTCCATTTTACACCATGAAAATCTGGCTCCTAATCCCTACCCAGATAAAGAGGCTTCTATACCCACACCTCTGCCGCACCAGCTTCAGGCTGACCTGGAAGCCGGCCCCAGGGCTGCTGTCCCATCCCGAAGTGTGGGTTGTGATGACTCGGGCTGGTTTTGCCTTTGTGGATCTTGAGGGCTTCACTCCAGTCCAAGCCTGGAATTCCTGCCTGGAACAGAGAACACGGTCACAATCTTGCACAGGGTCAGCCATCCCTTTACCCGACTCCCAGGGGCTGCTGCTCTGCCCCATGCACGGCCCTGCCCACTGCTGAGACCCTCAGCTCCAGGCAGTCCTTATCCTCTTCCCAAAAACAGAACTGGCAAGGCAAGCGCACTCCCGCGCAAGCCCAGCTCCGGGAAAAAGTAGGTGTGTGGCCACCCGGCCCCTCACCTCAGTGATCCACTGGGAAATCTGGGCTGACCCCAGCCCCTAAGGAAGTAGGAAAGGAAGCTTATTCTCACACTGCAGGCGAGCGACAGGCGCAGGGCAGAGCTCATTCAGCACCTGCGTCTCATCCAGAACGCGCCAGCACCTGGTACTGCCAGGTCTTGGAGATGCCCAGCCCTGGTGCTCTCCCTGCACCCCTGCAATTCTCCCACGCCTGCTCCTCCAGAGCCAGGCTGCTCCAAGAGACCCAGGTCATGGTGGCCACTTATGCCTGTAGAGGAAATGCCTCCAGCACCAGGCACAGCCCTGGCTCACCAGACCCGCTTAAGAGAACTTAGTTTTTTATACTTTGTCTCATTAACTCATGCAGAAGAATGGATCGCAGTGACCATCTCAAAAGACTCCAAGGTGGCCTGGCCTTTGCACAGCTCCGTGCATGGTGGAGGGAGGGAGTGGATCATGTGCTCCTGCTGAGCCTGTGGCAGGGAGGGTGGTGTGATGGGGGAAGGCGGCCCCTGGAGGGAGCGGATGAGGCTGGCGCCGCTGGCTCCGTGTCCTGGGAGCAGCTTTTCTCCATGAAAAGACAGTGCTTCCATTGCTCTGAACACAAGGGACCTCCTTTAGTGCTACCCACTCCTCTGTACGGTGGGGAGCTCAGAAGGCAGAATCCTTGTGTCCCGGGAGCACCTGGCCAAGGTGGAAGTGTCCAGCTAGCTGGGCCCAGCACCCACGTGAGCACGGGATTGCTCCTGCCCAGGCTGGGCTCTGCCAGGGTTTGGCTTCAGGCCCCGAGGTCAACAAAGCTGCCTTTCTCCTTGGCAGCTGCACAGCTGGGGCACCACTGGGCAGGCTGTGTGGGCAGGAAATGGCCGTGTCCATGGCCAGCACTGGGGTGCCAGGAGGAGAGCTGGGCCGGGGCCCCATCAGGTAATTTTCACTCCCGAAGCTGTGAGGTTCTAAAGACCAGCTGCCTAAACCATCTGCTGCCCTGTTTCTCCTGGGGAAGCAGGTCCTCCCCTGGGCGCGCCCTTCTGTCCCCAAAACACTTCGCGTGCCCATGCTGAGCCCTGGGTCTGGCATCCTGAGCCTGCTGCCCTGAGGTGGCTGCAGGGGTCCCAGAGCAGGAAGTGACCAGAGCCACAGATTACAGCAATCCTGGGGGCCGCCAGAGGAGGGACCCAGGACTGGAGTCCAGATGGGAGAGGGGATCTTAATGGAATCGGCAGGACACAGTGACTGGAGAGAAAGAAAACAGACTAATGGCTCAGGCCAAGAAGACTAGTAAGAAATACAGGCCCCCCTGCCTGCTATGCCCCCCTCACAATGCTCAAGCATGTCCCAGCATCAGCCCCAGAAGGAGGATTGGGAGGCCTGGGTTCTCAGCCCAATATGGTTTCAGACAAATTGCTCAACTTCCCTGAGCCTCAGTTTCTTCTGAAAAGTGGGGCTGCTGTCCCATGTGCCTGAGGTCATTGTGAGTCTTTGTATCGGGCACTCAGTAAAGTGGGGCCGAGTCTTGTGGAACTTGAACGATCAGCCCTCTGATTGCCCCGCCTAGGAAAGAAGGAAGAAGGAAGGAAGGCTGGCACCAGGGAGCAAGGACTGTCTTCCAGAAGTGGGCGGGGCTAGCACCTGGGCTGAACGGCCAATGGCCTGGAGAGAATTCGGAGGGAGCCTGTCAGGTGGAAGGAGCCAGGCTGGCTGTGGGTAGGACCTGCTGTGCCCATGTGGCCAGGCAAGCAGGCAAGCAAGGCAGATCAACTCACATGCAGACCAGAAGCCAGCAAGGCAGGCCCTGCAGGGGTGAAGAAGTTGAGGCCTGGCGATCCTGGGTAACCCTCAAGAACCTTGAGTTAGGAGTGGCCTCACATCTTCGGGATTCCTGGCTCTGTTCGTTTCCTTGGCTTTCTGAATTTCTTAAAAGTTTGCTTAGATGATGTGCATCTTGCAAGACAAGGCTGGATGGAGTGGCTTGTGCCAGGTCCCAGAGCTGGAGAGTGGGGGTCCCAGAGGCCCGCTGGCATGGCACTGGGGGGGTCAAGTTCAATAGTGATCCTGTGTTTCTGTCCAAATTGGGGGCAGGGGTCCGGGCAGCCAAGCTCTTGCTATTCCTGCTTTTTGGATGAAGAAAGGGTCAGAAAGGCTGACCCGGCCAGGTGCGGTGGCTCACTCCTGTAATCCCAGCACTATGGGAGGGCAAGGCAGGAGGATCATGAGGTCAAGAGATCGAGACCATCCTGGCCAACATGGTGAAACCCCATCTCTACTAAAAATACAAAAATTAGGCCAGGCACAGTGGCTCATGCCTGTAATCAGAGCACTATGGGAGGCCGAGGCGGGCAGATCACGAGGTCAGGAGATGGTGACCATCCTGGCTAACGTGGTGAAACCCCATCTCTAGTGAAAAAAAAAAATCCATAAAAATTAGCCAGGCGTGGCAGCAGGCACCTGTAGTCCCAGCTACTCAGGAGGTTGAGGCAGGAGAATGGCGTGAACCCAGGAGGTGGAGCTTGCAGTGAGCCGAGATCGCTGCCACTGCACTCCAGCCTGGGTGACAGAGTGAGACTCCACCTCAAAACTAAATAAATAAATAAATAAATAAA
>NW_012115655.1:2008219-2009756 GCF_000951035.1 Colobus angolensis palliatus
TCTGCCTCCCAGGTTCAAGCGATTCTCCTGCCTCAGCCTCCTGAGTAGCTGGGATTACAGGTGCCTGCCACCACACCCAGCTAATTTTTAGTAGAGATGGGGTTTCACTATGTTGGCCAGGCTGGTCTCGAACTTGTGATCTGTCCGCCTCAGCCTCCCAAAGTGCTGGGATTACAGGTGTGAGCCACCGCACTCGCCCTCTTTTTAACTTTTAAATAAAACATAATACTAACTTCTGTGATAAGCATCCTTACTGCTAAATCTTTGTTCATATCATCATTTCTTTGGGATAAATTCCTACCTGTGGAATTAAAGAGCCAAAAGGTATGACCTTTATCCTCCCAATTTTATTAGTTTTAAAAACCAAGCTGGGCACAGTGGCTGATGCCTTTAATTCCAGCACTTTGGGAGGCTGAGGCAGGAGGATCACTTGAGCCCAGGAATTTGAGACCAGCCCAGGCAACACAGACCCCATCTCTTAAAAAAAAAAAAAACAGGTGTAGTGCCCGCCTGTGGTCTCAGCTACTCAGGAGGCTGAGGTGGGAAAATCACTTGAGCCTGGGAGGTTGAGGCTGCAGTGAACTGAGATCATGCCACTGCACTCCAGCCTGGGCAACGACAACAAAACCCCCCCCAAAAAAACCCCAACCATATCAAGGCATTATTTCCAAACCATACAATTCATCCATTAAAAACGTACAGCTGGATGACTTTTGAAAAATGTATCCACTTGGGTACCACCACCATTATCAAGACACAAAGAACATTCCATGTCCCCAGGAGGAGGCTCCCTCATAGGTCCTCACTTTGTAAGGAACTCGCTGGGGGACAGTGGTTGCAGGGTGGGTCTTGCATTCACTGACACGTGCTCAAGCTGAGCTGCTAAAGCTGGAGTGGGCAACACCGAGCCGCAGTGCTCAGGCCCTAGCCAGCTGGAGGGGCCTGAATGGCAGAGAGTCTGGAAGGCCAGAGGTCCTGAGAGTGCAGCTCATTCCAGTGGCTGAAGTTCTAGGCACCAGAGCAGGGCAAGGGGTGGAGCTTGCAGGGCGACAGCTTCAGCTCCGGGAAGGAAGCGCTTTCTGTTAGTTACAGCAGTCTGACCATGGAGCGAGCTAATTTGCATGGCGCTGGGCTCCTCTTTACTAGGGATGTTCTAGCAGAGGCTTAGCTTTTATTTACTTGAGACAAGGTCTTGCTCTGTTGCCTAGGTGGATTGCAGTGGCACAAACACTGCTTACTGTAGGCTTGACCTTGCAGGCTTGAGGGATCCTCTCACCTCAGCCTCCCAAGCAACTGGGACCACAGGCAGGCACCACCACACCCAGCTAATTTTCTATTTTTTGTAGAGGTAGGGTCTCACTATGTTGCCCAGACTGGTCTTGAACTCCTGGGCTCAAGTGATCCTCCCACCTAAGCTTCCCAAAGTGCTGGGATTACAGGTGTGAGCCACCCTGCCTGGCTGTCTTAGCTTTTAGAAGCAGTCCCTCAGCCAGGCACGGTGGCTCATGACTATAATCCCAGCACTTTGGGAGGCTGA
>NW_012115655.1:2010562-2012015 GCF_000951035.1 Colobus angolensis palliatus
AAAAAAAAAAAAAAAAGTTAAAAAGATAGGTAATACATGGACATGTTACAAAGGGAAAAAAAAAAAGCAATGGTTCAAAAGAGCAGAGTAAAAAGCCTCCTTCCACCCCTGGCAGTCCCCATCAAGTTCCTCTCCCTAACGGTACCATCTCCTCAGACATCCATCAGAGGCATCTTGTGCTTATTTGAGCATATGTGTGTGTATTAATACCCCTTTTTAAAACACAAATAGCCTACGTGCTGCTGTGCACCTTGCTTTTTTGGTATGCGTATATTTAAGATCCGCTGGGCTTCAGTATCCCATTCCATGGCTGTGCTGTAATTAACCAGTTCCCTACATCAGCAGGACAAGGGGGTTGTTGTACAATGTCTCCATGTATCTTACACTCCTGAGCTCCCCCATTACCTTTTGGATACCTGTAGGGAAAATCCCTACTAGTGAACTAGCTGCACCAAAGGAAAAGTAGTGCTTTTAATAGCCCCACATTAGAAACACCCTAAATAGTCAATGGTAAGGAAGTAGATAAAACTTTAAGATATACAGGCATATCCATAGGATAAAATACTGCACGTTTATTAAAATTCATGTTGCAGAACATCTAGTAACACGAACAGACTTCTACAACTGGTGAAAAAAGTGTACAGTAAGACTCTAACCATGTAAAAATATATCAGTGCATATGCACCAAATGCACATTACGAAGTAGAAAGAACACGTCTGGGGAGGGATTAAGGAGATAATTATTTTGTTGTAATTTCTGTACTTTCCCATTTTTCTAAAGTATGAATTACTTTTGCAATAAAAGGGAGACAGCCCTCCGTAGGAGCAGAGCTGGGCTGGGAGGCGCGGAGGGCCCGCAGACCCGCCCTTCCTGAAAGCCAAGTCAGCAGCCCCTGTCACAGTGGGACGCTGAAGGGCTCACCCACTCGGGACCCTGCGCTCGGTCCTCACCACCAACGCCTCCACAGAAGGCAGTGACCGGAGGCAGTTGGGGGACTTGGCCTGCGCGCACGCCTCGCACGGCTAGGCCCGGCGGTGGGAGTTAAAGGGAGGCCGATTCCAACTCGGCTGAAGGCAGGCCATTCTGACGGCTGCCCCCAGGAGGGCAGCTGCGAGGGCGGCGGCGCGCTCCCGGCACAGGGGTGCTCGAGCAATGAGTCCGGGCACGCAGCAGCGAAGGCGACGCCTGCAGTGCCCACGGACCAAAGCGGGTGACCTCTGAGGCCGCCGGCAGCTCCCAGGTCGCGTGGGATCCGGACTCCAGGCGCCTCCGCTCTCCCGCCCACCCCATCCCGCTGGCTCCGGGCCTCCGCGTCCTCCCACCACAAGGTGGGGACTCGCTGCGGTCCCTACCCAGCCCATACCTGTACGACGTGGTCGCTGCTCCAGCCGCGTCCGCGTCGCCCATGGGCAGCACGTACACCCCGCGGGCGCCGGGCGCAGGTGGCGCGGA
>NW_012115655.1:2012545-2048606 GCF_000951035.1 Colobus angolensis palliatus
CGGCAGCCCCACTTGGCCTGGGCCGGCTGCGTACGGCTGGAGCTGGAGGGAGCGGGGACGGGGGAAAGGCTGCACCGTCGCCAGGGGGCACCGGAAACCGCCTACAGTCATTTACAAGTGTCCATCTCGAAGACTGCCTCAGAATTGAATCCAAAGTTCCCTCAGTGTCATCTTATAAATGGCCCCGGCTTCGCAGAGGCCGAGGGCCGGATGGTCGCAGGCGGGTGCAGTCCGCCAGCTGGGAGGGTCTCCACGTGGCCTCGGGACGCCCGGCAACTGCTGCATTTGTGCCAGGCTGCACCTCTGGGACTCCGCGAGCACAGGGGCAGGTGCAGCAGTGAGGGTGTCAGGAAAGACTCGGGGCCCTGCTTCCTGGAGAACACGTGTTTCAGTCAGCCTGTGAGTCGCCGCCTATTTGCCTTTACGATGCTAGTCTACATTTGTGACAACCAATCCACTTTTCATTAGAATTGGCATTAGCCACCAATCGACCTTGTCCTAGGTTCTGAAATTCCTAATTTTAAAGCATGGCCATTTGCAAAGGCTTTAGTTTGATAAAGGGGCCACAGAACTGGCCACTAAGCTATCAAGTTCCTTTCCTCCTGCGCATGCATGGCTCTGTTCAGGCAGAGCCGTTGAGGGATCCTCCAGTGTAAAGGCAGGTCTGTTCAATGCAGGACACGGCCTCAAACAACTCCCTGGCCACCCACAAAAGCCTTTCTGAATATTTGAACGTGCTCTCGGTATACACTGCAAACCAATGACTAATAACACTACTGAGACAGCATTAATTACCCAGAGCTCCATTTCAAGATTGTACTTGGAAGGTATCCAGTCTGCGCCCGGGAGAGGACTGCAGTACATCCCTGGCCAGTCAGAAAACAGATTCATCTCCCAAAACATTGCCTGCCTTAGCTTGAAGTTGTAGCAAAGTGACATGACGGCTGCCCAGAAGTGGCAGCAGGTCAGCTGAGCAGGCCAGGCCGTGGCTCAGCAGGCAGCAGGCAAGGCGCCACGTGTAGGGGGAGACCCTGGAAGATGACACACAGGCCCGCGTAAGAGTGAATTGCCTTTGTGGACTGTGCGCCACAGCCCTGGGTTAGCCAGCCTGGCAGATGACGCTTGGCACTAAAATTCTCCATCTCGCAGGAAAAGAGAACAGCTCTCTTTTTATTACTTCATTGATCAAACAACAAAGAGCACTTACTATGCGCTAGGACTAATTCCGGGTGCCTTCAGGAGGTTTATGTGGTAGTGACGGATGGAAGTAAGTGTAATTGAACTGATGAAGCCAGGTCAGCATGAGAGGGAGGCGGGTTGGGGAAGGCTGGACTTGCCACCTGTTGTGAGGGAGGGTGGTTGGGCCAGGTGGGAATGTAGGTCACAGGGAGGAGGGTTCAGCTGAGGTAGCAGATCATGGAGGGTCTTGGCAGCCACACTAAGGAATTTTAGTTTTTCATATGGCTGGATGCGGGTTGGCTCATGCCTGAAATCCCAGCACTTTGGGAGGCTGAGGCAGGACTGTATGAACCCAGGAGTTTGAGACCTGCTTGGGCAACATAGTGAGACCCTGTCTCTACAAAAAACTTGTAAAAATTAGCCAGGCCTGTGCCTGTAGTGCCAGCTACTTGGAGGCTGAGGCTTGAGCCCAGGACTTCAAGGCTACAGTGAGCTATGATTGCACCACTGAACTCCAGCCTGGATGAGAGAGACCCTGTTTCAAATAAATGAAAGTTTTTCACGGGTGACAACCAAGGAATGACAGACGCGTTGTTAGCACTCTGGCAGGCATATGGAGAAGCACAGGGACGCTTTGGAGACCAGATGGATGAACAGGCTCAACAGTCCAGGGACTAAGAGGTGAGGACCACCATGGAGGCACAGGCACTGGGAGCGCTGAGGGGCTGGATTCTAGAAATATGAGGCGAGAGAGGGAGATCTCGAATGGCTCCGGGTTTCAGACTTCACTGATCGCTCATGTCACTCCTTAAGCCGAGTGCTATTTGAGGGGCCTGCGCAGGGTGGAGGGTAGGGTCCCAGCACCTGGAACCGTGCATGTGTTGCGGTAGACACATTTACTAAGAGTACAGATTCTGTGGGTCTGGAGCTCAGAATCCTCACAGATAACTGAGGCTACGGGAAGTGCACCCACTCAAGAAGCGTGTGGAATGAGGGAGACGGCAGCCACGGCACGTTCCTAGGTGCCCCACACTTCAGGTGCTGGAGGCGGCAGCACAGCCCAAGAGGCCCATGAGCCAGGGAGTGCATGGCCTTGAAGGCAGTGATCGCTGGTCCCCGGAGAAGCCAAGAAGAGAAATGAAGCACCCTCGTGGGCAATCAGGAGGGGGGCTGTGGATAGCAAGGCTCTTCTGGCCACAGCCAGGCTCTGGCCTCCCCATGCCACGCAGAGGCTCCAGCAACGAGGGGTTTTATGGACCAGGAGGTGCTACAGGGAGTTCTTTTTCCCAGTCACAAAGCAGCGACAGAGAAACATCTTCATTGCCTCTTTGCCTGGTCTGCCCAAAGCATAATGTCAATTAATGTTGGATTCTAGAGGGAATGTCCCTATGAACTCAGCCTCCTATCCCATCTCTGGAAAATGCATCTTAACTCATCTGTGTCGCAGAGTTGTTAGCGGATGTCAGAGCAAAGCAATGTGGCCTTGGACACTGCCCTACACCACATGTGCCCTGTTTCTTCACTGGCAAAATGATGGCTGGGTTAAGATAACTCTCTCCCCTAGAAGTGATACGAGTTCAGAACAGAATCCTGTGCCTGCGAATAATAACTGTCCATCACAGTAGAAATCCAGCCTGATGGAAGGAGGATATGAAGGACTGCCAAATACTGGACAATTTCTATGTGCTGGGTGTGTGCTCCCATGCAGTTCTCACCTACCTGGCGAGGTGGGCACCACTCCCGCTCCTTTTCCAAAGCTGCCGTTCCCATCGCCCCATGGCACACAACCTGAGTCAGATCGGCCACATGAGGCTGACGTCAGGGCCTTCACTCCTCCCAGGACAAAGGTGCAAGACTTGGCGTAACATTTTGAGGCCATGAAAAGACTAAAAATTCTCCTGTAACTCACTTCAAGAAGAACAAACTCTCAAACTGCGTTTCCTAGATGTCATTCTCAAGCACGAGGGTAACATGAATTCCCCGACAGTGAGGCTGTGATGACAACCACCACTATCTATTTCAGTAAGACGCTTCAATTAGAACATACTTTCAAACCGAAGATAAAATTCGGCTCAGCTTCAAGTCTGAATTTACCCAAATCACTTCCTTCTACCTCTTAATTTCTCTACAAATTGAACCTAGAAAGCAAAACCTGAAAATAGCTTTTTGTATGTGCCACTCACTGCCAGAAAACACTACCTTTCCTGGGAAAATTGAGAAAATACTGCAGCTGTTATTTCAGATCATGCCGGAGAGGGGATACTCTTGACTTTTACTTGCAGCCAACCCAGGGAAGGGGTAGGTAAGGAAGAGTGAAGGCTAAGCAGAGGCGCTGGAGGGTCCACAGACAGGCACCAGCGCCTTCACGTTCTGATCAGGCCTTTCAGCATGCACTCTCCCCAGGTCCTGGCTCAAATGATGTCAATGCAATGACCAAAGCAAAATGCCAGAGCCGTGTCCGCCCCTTAAAGAGAGAACGCACACATCTGCTTACAAACTAGATAGAAACCTTTATTTCACAACTTTATCATCATTCACTTTCTAAAAAGACAGACTAGGGGACACAGCTGAAAACACTGGGAGGCCAGATGCTGGCATCTTCCAGGCGGGAGCATAGCCGTGGTCACTCGGGCCGGTGTCTCCTGGGGCTCTCAGGCGTCATGGACGAGATGCATCACTACTGTCCAACCCCAGTTTTACTTAGAGCCACCTCCTTTTTTGGGGCCATTAGTCCTTATTTCATGCCAGATTTTCACTAGAGGCTCCCTGTTCTTCCAAATCAGTTCATGACCATAAGTAACATACCATCTGGAGAAAAGAAAAACAAACCAGGTCTGATATTCAAACAGTGTGACATACAAATGGTAAGCAGCATGGTGATAGCTACAAAGTTGACATTTTAAAAATCGAATGACACTCACTATGTAGCCTATTAAAACTGACTCACTTAGAGAAATGATTGAGCTTTCACATTAGAATATGTAAAAGGCAGAAGTAGGATGGGACGATGGCTGAATGCTCTGCGATGTGTAAGTACTTCACATATACTACTTTTGATTCACCACTATCTGCAAGTTAAGTACCACTTTTCCCATTGGAGACATGAGGCAACCAGGTCTGAAAGACAGTAGCTTGTCCAAGGTGCTAATAGTTTCTAAGCGGTCAATCAAGGCTCACTCGCAGGTCAGACTGACTCGATATTCTGAAGTGTCAGAATTAGCACTGACCCAGGATGGCTATCCCAGCTGACATGCCTCCATCATCTTCCTCCTAGCTATACGAAGGGTGGACAGCTCATCCAAACTCTGCCCCACTTTAAGATCCATAGTTCCGATCCCCACTCTCCTGTTCACAAAGCCTAATTGCTGACTGCGGCCTCAAGCAATGAGCCTGGGAGGCTGACACACAGAGAAGTTTAGTAACTTCGCCTGCTCAGGCTCCACAATGAGGAATCAGCAGACTGAGACTAGAACCCGAATCTGCTGCTGAGGCCTGTACTGCAAGCACTGGACTTTTCTGCAGCGTGTAGGGAGCATCTTCTGTGAGCTGAGGAGCACACTGAGCTCTGGGAAGGGCCTGCCTCGAGAAGCTCCTGAGGGCACTGGGGGTGTAGAAAGGCTTCCTGGAGGACGTGGGGTGGATTTCCAATGGCAGTTAGTGAGAGCTGGCTATTGAAACCTTTATTTTTGCTCTGGCTTCCCCAAACAGATTTCATGTTTCTTGAGGCAGAGACCAGATTTTGTTATCTTGCATCTAGCTCCCAGACACCTGACTGAAAAAATGCTGTTTGACTTAGAGATCAGAATAGCAGTTTAATGTTTTAATATTTTAAAAAATGTTTTGAATGTATATGTTTCATTATAAAGGGCTCGATTTGTACCTGAATATTAATATTCACTAAATATAGTTAAAATCTGATTATACACATTAATCAGCATGTAATAAAAATTCTGTGCTTAGTCTCTGAATTTAGAACAGGAGAAAAAGGAGCACCCTAATATTCCAATGCAATTGTAAAAATTCTCCCCCCAAAAATCACTTTGTCAGGAACTCTTCATTAATAAAGTGTTTTCCAAAATCTTTTTTGTTGTTAGACAGAGTCTCGTCCTGTTGCCCAGGATGGAGTGCAGTGGCGTGATCTCGGCTCACTGTAACCTCCGCTTCTCAGGTTCAAGTGATTCTCCTGCCTCAGCCTCCTGGGTAGCTGGGATTACAGGCAAGTACCATCACGCCCGGCTAATTTTTGTATTTTTAGTAGAGACAAGACGAGGTTTCACCATGTTGGTCAGGCCGCTCTCGAACACCTGACCTCAAGTGATCTATTTGCCTCAGCCTCCCAAAGTGCTGGGATTACAGGCATGAGCCACTGTGCCCGGCCACCCAAATCTTTTTAACCTACTTATTTCAAGCAAAGAGTCAAATACTTTAATTTTACAGGTATACTGTCTGACTATACTCATAAATCCAAATGGAATTTTTCATTTGGCTAAACTAAAATAGGGAAATGCAAGATGACTGATTTCTAGGGCACTCTTTTCTGCAGCGGCAGCGCAAGCCAGCGCTCATCTGAAACTCCAGCTCTGCAATTCTTGTGTGACCTGGATAAGTTACTTTCTTTAAGCAGTTTCTTTTTCTGTAAAATAAAATACCTCACAGGATTTTAAGAGAATTAAATCCTTAGCTTAGGCACACAGAAAATATTCAGCATATTAATATGTTAGCTATTACTATTGCAACAGTACAATGTGAATACTATAAGGTTTGGTCAGAGGCAAAGTCAGAGAAATGTATAAGTGGATAATAATGGAGTCTTTACCACCAACAAAATCAGTGCACTTTAACGAAAAAAAAAAATATTTTAGATTTCTAAATCTAGATTAAAGCTTTTAGAAAAGATGAATTCTGGACATGACTGAGATCCAGTAAATGAAAAGGAGTTTAAATTAGAAACAGTAAAGAGAAAGGATTCCTCCGCCTTTCAGACCCTGGACTTTAAAATGCATTTGATCCAATTATTTTCAGAATGGAAAAAGGCCATTTACTTATAGTCCAGATGAATAAAAATCTACTGGGGAGAAGACCCTTGAAGTACACATGGAAGGATCTAGATAAATTTAGAGCTCATAAAACAGAACCCCTTCATGTTTCTTATACTGTAACATCAGGTCAGTTTCTACTATTTATACTGCACTGCTGTTAGAGCTAGACCTTGCATGTACTACACACTAATCACTTAAAATGATAAATGGCATAATCACATTCAGTCCTGCCACCCACTGGGAAAAACTGCTTCACTTAGAATAGATTTTTCTTTTCAGTAAAAAAATTAAGTTTTCCATTGTCGCGGAACACAATAAAAACCAAGTATGGGCAAAAGGCAACACTAATGAGGACAAGACAGGCCCTGAGGGGATCCAGCTCAACAGACTCCTGCAGGAGGGTCTCCCACAGTCAGATGGTTGTCAAGAGTCCTGACCGTGTTTCTGTGATAGAGTTGCTACTAACTACTAGTGTAGGCAAAACCCCATTGTCTGAAGCACACGTGGTCTTGTAGCCACAATGCCATTTGCCGTGACCCAAGGAAGCAGTTTAGCAACCAATTCCACATGGTGTGATGGGGGTGGAAAGGGCTTATAGAGGTGGGTTTACTGCTCTGCTATTGAAGAGCTGTTTGGCCTGGGGAAGATAATGTCTGATCCTCAGTTTACCATCAGTAAAATGGGAGTATAACAGTGTAACATAAGGGAACTAGCTTGGTGCCTGCCTACAGCAGGTGCTCAGCAAGTGTCCACAATGGTTTGCAGTCACCGGCCTCTACTCCAGTCATGCAGAGTAATGGCTCCGCCAACTCAGCATGTCTGCACAGCACTGGTGAGACAGAGGTCGGGGTAACAGAGTGTCTGAAGGGGAAAAAGGAGATGACAGCACAGACTAGGGGCCAGGCGACAGTCTTCTAAGAGGGGGCTGAGAATAACAGGCCAGGAGTTGGGGCAACTTAAGGTTAAGGGTAGGGTAAAGGCACAGACTGTCTCTACGAATAAGCCAGGTAGGCTGGGTAAGCCCAAAGCAAGCCATGTTGAGGTTTCCTGACCCTCCCAAGCCCACGTGCTTCTGCTTCTGTTGCATAGCTCAATGTCTCACTCTGCCGTGGCACTGGGGGTGGGAGGAGGGCATGACCCAAGGAAGCAGTTTAGCAATTAATTACACTCAAACTTACATTCCAAAAAGAGCTCCCCCAAGATGTGCTGCATGATCAAAAAATTTCCATCCCAGGATCATTCCTGCTGTATCCATGGCGATAATGGCTTTCAGGGCCTGAAAGGCAGCAAGAAACAAGAGAAGCGGCACAACTGTGATTCCTCCAGCACTGACGTTTCTAACTTAAGGGCAAGAACCCAGTCAACATAAAAACATCACCACTATCCCCAGAACTGCACTTCATAAAAATACTTACATTCCCTGCTGTGAACGTGAACATCGGAAGGAAAATAATGGCAAGCCTCCCTTCTGGGATCTTAGTGCAGACAGCTGCGAGGACCGTCATGATGGCGCCAGACTGCAAAGTAACACAGCAGGGAGAATGGGAAACGCAACATGCAGCTGCTTATGGCTACAAGGTCTCAAGAGCAGCACATTTCCTAGAAAGTTTATATGCTGCACATTTCTAGGTGAGCACAAGGCTGAGGCAGACAGATTATCTGAGGCCAGGAGTTTGAGACCAGCCTGACCAATGCGGTAAAACCCTATCGCTACTAAAAATACAAAAAAAAAAAAAAAAAAAAAAAAAAAATTAGCCGGGTGCGGTGGCAGGTGCTTATAATCCCAGCTACTTAGGAGACTAAGTCCTGAGAATGCCTGAACCCGAGAGGCAGAGGTTGTAGTGAGCCGAGATTGTACCACTGTACTCCAGCGTAGGTGAAAGAGCGAGACTCCATCTCAAAACAAAATGAACAAAAAAGACTATATGAGAGTCCCTTGTACTATTTCCTTCAACTTTCCATAAGTTTTTAATTATTTATGAATGTTTTTTAAAAAAAGAAAAAGACACCTAAGAGCAAAATAACTTTTAAAAGAAGCCCCTATCATTAAAAAGCAAGGTTCCTACTTCTGGAAAATAGCATCTACCTCTCTTAATCAATGTTTTCTTGACAGGTTGCTTCACAATACAAGATTATCTTACATTTGGTGAATTACTAAAACTTTAAAGAAAAGTATTATGAGTCCCAGAGATCTCAGATGTCCCCAGTCCCTCATATAACTGCCAAGTGGCCTCAACAAGGAAACAAGCTCAGGTTGCAATCTTAGAAGTCAGGGTAACTTCAAGATGGAAGGAGAGCATGAACATTCCTCAAAAGGAGAGCCCAAGAAGACCTGAATTTTGACCAAGCTGGCTTCTGTGCAAGAGTCTATAATTGTAGCCAGGTACAGTGTCTCACGCCTGCAATTCCAGCACTTTAGGGGGCCAAGGCAGGTGGATCACCTGAGGTCAGGAGTTCAAGACCAGCCTAGCCAACATGGTGAAACCCTGTCTCTACTAAAAATACAAAAATTAGCTGGGCCCACGCCCAATGTAGTGAGACCCTATCTCAAAACAAAAGAAAAAAAGTTGAATGGACTGTTCAAATATGTTTGTAAATTACTGTATTGGTACTATCCTGGGTAATTTTTAAACTATTCTGTAGAGACGGAGTCTCCCTATGTTGCCAAGGCTAATCTCAAGCTCCCGGGCTCAAGTGATCCTCCCACCTGGGCCTCCCAAAGTGTTGGGATTACTGGTGTGAGCCACTGCACCCAGCCAATTGTGTTTTCTTATTCAAGTTGAGATTTTTCTGGTTCCTGATATGATGAGTGATTTTTCAGTTGAAGCCTGATCATTTTGGATATCATGAGACTTTGGATCGTATTGAAATCTACTGTTTTAGTTAGTCTTCTTCTGACACTGTTCTGATGGGGAGAGGGGATGCCGTGACTCATTACTGCTGGGTAGGAGTAGACATCCAGGTTGCTCACTCAGCCGCCTTTGCCTCCTGAGGGATAGGGGCTCTTGTCACTGCAGGGCAGGGATGGGAGCTCGGGGCATGCAGGCTACCTAGTGTCCTACCTCTGCTAATGTCGCTTTGGCTAGGAGGAGCAAGGGTGCTTCTTTCCACTGACACCGCCTGTTAGGCATATTGGGATGCCTCATTACAGTGTGGCAAGGGTGGAAGTCTAGGCTCTGCTCAGCCTTTGCGGGGCAGCCGTTTCTCTAAATATTATCTCCAAGGTTTCTGTTTTGCTAGGTTATCCTTTTTTGGTCCTTGACTAGAGAGAACATTTTGAGGGATGATCAGTATGAGGCCAAAAGAAAGCCCAGGGAACTCACCACCACAACATTCATTGAATCTCAGGCTTCCTAGCTGGTCCGCTTTCCTCTCTCTTCCTTTCAGAGTCGTCTTACATTTGTTTCATATGTGACACCCAGGGTCTTTAGCTCTGCTTAGCTTTTGTAAGCAGAGGGAGCAGATTCACTTAAATTATAATACCAAAAAAAGTTAAAAAACATAAGTATGATAGAATTGAAGATTATGTAGATACAGAAAAATGTTTACGAGCGCAGGCGCAGTGGCTCACAACTGTAATCCCAGCAATTTGGTAGGCCGAGGTGGGTGGATCACTTGAGGCCAGGAGTTGGAAACCAACCTGGCCAACATGGTGAAACCCCATCTCTACTAAAAATACAAAAATTAGCTGGGTGTGGTGGTGTGTACCTGTAGTCTCAACTACTCAGCAGGCTGAGGTGGGAGAATAACTTGAACCCGGGAGGCGGAGGTTGCAGTGAGATCGTGCCACCTCACTCCAGTTTGGGCAGCAGCGAGACTCTGTCTCAAAAAAATATATCTATGTTTATGAAATAAGTAAAAAAAATCAGATGTGCATATTGATTACAAGTATATAACCAGTGTACCTAAAAATACTGATGGAGAACAAAAGACCTTCATCTCTTCCCATGGACCCACACCTCTTAGGTCTGGTTGGATCAGGGTTCATGACTCACTGTACTGAAACTGTATGAATGTGAATGTTTTCTGAGAAGATAAGGTTTCATTTTCATTAAATTCTTCTTTCTGACTAGAAAAAGTGAAAAAAAATCTCTCTGCATGGGAGTAAGCCCAAACATTTGTCAAAAAACAAGTTGTGATTTATTCAGACGTATACTTAAATTTATATAAAAGCCACATTGAGAGAAAATTCTAGAAGGATGATGGAACTGCTTCTTTATCTTTAATATGCAATAATTACAATAAGTTATAATCACAAAACCAGTGTTACATAGAATTGTACAGATAATGACAATTTTTTTTTTAACAGAGAATAATCATCTATGGAATGGTAATTTAGAAGAACTTCATAGAATTATTATTATTATTATTATTTTTTGAGACAGAGTTTTGTTCTTGTTGCCCAGGCTAGAGTGCAAAGGCGCGATCTCGGCTCACCGCAACCTCTGCGTCCCGGGTTCAAGTGATTCTCCTGCCTCAGCATCCCAAGTAGCTGGGATTACAGGCATGCACCACCATGCCCAGCTAATTTTGTATTTTTAGCAGAGCCGGGGTTTCTTCATGTTGGTCAGGCTGGTCTTGAACTCCTGACCTCAGGCGACCCGCCCACCTCAGCCTCCCAAAGTGCTGGGATTACAGGCGTGAGCCACTGCGCCTGGCAGAACTTCATAGAATTTTAATGCTCTTTCATATCAACTAATCAAATTATATTTGCTTCATTTTGGGGAAAAATGTAATTTTTATTTGTTTTGGGTTGTTTTTTTGAGACAAAGCCTCACTCTGTCGCCCGGGCTGGAGTACAGTGGCGCAATCTTGGCTCACCACAACCTCAGCCTCCCAAGTAGCTGGGACTACAGGTGCACACGGCTGCCCCGCAAAGGCTGAGCAGAGCCTAGACTTCCACCCTTGCCACACTGTAATGAGGCATCCCAATATGCCTAACAGGCGGTGTCAGTGGAAAGAAGCACCCTTGCTCCTCCTAGCCAAAGCGACATTAGCAGAGGTAGGACACTAGGTAGCCTGCATGCCCCGAGCTCCCATCCCTGCCCTGCAGTGACAAGAGCCCCTATCCCTCAGGAGGCAAAGGCGGCTGAGTGAGCAACCTGGATGTCTACTCCTACCCAGCAGTAATGAGTCACGGCATCCCCTCTCCCCATCAGAACAGTGTCAGAAGAAGACTAACTAAAACAGTAGATTTCAATACGATCCAAAGTCTCATGATATCCAAAATGATCAGGCTTCAACTGAAAAATCACTCATCATATCAGGAACCAGAAAAATCTCAACTTGAATAAGAAAACACAATTGGCTGGGTGCAGTGGCTCACACCAGTAATCCCAACACTTTGGGAGGCCCAGGTGGGAGGATCACTTGAGCCCGGGAGCTTGAGATTAGCCTTGGCAACATAGGGAGACTCCGTCTCTACAGAATAGTTTAAAAATTACCCAGGATAGTACCAATACAGTAATTTACAAACATATTTGAACAGTCCATTCAACTTTTTTTCTTTTGTTTTGAGATAGGGTCTCACTACATTGCCCAGGCTGGAGCACAGCGGTGTGTTCATGGCTCACAGCAGCCTCAACCTCCTGGGCTCAGGCCTTCCTCCCACCCTCCCACCCCTCCTGAGTAGGTAGGATTACAGGTGCATGCCACCATGCCCAGCTTAATTTTGAAATTTTTTGTAGAGATGGGGTCTCACTATATTACCCAGGCTGGTCTCAAACTTCCTGGGCTCAAGTGATCCTCCTGCCTTGACTCTCAAAGTGTTGGGCCTACAGGTGTAAGCCACTGTGCGTGGCTATCCCCTTCATCTTATAACATCTCACTAAACCAAGAGGACTAACACTTTACATTTTGTAGCAACACAACTTTGTTAATTGAGTTTTTTTTCCAGATTTCTCATTAAAAATGCCATTATACCTGCTGATTTAATTTCCTTGAATTTTAATCACAGATTCATTAAGATATTTGGGGATAATTTTATCCTACCATGGTTCTATAGGATTTTGATGACTGAACAGGAACTACCATGTCCACATTTTTTACTATGTGCTTCTTATTGTGCTAAGCACTCTAAATGAACTTGCCTTGCACATCAGAAATAGATGGTGTTATCCTCATTTTATATGGGGAAACTGAGGTTCAGAGAAGTTCAGTAATATGTCCTAGAAATCACAGGTAAGTAGCAGAACCAGGATTGACCCCCACTCTAATTCCAAATACCTTACTGCCATACTTCATTAATTTTGCACTTCAGTTTCTTATCTGTAAGATGAGGACAAGAGTTGTCCAAGAGCACATCAAAAGGCCCTTGCAGGTCCTTTCAGCTAATGAGAAAGGTCTCTTCACCCTCAGAGCCCCCATAGTCCTCTAGAGAATCCTCATTCCTTTCAGTGTATATTAGATGTGTGTATGCTTTTTCCCCAGCTAAATTCGAATTCTGAGTGTGATTCACCCTAGTGGTCTTCACTGGCTTCCTACATTAGCTGTTGAAGGAGGTAGAGAATACGATTCGAAATACATAAATTATACCAGAGCGAAATTTCATAAAGAAAATAAACATTCCACGAAGGAAAAAGGGGGCTTAAGAAAGCGTGTCAGTCATAGACAGAATACAGGCCTCACTGGGAAAATTAGACGTAAACAAATTTGGGGAACACACAAATTAGGAAATGGTTATTTTACATAAGAATTCTTTTTAAAATTGAATCTTTTTAGAGTTCCTTTAAATAGGAAATCCCCTATTTGAATGCATTTAAGTGAATTAGTATTTAAATATGTACAAACTGAATGTGTAGTTTAAAGAAATATTACATAAAGATTTCCATGTGCCTAGAAATCTGCCATTAAACTCAAAACACACTTAAAAAATTTTTCTTTTCTTTGAGACAGGGTCTTGTTCTGTCACCCAGGCTGGAGTGCAATAGTGTGATCTCAGCTCACTGCAACCTCTACCCCACAAGTTCAAGTAATTCTCCTGCCTCAGCCTCCCAAGTAGCCGGGATTACAAGCGTGCGCAACCACACCTGGCTAATTTTTGTATTTTTAGTAGAGACAGGGTTTCACCATGTTGACCAAGCTGGTCTTGAACTCCCTGACCTTAAGCGAGCTGCCCACCTCAGCCTCCCAAAGTGCTGGGATTACAGGTGTGAGCCACTGCACTCGGCCTCAAAACACTTAAAAAAAAAAAATTTTTTTTTTTTTTTGAGACACGGTCTTGCTATGTCACGCAGGCTGGAGAGAGTGGTGCAATCATAGCTTACTGCAGCCTCAACCTCCTAGGCTCAAGCTATCCTCCTACCTCAGCCTCCTGAGTAGCTGAGACTACACGCATGAGCCACCACACCCAGTTAATTTTTAAAATTTTTTGTACAGATAAGATCTTGGTATGTCACCCAGGCTGGTTTCGAATTCTTGGGCTCATCCTCCCGCCTTGGCCTCCCGAAGTGCTGGGATTACAGGTGTAAACCGCTGCATCCAGTCTAAGAAAAAACGTTTTAGGCATCCAGAATATAAGAGCTCTGAGGGCAGGAACCTTTGTCATTGTTGTTGTTCCCCACTTTCTAAAACCATCACAAATAATCGTGATCATCTTGCTCACTGGCTGTATCCCCAGGCTCTAGCATAGTACCTAGCAGGCACTCCAATATTGACTAAATAGAAGGATAAAGCACCAGATTCAAACCTGTAATTAGAATTTTCCAATACGGGATTAGGCTCTTTGGTTTATGAGGATTGCATACTTACCGTTCTGAGACATACTCTATTCTGGTAAACATATATATAGAGAGAGCCAATGGTTAAAAGCCACAGCCAGAAATTTACAAAGCTTTACGAATGCATAACTGAAAATTAGTCAACTGTATTGTTTCAATGTTAAGTTCTTGGTTTCCATGTAGGGTGAAGGACATATGAGAAGCCCTTATCAATTTTACAACATTCTTCTAATTCTAAACTTATTTCAAAGTAAACTTAAAAATTAAATTGAAAAAAATTAAATAGAAATACTTACTGCACCAAGTGATGGTCCATATCTTCCTGTGGCAACTTTACCCACGTAACTGACAAAATTGGAAATAACACCTGAGAAACAAGTCACATTACAATAACTTAAGTGAGGTATAAAAATGGTTTGCATTTTTTTTTCTTTTTCTTTTTTTTTTTTTGAGAGAGTTTCACTCTTTCGCCCAGGCTGCTGAAGTGCAGTGGTACAATTTTGGCTCACTGCAACCTCCGCCTACTAGGTTCAAGTTATTCTCATGCCCCAGCCTCCAGAGTAGCTGGGATTACAGGAGTACGGTTTTCATTTCTGACTTCCACACAGTTTAAACAGTGTCAGGTTTCAGTCTGGATCACTGTGAGGATACAGACATGAATACTTATGCTGCCTATCATTTCAGCAACTTTACAGGGGATGAAAAGTCTGACCTGCTGCATGATCTGCTGAGCGAGAGTCACTCACTTTACTTCTCAGTTACCATTTTCCTCAACTGTAACATGAAGACTCATTCTTCAGGAGTATATTCTCTGGGCTGTACTCCAGACACACTAAATCAGAGTATCTGGGGTGGGACAACAGACTGGATAATCCCTTAAGTCTCTTTGGCTTCACTGTCATTTGAGTCAACTTGGCTCATTTTTAAAAACTTCCTATGGAGCAGGAATTAATGTATCTGAAACAGACCCATGGTAACTACAACATAACTAGTGCTTGGGAAAGAACTATACACTTACCTTACAAGCCAAAAACAATGCTCAGGTTTTTTTGAAGGACTAGATACACATAAGTATTCGATGAACATTAATTAAGCATCTACTCTGGGCCTTGTGGTAGATGCTTTTATTTAGTGCTTTCTTTAACCCTTTGTCATGAGGAGGTAAGTATCATGAGGTTTAGTCATTTTTGCAACATCACACAGCTGGTAGTAAAAATAGGATCTGAACCTGGGTCTATCTCCAAGCTCAGTGTTTTTCACTACAGCACAGCAAAACTGCCAGATACACTGTTTCTAAATATAGAGATTTTAGAAATTAATTTTTATATTGTATTAAGTAAGTACATTTTACAAACAGAGAGGTAAGTAAAATCTGACCAACTGTCACGTTAGCAGCATCTAGGGACCTGTCACACATGAGAATTTCCTAACTGAAATAAGAAAACAATACCATCTTCAAGACCATGGCTAGGAAGTGGTTCCGTTCCAACATACATTCTTGCAAAGAAAGACAGAACAAGCTCATTCTTGACAATCATATTGCATAGCTCTGATTTAAAGCTTTCTGTGAACTGAACACACCGGGGGAAACGAGCTTGCTTAGGGTTATTTAACAAAGACCCAGGAGATTGAGGCAGCCGGGAAGACTGGGAACCACTATCTATAAAATGGTGGGCCTAAACTAAAGAAATCAAGGCCCAATGAGATTTAAAAAATGACGTGCTTGGCTGGGCGCGGTGGCTCAAGCCTGTAATCCCAGCACTTTGGGAGGCCGAGATGGGCGGATCACAAGGTCAGGAGATCGAGACCATCCTGGCTAACACGGTGAAACCCCGTCTCTACTAAAAAAAATACAAAAAACTAGCCGGGCAAGGTGGTGGGCGCCTGTAGTCCCAGCTACTCAGGAGGCTGAGGCAGGAGAATGGCATGAACCCGGGAGGCGGAGCTTGCAGTGAGCTGAGATCCGGCCACTGCACTCCAGCCTGGGCGACAGAGTGAGACTCCGTCTCAAAAAAAAAAAAAAAAGACGTGCTTAAATTCTATACTAATCTTTACTTAACTCCTGTTTATCCTAACTTAAAATTAAGCATACCCACATAATTCATATGTAAGAGGAAATCAGCAAAATGAGAAGCAGAAAAGGCACACCTCCACCAATCTGTGGCACCCTTCTCTACATACACTGTGAAAAACAAATACATTCTGAGCACTCACTACGTGTAGAATATGGCAGTAACCATTCCTTGTGTCCCTTCTGCAGATAGGTTAGAGTGCTTATACTTTCAAAGGCCCCGAGATTAAAGCATATTACCTGCAGATAGGTACAATGCCATGAACTGCTCTTGACCCAGAATGTTCACTATGCTGGAAGAGAAGCTCCACAAAACGTACATATTTGCCGCCATGTGAAATAAGGAGAAATGGCTGAATGTTGACAGCAACATTGGAGAACAAAGGACTTCTACAAGAGAAAGAAAAACACGGTCTGGTAATCATGGAACACACAGCCAATAAAAATTATCTATTTTAAACTTTTAAAAGTAGGTTGGGCGTAGTGGCTCATGCCTGTAATCCCAGCACTTTGGGAGGCCAACGCAGGCAGATCACTAAGTCGGGAGTTCAAGACCAGCCTGGCCAACGTGGTCAAATCCCATCTCTATTAAAAATATAAAAATTAGCCAGGCATGGTGGCACACGCCTGTAATTCCAACTACTTGGGAGGCTAAGACGGGAGAATCACTTGGACCCGGGAGGTGGAAGTTGCAGTGAGCTGAGATTGAGCCACTGCACTCCAGCCTGGGCCACAGAGTGAGACTATCTCAAAAAAACAAAAAACAAAAAAACTATGAAACAAATTAAACATGGAAAACAAAAACAGCTACTTTTTTTTTCTTTTTTCTTTTTTTTTTTGAGACGGAGTCTTGCTCTGTCACCCAGGCTGGAGTGTGGTGGCATGATCTTGGCTCACTGCAAGCTCCGCCTCCCAGGTTCACGCCATTCTCCTGCCTCAGCCTCCCCAGTAGCTGGGACTATAGGTGCCCGCCACCACGCCCGCTAATTTTTTGTATTTTTAGTAGAGATAGGGTTTCACTGTGTTAGCCAGGATGGTCTCGATCTCCTGACCTTGTGATCTACCTGCCTCGGCCTCCCAAAGTGCTGGGATTATAGGCGTGAGCCACCGCACCTGGCGTCACCAGCAGCTATTTTTAAGAATTTTCTGTTATTTTTTTTTCCCTGGAGACAGAGTCTTGCTGTGTCGCCCCAGGCTGGAATGCAGTGGCATGAACTTGGCTCACTGCAGCCTCAACTTCCTGGGCTCAAGTGATCCTCCCACCTCAGCCTCCTCAGTAGCTGGGACCCACAGGGACGCACTCCCATGCCCAACTAATTTTTGTATTTTTAGTAGAGATGGGGTTTCACCATGTTTCCCAGGCTGGTCTTGAACTCCTAAGCTCAAGCAGTTCACCTGCCTCAGCCTTCCCAAATGCTGGGATTATAGGTGTCAGCCACTGTGCCCAGCTTAAGACATCATTTTTAAAAGTGGTAAAAAGCTGTCTTAGTAAATCTCTTTTCTACTTCGTATGCAACCCATAAAGACTCTCAGTTCAATTAAAGCAACTTGTCCTTATGGCAAAAGTTGATAATAAAAAAATAAGCAGTCTGGGCAACATAGTGAGACCTCATCTGCACTAAAAACAAAAAATTAGCTGGGCATGGTGGCATGCACCTGTAGTCCCAGCTCCTGGGGGCTGAGGTGTGAGGATCACTTGAGCCTGAGAAGCAGAGGTTGCAGTGAGGCAAGATTGTGTCACTGCACTCCAGCCTGGGCAACAGAGCCAGACCCTGTCTCAAAAAAATAATATAAAATAAAAAATGAAAAAGTAAATTATGTTAATTATAAAGTTGTATGTAATATTTTCCTTAAAGAATAAACTTGTCGGCCGGGCATGGTGGCTCACACCTATAATCCCAGCACTTTGGGAGGCTGAGGTGGGCGGATCATTGAGGCCACGAGTTCAAGACCAGCCTAGCCAACATGGCAAAACCCGTCTCTGCTAAAAATATAAAAATTAGCCAGGCATGGTGGCATGCGCCCATAATCCCAGCTACTCAAGAGGCTAGAGGCACGAGAATTGCTTGAACCCAGGAGGCAGAGGTTACAATGAGACAAGATTGCACCACTGCACTCCAGCCTGGCGAGAGAGCTAGACTCTATCTCAAAAAAAAAAAAAAGAATAGGCTCTTAATTTGTCAAAAAATATTTAGATATTTACTATGGGTGAGGTTCATTTTAGGTATCTAGGACATTACATTGAGAGAGATGAGGCTGGGCACAGTGGCTCATGCCTGTAATCCCAGCACTTTTGGAGGCTGAGCCGGGCGGATCACCTGAGGTCGGGTGTTCAAGAACAGCCTGTCCAGGCCGGGCGCGGTGGCTCAAGCCTGTAATCCCAGCACTTTGGGAGGCCGAGACGGGCGGATCACAAGGTCAGGAGATCGAGACCATCCTGGCTAACACGGTGAAACCCTGTCTCTACTAAAAAATACAAAAACCTAGCCGGGCGAGGTGGCAGGCGCCTGTAGTCCCAGCTACTCGGCAGGAGAATGGTGTAAACCTGGGAGGCGGAGCTTGCAGTGAGCTGAGATCCGGCCACTGCACTCCAGCCTGGGCGACAGAGCGAGACTCCGTCTCAAAAAAAAAAAAAAAAGAATTAAAGAACAGCCTGTCCAACATGGTGAAACCCTGTCTCTATTAAAAATACAAAAACTAGTTGGGTGTGGTGGCGGGCACCTGTAATCCCAGCTACTAGGGAGGCTAAGGCAGGAGAATCACTTGAACCTCGGAGGCGGAGGTTGCAGTGAGCTGAGATTGCACCACTGTACTCTAGCCTGGGCAACAGAGCAAGACTCTGTCTTAAAAAAAAAAAAAGAAAAAGTAAAAGAGAGATGAGGTCCCAATCCTCAATGAAGGAGCTTACAGCCTATCCTCTGTATTTTGCTTGTAGCTATCGATAGGTAACTCGTCTCTTTTACAGCACTTTCATTAACTAAAACATATTTCTTTCATATTATTTCTACCTTAAAATAAAATCAAACAAGTCAGACTTACTTGAGGCTGGATTCGATGTGAAATATCTGATCATTGTCCGCTGCAGAGAAGGTACTCTCCATAAACAGAATACAAGGACATTTGCAGCTATAATACCTACAAAATAAATATTTATAATTTAGGGAGGTTTAAAATAAAAGCAAAAAAGTCTGATCTAAATTACCGCCTCGTAAGATCTCTTCCACAATTATGTAAGAGTACTGTATACTTGGGGGATGGAGGGTGAGCTAAAAAAAACCAAGTGAAACCAATGCTTTTAAAGTATCAGCACTGCCTAGGGTTGGTAAAGTCACAGAATTCCTGAGAAATCACAAATGCTCTAGGAGCTAACTTCCTTTCCCTAGATCCATATTTTACTTCTTTAGAACAGTTTACTCTTCTCAATAATAATCAGATCAATAATATTGTCTATAATAGCCAAACCAAAGACAGAAGTAATATATAAAATTAGGTTCTTTGGCCAAGAGTAGAAAAGCTAACATTACTCCTTTTTCCTCAGGGCATGGTGTGCTTCTTAAACTTACTGCCAGCTTATGGAAACATATGTGAGTCATCTGTGTAGGTGAAGGTCAACATGTTTGAGAAAAATACTCATGTGATAGGAATTCGGGGATAATTCAGAAACACTCTGCAACTGCTTCTGAAGTCTGTTTACATGTGGGAGTTGGGTGACTTTCCTTTTTCTGTAAGTGTTGATGTTGTTAGTACTACTATGAAATTGAGGTTTATTTGATAATAGAATTAACTTGTTAGATTTTAGATAAGAAATTAAGTTATTCTTGAAAACTACAAACTTTAAAAAATATATTAATTTTATGAATTGCCACAACTCCTTCACATAGCAGGTATTCATCTACTTGTTGAATTAAAATAATTTAAACAATTTTCATTCCTCCAGTCTCTGTAAGCAACAGGCAAGTAGCACTTTCACCTTCTTCAATGCCAGTAAGGACTGATTTCAGTAACATTCTGGTAAAAGGATTTACTTTAGAAAATATTCTTTGTCTAGTCCCTGGCAGCTGCTACGTCTCAGTGTTACCTGTGGCTTCTGCACTTGCTCATTCTGTAATGCTCTCAGCTAGCCCCCGGCATTTCTAGTCTGTCCAGTTTTTGCTCTCCCACTTGAGAGGTGGGAAAGGAAGCTACATTTTTCACAGATCTTAAGACATTTTTCCCGTTTTAATATCTGAAATCAAGATGCATCTTATAATTGGTGGTATGTGATAGCTTAATTGGTAGCATTTTTTCTTTCTCTGTAGTACACTAAATAAAATTTTATTGCATTTTGTTGAACTGATTCCATCAGTTGTATCAGATGTCTCACTAGTGGGGACTGTGACAGCCATTATACCATCTTTGGTAAACAATTACCCAGAACTCTTTTAAAGATGGTGAGAGGGACAGCATTTATGCAAAGATGGGAAAAGGGATCATACACCAAGCAATGAAGAGCGAAAAGCACTGTGTGCACCTCCCATTGTGGAGCCTGGAACCCTGGGAAGGGTAGGCAGGCAGAGCCTCCTCAGAGGGACTGGAGTCTTGGGAGGGTTATCCTACAGGAAAAGCAGTGATTCGTGTTGCCCAGGATTCTTTAGTTTCCTTTGGGAGAGTTAATCATCTTTACTACGCAGAGTGCACGCTTAGGTCTAGGTTGTCATACCCAGTGATTGATATCTTAGGGTAAAGAAGACCTGAGAATAGTCTGGCCATGATCATAAAGATCGGATTGCCAAGATCATGATCTGTCAGGGCTTTGGTGTTTTACTCTAATTGTGGTTCAAGGCAAAGCGAGCAAAATGGGGTCCTGATCCTGCCTGCTAGGCTGAAAAATGGCAATGACTACTCTGCTTCCGCTGTCAGTTCCATGGGCAACTTCCTCAAACCACTGATACACAGCACACACAGCTTCTGGAAACCACAGGTACCACAGCACCGTCAAGAGGAGGGTATGTCTCTGGATAAAGTGATTACAATAAAGGAAAATACATGAAAAAAAAATGAAAGATAAAGGCCAGGCACGGTGGCTCACGCCTGTAATCCCAGCAGTACTTTGGGAGGCTGAGGCAGACGGATCACCTGAGGTTGGGAGTTCGAGATCAGCCTGATCATCATGGAAAAACCTTGTCTCTACTAATAATACAAAATTATCCAGGCGTGGTGGTGCATGCCTGTAGCCCCAGTTACTCGGGAGGCTGAGGCAGGAGTGAACCCAGGAGGCGGAGGTTGCGGTGAGTCGAGATCACACCACTGCACTCCAACCTGGGCAACAAGAACAAAACTCTGTCTCAAAACCAAAAGAGTAGGGGAAGATAACCAAAGACATCAAGGTTAACAGTAGACAAAGAGTTAACACTGCGAAGTTTTCAATCCAAATGCAAGAAGCTTTTCTGATAAAGTATGGAGTACTGGCACTGAAACAGACTGCAGCCAAAACCCCTTACTTTATAAGCCAGTGGTCATCAAACTGCTTTCATGAGGCACCCCATTAGTAAACACCATCCATTAGTAAGAGACACATCCCATGTATGTATACTTATTAACAAATTATGTACGTCAACCACTATGAATTCTTCATAAGACACATTTAACAAATTTAAAAGAAATAAGAAAAGTGAAATGCACATACTTTCTTCTTTGTAAACCCTATTCTGAAGGCCAATTATAGATGAGAAAAACTGAGGCTGTAAAAGGTACAAGTTGTCAGTCAAATTCAGTGGCCAAGCCAGAATTCCTAATCTAGTGCTCTTTCTACTATACACCAAGACATGGGGAGCCAGGAGGATTTATTTTGACCTTGGTCACTCTAGGACTTCAGACACCACATAAAAATGGCTTCCTTACTTGGGAAAGAGCATATGCTGGTCCCCAGAAGCAGATAAGAATGAGAGGATTTGTGGCAATCCTAGGCCTACTGAGGCAGTACTGCATTTTGGCTAAAAGTATGGGTGAAGGAGTCCAGCAAAAGTGACTCTGTCCTACTTACACTATAACCTGGGGAAGAGGCCTAACCTCTCAGCTTGTTTCCTCTTCTGTAAAATGAGGACAATAAAATCTACCTGAAAGGGTTGAATGGGCCGGGTGTGGTGGCTCATGTCTATAATCCTAGCACTTTGGGAGGTCCAGGCAGAAGGATCCATCCCTTGAGCCTAGAAGTTTGAGACCAGCCTGGGCAACATAGTGAGACCTCCTCTTTCCAAAAAAATGAACAATATCAGCTGGGCTTGGTGGCACATGCTTGGGTCCCAGCTATTTGGGAGGCTAAGGAACCCAGGAAGTCAAGTCTGCAGTGAGACAAAATTGTGCCACTGTACTCGTCTGGGCGACAGAGGGAGACCCTGCCTCAAAAATAAATAAATAAAAAAAAAAAGGAAAAAAAAGGGTTGAGTGATGATGAAATGAGAAAACATGATTAAATGTAGCAGTCACACAGTGACGAACCAACAAATGGAAAACATGGTGAACAGAGAATGGCCTTTTCAGGTCTGAATCCTAAGTAGTGCCACTTAGCAGTTTTGTGGCCTATGGCACTTTATTCCCTCATTTGTAAAATGAGGATAATAACTCCTACCTCATAAAGGTTGTAGTGGGGCTTAAATAAGATAGTACATGCACCTAGTATGCAAATAATCAAAGAATAATGGTTTCCTCCTCTCTCCTCCTCTGAGAAATAGAAGGGCTTAAGTTTTGTATATCTCCACTTAGGAGGGATGTTACCTGCTTCTTCCTGATTCTATGGTAACTCTTGGACAAGCTTGGCACTACTGATTCAGGAAGGCTGCTGCTGTCCTAGTGCCTATCCTCACACCTGTGTAATGCACTGGACTACATCAGTGAAAAAATAACAAAATAAGGATCTCTGAAAACTCTCCTTCATAAGAGCAATGAAAGAACTGGCAAAAAATGTCAGAATCAACTTTTTCAGAACTCTGGAAACTAATCAAAGGCTTATAGCAAACCAGGGCGTATTTACTTAAGAAAAACAGCTAGCTTTACAGCATTTTGCCATTCTCCTGCCTCAGCCTCCCAAGTAGCTGGAACTACAGGTGCCCGCCACCACACTTGGCTAATTTTTTGTATTTTCAGTAGAGACGGGGTTTCACCATGTCAGCCAGGATGGTCTTGATCTCCTGACCTCATGATCTGCCTGCCTCAGCCTCCCAAAGCTTTGCAGCATTTTAACTTGGCCTAGTCCAATCCCCCATTCTCTAGTTACAAGGTAGTCTTAAAAACTGAGGTAGCTGGTAGAATGGAGCTGGAGCTCTTTCAACGCCTCATTCCCAAAGAATTGTCATTATTTGACCTGGCTGTTGATTCCATATAAGACCCACTTTCAAGGCTGTTTAACCTGACTGGGAGCTCCCCAAGTACAAAACTTTTCACAGAGAGTGTTTGTCAAAAACAATGACAGGTAAGTGTTTTAAGTTTCAGACTGCTAGAGATGCTGGATAACACATGGGGGCAAATAAGAGACTAATCAAAAATCTTAAGAGGAAAAGCAGGGGAATAAGATTTCAACAGAAACTTTGAAAACCTCCAACATATTCCTGGACCCTAGAAGGCCACATGCATACTAAGACAAAATAGACCTTAAGACAAAATTCATTGCTAGAGAAAAAGAAGGATATTATACAATGATGAAAAGGTCAATTCATCAAGATATAACAATTAGAAACACATGCACCTAACAAAAGAATCTCAAAAGACATGAAGAAAAATGGACAAAACTGAAGGGAAAAATAACTCAACAATAATAGCTGGAGACTTCAGAACTCCATTTACAATAATGGAGAGATTAATTAAATGATTAGCAAGGAAGCAGAAGACTTGAGCAACTCCATAAAACAACTAGACTTAACAGACACCTATAGAACACACCACCCAACAAAAGCAGAATATACATTCTTCTCAAGTGTACACGCAGCACATTCTAGGATATGTTCAGTCACAAAACAATTCTCAATAAACTTACACTAGAACACTAAATTATACAAAGTACGTCCTCTGATCACGTGGAATGAAATTACAAATCAACACAGAAATAAATTCAGAAAATTCACCAGTATGTGGAAATCAACAAACTCCTAAATAACCAATGGTTCAAAGAGGAAATCACAAGGGCAACTAGGAAACTCAGATGAATGAAAACAAAAATACAATATGCCAAAATTTATAGGATGCTACAAAAGTGGTGCAATGAAATGTCCACATTAAAAAAGGAGATCTCAACTCAATAACCTAACTTTTCACCTTAAGAAAGTGTAAAGAGAAGAGCAAAGTAAAACCAAAGCAAGGAGAAGAATGAAGAAAATAGGTAAATGAATAAAAAAACCCAGAAAAATTAATAAATACAAAAGTTGGATCTGTTTGAAATGATCAATAAAACTGACAAACTTTTAGCTACAGTGACAAAGAAAAAAAGACTCAAATTACTAAAGTCATGTCATACAGGTCTGGGATTTGCTAAAAAATAAAAGGAAAAATAAAAACAAATTACTAAAATCAGGAATGAAAGCAGAATGTTACTACCAACCTTACAGAAATCAGAATTACTACAAAATACAATGAACAATTATATACAAACAAATGAGAATAACCTAGATGAAATTTAAAATTCCTAGAAAGACACCAACTACTAAAACTGACTTGAAGAAATAGAAAATCTGAACAGACCAAGAATAAATACAAAGACTGAATTAGTAATTTAAAAAACTTACCACAAAGAAAAGTCCAGAGCCAGATAAGGTGTTAGGTGCCTATGTTTCTCATTGGCTTCACTAGTATTTGAGTTTCCTACAGCTGTTTTAACACAAACTTGGTGGCTTAAAACAACAAAAATCTATTCTCTTCCAGTTCTGGAAGCTAGAAGTCAGAAACCAAGGTGTAAAGTGTCAGCAGGGCCATGCTTCCTTTTGAAGGCTCTAGGGAAGTGTCCTTCCTTCCCTCTTCCTAGCTTCTGGTGGCTCCCGACAATTCTTGGCATTGTTTGGCTTATAGGTGCATCACTCCAATCTTTGCCACCATCTCTTTGGTCTTGTTTTCTGTATCTTTCTTTGTCCTCTCCTCTTCTTATAAAAACATGAGTCAATGGATTTAAGGTACATCCTAATGTAAGATGATCTCTCTGTAACTAATCAAATCTGCAAAGCCACTATTTCAAGTAAAGTAACATTCTGTGGTTCTAGGTGGACACAAATTTTGGGGAAGCACACTATTCAACTTACTACAACTGGGAAATTCTACCAAATATAAAGGAGAATTAACACCAATCCTTCTCTAACTCTTTCAAAAAACAGAATAGGAAGGAACATTTTCCAACTCATTCTATGTAGCCAGTATCACCTCCGTATCAAAACCAAAGACATCACAGAAAAACTATCAATATCCCTTTATGAAAACAGATGCAAAAATCCTCAAGAAAATTTTGGCAAACAAAATCCAGCCATATATAAAAAGGATTATAAATCATGACCAAGTGAAATTTGTCACAGGAATGCCAGTTGGGTTCAACATATGAAAAATCAATGTAGTATTTCACATTAACAAAGTTGGAAGACTCACAATGCATAGTTTCAGAATTTGAAACACAAACCTACAGGAATAAAGACAATGTAGTAATAGAATAAGGACAGATATATAAATCAATGGACAGAACTGAGAGTTCCAGAAATACACACCATACGATTATGGTCAACTGGTTTTTGACTAAGATTCCAAAAAAATTCAATGGGGGAAAGAATAGTCTCGTCAAAAAACGGTGCTCAGAAAAGTGGATATCCACAAGCAAAAGAATGAGTTTGGACCCCTACCTCAAACCAAATACAAACATTAACTCAGAATTAATCAAATGTCTAAATTGAAGAGCTAAAATTTTAAAGCTCTTAGAAGAAAACACAAGTACACATCTTTGTGACCTTGAATTAGGTCACAGTTTCCTTGACATGACACTTAAAAGTACAAGCAACAAAGGAAAAAATAGATAAAATGAACTTCAGCAAAATTAGAATGTTTATGCTTTGGAAAACACTATGAAGAAAGTGATAAGACAACTCACAGAATGGGAAAAATATTTGTGAATCGTTATCTCTTAATAAGGGTCTAGTCTCCAAAATACATAAATAACTTTTACAACTCAACAAAAAGACAAATAGCTATTTTTAAATGAGGAAAACATTTGGAGAAACAGGCATTTCTCCGAAGAAGACTAAATATACAATAAGACATGAAAAGATGTTCATTACTCATTAAGGAAAGGCAAATCAAAACCACACTGATATCCCTTTATACTCACCAGGATGGATATAATAAAGGCAACAAAATGGGAGAAAATGTGCAAATCATATCTGATAAGGGATTAATATCCAGAACATATAAAAAGCTCAACAGCCCAATGTAAAAATGGGCAAAGGAAGTAAATAGAAAGTTCTCCAGAGAAGATATACAAATACCCAATAAACACATGAAAAGATGCTCATCATTACTAATCACTAGCAAAATCTGTGGGGAAAAGAAAGAGAGATCAGCCTGTTACTGTGTCTATATAGAAGGAAGCAGACATAAGAGACTCCATTTTGTTCTGTATTTGAGATGCTGTTAATCTGTGACCCTACCCCCAACCTTGTCCTTGCAAGAGACCTGTGCTGTGGTGACTTAAGGTTTAATGGATTTTGGGCTGTGTAGGATGTGCTTTGTTAAACAAGTGCCTGAAGGCACCTTGCTGGTTAAAAAGTCATCACCATTCTCTCTTTTTTTTTTTTTTTTGAGACGGAGTCTCACTCTGTCGCCCAGGCTGGAGTGCAGTGGCGCGATCTGGGCTCACTACAAGCTCCGCCTCCCGGGTTCACGCCATTCTCCTGCCTCAGCCTCCCGAGTAGCTGGGACTACAGGCGCCCGCCATCTCGCCCGGCTAGTTTTTTGTATTTTTAGTAGAGACGGGGTTTCACCGTGTAGACCAGGATGGTCTCGATCTCCTGACCTCGTGATCCACCCGTCTCGGCCTCCCAAAGTGCTGGGATTACAGGCTTGAGCCACCGCGCCCGGCCGTCATCACCATTCTCTTAATCTCAAGTACCCAGGAACACAAAGGTCACAGGGACCTCTGCCTAGGAAAGCTAGGTATTGTCCAAGGTTTCTCCCCATGTGATAGTCTGAAATATGGCCTCCTGGGAAGAGAAAGACCTGATCGTCCCCCAGTCTGACACCCATGAAGGGTCTGCGCTGAGGAGGACTAGTGTAAGAGGAAAGAAGCCTCTTGGCAGCTGAGATAGAGAAAAGCATCTGTCTCCTGCCCGTCCCTGGGCAATGGAACATCTCGGTGTAAAACCTGATAGTATGTTCTGTTCACTGAGAAAGGAGAAAACCGCCTTAGGGCGAAAGGTGGGACTTGCTAGCGCAATGCTGCTCTTTATGCACTAAAGAAGTTTACGAAGATGTTTGCATATGCATATCAAGGCACAGCACTTTTCCTTAAACTTATTCATGTCACAGAGCTCTTTATTCATGTCTTACTGCTGACCTTCTCCCTACAATGATCCTATTATCCTGTCACTTCCCTTTTTCTAAGATGGTAAAGATAATTATCAATAAATACTAAGGGAACTCAGAGACCGGTGCCTGCGTGGGTCCTCTGTAAGCTGAGCGCCGGTCCCCTGGGCCCACTTTTTCTTTCTCTATACTTTGTCTCTGTGTCTCATTTCTTTTCTCAAGTCTCTCATTCCACCTAACGAGAAATGCCCACAGGTGTGGAGAGGCAGGCCACCCCTTCAAACATGGAAATTAAAACTATACCCATTAGGACGGCTATCATCAAATTTCAAAAAAAGGAAAACAGGCCAGGCACGGTGGGCCAGGCACGGTGGCTCACACCTGTAATCCCAGCACTTTGGGAGGCTGAGGCAGGTGGATCACCTCAAGGCCAGGAGTTCGAGACCAGCCTGACCAATATGGTGAAACCTTGTCCCTACTAAAAATAATAATAAAAAAAATAAAAAAATTAGCCAGGTGTGGTGGCGTGAGCCTGTAGTCCCAGTGACTTGGTAGGCTGAGACAGGAGAATTGCCTGAACCTGGGAGGTGGAGCTTGCAGTGAGCTGAGATCATGCCACTGCACTCCAGCCTGTGCAACAGAGAAAGATTCCATGTCAAAAAAAAAAAAAGAATTGAATGCATGGTCCGTCTCAAAGAGATATTTGCACACCCATTTTCATAGCAGCATTATTCATAATAACAAGAGGTAGAAATAACTCAAATATCCATTAATAGGTGAATGGATAAACAAAATGTGATATACACACAAAACAAAGTATTATTCAGCCTTAAAAAAGGAAGTAAATACTGTCACGTGCTCCAACATGGATAAACCTTGTGGACATTATGCTAAGTGAAATAAGGCAGTCCAAAAAACCAAGTATTTTATGATTTTACTTGCATGAAGTATCTAAAGTAGTCAAATGCATACAAAAAGGAAGAAGGATGGTGGTTATCAAGGGCTGAAGGGAGGAGAAAAAGGGGACATACTGTTTAATGAGTAGAGAGTTTCAGATATGCAAAATGAAGAAGTTCTAGAGATTGGTTTTACAAATATGTGAATATACTGAACTCGATTGAACTATATGCTTAAAAATGATTAAGATGGTATATTTCATGTTATTTATTTTTTTACAATTAAGAAAAAAAGAGTTACCACATGACCCAGCAATTCCATTCCTGGCTATATACCAAGAAATGAAAACGTGTCCACACAAAAATGTGCACATGAAAGTTCATAGCAGTATTATTAATAGCTGAAGAACAGAAACAACTCAAATGCCCATCAACTGATGCAGGAATAAACAAATGTAATATATCCATATACTGGAATATTATTTGGCCATAAAAAGAAACCGAAGTACTGATGATACCTACTGCAACATGAGTGAGCCTTAAAAACATGCTACGTGAAAGAAACAGACACCAAAGACTACACATTATGTGACCTGATGTATATGAAATCCCCAGAACAGGAAGGTCCCTCAAGAAAGCAGCTTCATGGCTGCCTAAGGCTGAAGGGAAGGAAGGAATGGAGGAGTGACTGCTAACGGGAATGGGGTTTCTTTTTGGGATAATGAAAGGGCCCTGGGATTAGATAATGATGATAGTTGCACAGCCTTTTAAATATAATAAACACCACTGAATTTACTTTGGCTTTCTATTTTTATTTGTTATTATTTTTAGAGAGGTGTGGGGGGTCTCACTATGTTGCCCAGGCTGGTCTAGACTCAAACAATGCTCTGACCTCAGCCCCCTAAGTGGTAGAATTCCAAGTGTGAGCCACCACACTCAGCCAATTGTATACTTTAAATCAGTGGTCCCCAACCTTTTTGGCACCAAGGACCAGTTTTGTGTTAAGACAATTTTTCCATAGACCAGGAGTGGGGGGATGGTTTTGGGATGATTCAGGTGCATTACATTTATTCTGCACTTTATTTCTATTCTATCATAATATATAATGAAGTAATTACACAACTTATCATAATGTAGAATCAGTGGGAGCCTTGAGCTTGTTTTCCTGCAACCAGATGGTCCCGTCTGGGTGTGATGGGAGACAGGGACAGATCATCAGGCATCAGATTCTCATAAGGAGTACATAACCTAGATCCCAGCCTGGTCAACATGGTAAAACTCTGTCTCTACTAAAAATACAAAAGTTAGCCAGGTGTGGTGGCAGGTGCCTGTAATCCCAGCTACTTGGGAGGCTAAGGCAGGAGAATCACTTGAATCTGGGAGGCAGAGATCGCAGTGAGCCAAGATCGCACCACTATACTCTAGCCTGGGCAACAGAGCAAGACTCTGTCTCAAAAAAATAAACAACAAAAAAAGGAAACAAAACATAAATGAAGTTTCACTCATTCCCCTGCCACTCATCTCCTGCTGTGCCGCCCGGTTCCGATACCAGTCCTTGGCCCAGGGTTGGGAACCCCTGCTTTAAATGGTGAATTTTATATGTGAACTGTATCTTAATTTTTAAAAAGGCAGATGCACTGATTTGGAAAGCATTACTTGGTTCAATGACCTCAGGTTATTTTCCTCCTCAGCCCAAGAAAGGTAGTATAACCCCTTTCTTCTTATTTTCCTATAAAGGACTTACCATACCACTTGGGGTCTAATAGCTACTCACAGATCCCCTCTGTTTCTGGGTGGACCAAGTCACGCCTCCACAGCTCCTTTATCTGAAGGGGCTACTATACCGACCCAGACCCGGCCAGTCCAGACACTGACAAGCATGTACATCCACGGCAGCCAAAGAACTGGGCTCAAGCCATCCTTACCTCAGGTTCTCTGGGAACCAGGCAGGTGTAAAGATCAATCTGTTGGCCTCACACAGTGGCTATCATTTCTTTTCCTAGGTAGCATCCACCAAACTAATTAAGGACTGAGTCCACAGCTACCTGGAATCAAGAAGAAACCCAGAGAGACTGTCCATCTTCCATCCTCTATCCCACTGGGATAGAGACAGAAAGTTTGAAACTAATACGGGTAAACAGAAAGGGCAAATTCACAATGAGGGAGACAAAGGCCCTTATAATTGCTAACCACAAAAAAGGGTTGTTATTTCTCTGTACTCTCCCTGCAGATGAGAATTATCTAACCTCCCCAGTGGGCAACTTTTAGAAATCAATCTGACGTATTTATACTCTGTACATTGTTGGAGGACATTTAAAATGGTACACAACTTCTTTTAAGACAACTTTGCAATACACAAAATTTTAAATGTACATATTCTTTGACCCAGCAATTCTATTTCCAGTAACTTATCCTAAAAATATGCTTGTACAAGGTACAGAGATCTGTATGTAAGGCAATTCACTGCAGTAATATTTATAGAAGCAGAAGACTAAAAACCACATAAATATCTATTAATAAAAGATTTGTTAAATAATATTCAGTTACATGGAATACTATAATGTCATTAAAAAGAATATGCTGGCCAGGCACAGTGGTTCATGACTGTAATCCCAGCAATCCGGAAGGCCAACGCAGGAGGACCACTTGAGCCCAGGAGTTCAAGACCAGCCTTGGGAGGCTGAGGCTGCAGTGAGCCGTGATCATGTCACTGCACTCCAGCCTTAGTGACAAGTGAGATGCTGTCTCAAAACAAACCAAAACAAACAAAAAAGCCTGGTGTGCTGGTAATTTCCATTTATCAATCCAGGTGCTGGTTACATGGATGTGCTCAGCTTGTGAAAATTAATTAGTTGAGTTGTATATTTGACATATTCACATTCTTCTATGTATATTATACCTCAATAAAATATTAAAAAGAATGTAACAGACCTACTTGTACTGATATAGAATGTTCTTTAAAATATTAAGTGAAAAAAAATCATGGTGCAGAAGAGTATGTATTGCATGTTACTATTTTTGTGTTAAACCACAGATAGATATAAATGCCTATACATAAATAAATGCCTTGGAAGAACACACAAGTAACTAAACATGCAATGGTTATTATGGGAAAGGGAAAGTACAGAACTGGAAGTTGAGAGTGAGAGAAAGACTTATTTTTCACTTTATGTATCCTTTATTCCAATTTTCATCTGTTACCATGCATATTTATTCCTTTTACAATGACAAAATCTAGTCTAGGCAGTCAAAAAGGGCTCCCTTTCCTCCCTGGGTACCAGGCTGCTACTCTGGAACAATTTGCTGCAATTTGTGCTGTGAATCAGCACCCAGATACTTGACAGGGGGAGGCAGTGTGGTTTATCAGAAAGGTTTGCTATTCTAGAAAGTGAAAGGACATAATAAGCCTATTCTTTGAAATATGAAGTGGATTTGATTCCCGAATCCACCCAGTTCTAGCTGTGTGATCTCAGTTATTTGACCACTCCTTGCCCCATCTGAGAAATGAGGATACCACTAACAGGGTTCTTATGATGATTAATAATAATATACATGCATGTAAAGCACGTAGCATGATACTTGAAGTGCGGTTGGCACTGAAGGATTAATTTTGCTACTCTTCTCCAAAAATAACTTGTTTGCAGACTGGGAAGTCAGGAGTTAGGAGTTACAGAAAAACAGTGACTGATTAAAAGGTAAAGATGGGTTATAAGACCAAGGAAAACGTTACCTTACCAGCAACATCAGAATAGATAAGGAGGCCTTAGTCTGGGAAGACAGCTCAAAACCTTGAAAAGGTACAAGGACAGAGAGAACCGAAATGAAAAAGAATAAGCCTGGTAGAAACAGAACAGCAAAGAAAAAACAATAGACTTTAGAAGTTGGGGCAAGGGGTCAAAGACTAGAGAGTAGTAGTGACTAAACTTTGATGCTGACAAAAAATACACTAGTAGAGGAACTAGGGCATAGTTTTCTTGAGATCTCTCTCCCTATCCTTTTCCGTTCTCGCTCCTTCTTGATCAAAAATAATAATTTAGCTGATTCTTTCCTGTGGCTTTACCTGAATCTCAATACAGTCAAGTCAGCATTCTCTTGAACTAACAGGAAAATCTGGCAAGTGCCTCAAAGACAACCCTGAAAGCTAGAAAGGTAGGAAAAAATATTCTCTCTGGGGCTTGCCCGGGGACCTCCAGGACAGGCTTAAAAGGCTGACAGATCAGGGCAATAGAACAGAAAATTAGCTGAAATATAAAAGCACCAGGGATGACAAATCTAGCTTTGAAGAATGCCACCTTATATTCCCCATTTGCTCCACAAATACCCAGTGGGCTTATAAACACTTTTTCAGAGCAATATGGAGCCTGAGGAGATTGTTTCTGTGTAATAAAAATTAAGACCAAAAAAAATCCCCAAACAAACCAAAAAGAAAAAAGGATTAAAACAAGTTTCCTAGCATAGCTTTAAAAAGGGATTTGCACAGACAGATTGAGACAGAACAGTCAAAAACTACAGATTCCAAACCTGGCATCAGCTGTAAGAAAGGGAGGTTTTTGTTGTTGTTGTTGTTTTCAGATGGAGTCTCACTCTATTGCCCAGGCTGGAGTGCAATGGCATGATCTCGGCTCTGCCTCCCAAGTTCAAACGATTCTCCTGCCTCAGCCTCCCTAGTAGCTGGGATTACAGGCATGTGCCACCACATCCAGCTAATTTCGTATTTTTAGTAGAGATGGGGTTTCACCATGTTAGCCAGGCTGGTCTCCAACTCCTGACCTCAGGTGATCCACCCACCTTGGCCTCCCAAAGTGCTGGGATTACAGGCATGAGCCACTGCACCCAGCTAGAAAGGGAGGTATTTTACCTCACCACCAGATGCCTCCTTAACAATAAAATAAATTACAGGTATGCCTTACAATCTGACTGTTCTTATCTATACCTAGGAACCAAAGAGACATGGATCAATTTGAGATACCCCTCATTATCTGAAACTCAGAAACTATGTATATTTGGATTAACACTTTACTGTCTGAACTTACTATATCCAAAATCTTTCCATCCAAATTCAAGAGCTCAACAGATTCAATAGCAAGGAATACTTACATGAAGTGTTTGGTGTAGTAGTGAGAAATCTTTAACCAACTAGAGCTTTCATGCTGCCGTTGTCTACGTATGAAAACTACAAAACAGAGAGGCACTCTGGTCTCACAAAGCTTTAAAAACTCTCTAGGTCAAACTTGTCAAGTTCTTTCAAAATATAAAATGAAACAACAACAACAACAACAAAAAACCCACATTCAGAAAACATCTCCAATCCAAAGAAAGAAAGTGGGACGGAGTAGACCTGTCACTCCATAAATCTATCATTGATTAAAACCAGGAGCTGAGCCAACTTCACTTTGCAGTCTACAAGAAGCAATCAGGAGTGCTCAGCAAGGAAAGCTGGACTAATTAGCATCCCAGGAAGGAGACAAGACATACTAAATAAACAGTTTATTCTTGAGAATCTCATATGTAGGTAATTGATTAAGCACCATTTACAGACATTGTAAAACTAGAATCACTATTACTAGAATAGTTATTTCCTACAAGGAAAGTCTGAGGTGACACAAAACAGTTCAAAGGGCATTTCCTGAGGTTAAAGTCACTTGGACAATCTAACAATAAAGATTTAAGACCTGAAGCATGACCATTCACATTTATGTTGTTCAAAGCAGCTTACATTCAAGTTGCAAGACAGATCACAAGCATCTCTCTCTACTGCTATGCTCTTCATGCCAAATGGCTGATTTGATTTCAAAAAAGAAAAAGACTGGGGGGAAAGAATTCTGATTTTTAATTACCTCCAGCTTCTTTGAAGAAAGTATTCACCAGCATGAGAAAAGGTTTTAAACTCTGATGCTAGGCTTCTTCACATGTTAAATGGCATAAAATCACAACCACCTTCAAAGAATGTGAGGTATCAACCAATAGCGAAATGCTTCGAAACTAGTGAAGGCAAAACCTTGCCACCCTAAAGAAATCTTAATTTCGTTCCTTTTTTTTTTTTGAGACAGAGTCTTGCTCTGTCATTCAGGCTGGAGTGCAGTGGTGCAATCTCAGCTCACTGCAACCTCTGCCTTCTGGGTTCAAGCGATTCTCCTGCCTCAGCCTCCCTAGCAGCTGGGAATAACAGGCGTGTACCACTACGCCCAGTAATTTTTTGTATTTTTAGTAGAGATGGGGTTTCACCATATTGGCTAGGCTGACCTAACCTCAGGTGATCTGCCCACCTTGGCCTCCCCAAGTGCTAGGATTACAGGCATAAGCCACTGCACCCAGTTTCCTTACTTTCATAAAAGAAGCAAGCAAACAAAGTACATTAATCTAGTGGAAACAGATGTGCTCCTAAAGAGCTATCTTTCAAGTAATCAATTTAAGATGTCGTTGACCTATCAATTCTACGGTCTTAGTTACGGCAACACTGAAAAATCTCAATCCCTTGGTTAAGATTCCATTCAACATTCATTCACTCAACAGATTTTAACTGAGTGCCCTTACTGTGTACATGATATATGCTAGGTGCTGTCACAAAATTAAAGATGTCATTGTTGTCCTCCAGATGCTTACATTGCTCTCAAGGATGTTACACATACAATTATATAAGGCACACTGTATTATCAAAGATAAAAACTGCAATGAGTTCATGAAAAAAAGAAAGCACTTCCTAAAGGAAGCAATGTCTGAACCATAAGCCTGAAAGCTGGATCGGGTTCCAATAAAGTCAGAAAAATTAAGACCTCCAGAGAGAATAAACAGTTTGAAGAAAGATAAACATCCTTTCTCCACTTATGTTAAGTACAGAAAATTAAGAGTACCAAATAAGTTTAATCAAATTTGAGCAAAAGCAATATTTTTCAATTCTCTAGAAATAATTGTTTCTTATCTACACAATCATTAAAAAATTTAAAAAAAAATTTTTTTTGAGTCTCCTCTGTCACCCAGGTTGGAGTGTAACAGTGCGACCACAGCTCACTGCAACCTCTGCCTCCCAGGTTCAAGCAATTCTCCTGCTTCAGCCTCCCAAGTAGCTGGGACCATAGGCACGCACCACCAAACCCAGCTAATTTTTTGTATTTTTGGTAGAGATGGGGTTTCGTCATGTTGCCCAAGCTGGCCTTGAACTCCTGAGCTCAAGGGATCCACCCACCTTGGCCTCCCAAAGTTCTGGGATTACAAGCATGAGCCACTGTTCCTGGCAAAAATCTATTTTCAAGTTTCTCAAATAACTAAGTCCATAAAATATTGCAGAGGTGTTAACTTGAAAAGCCAGATCTGTCTTTCCAGAACAATTTACAAAGAAAAAAGTTATCATGGTGACATGCATGTCATGCTTACATTTAAACAGGGTTTTACAAATAGCATGGGGGAGAAGAGCAAAAACTGGTTTTAGAATGAGACAGACTTGGGTTTTGAAACTCAGCTCTACTGCTTACTAGCAGTTTGACTTTCAAAAGTTCCTTCTCTGAAAGCTGGTTTCCTTATCTGTAAAAAGGGAGACAACTACTCTGTAAGCAACTCCGCGTAGGGACAGAATATGTATTACAGCATTCTTAACATAGAAGGTACTGGCCGGGCGCGGTGGCTCAAGCCTGTAATCCCAGC
>NW_012115655.1:2048796-2053860 GCF_000951035.1 Colobus angolensis palliatus
AAAAAAAAAAAAAAAATAATAATAATAATATAGAAGGTACTTAATGTTTCCATTAGTTTCTTTAATAAGGGAAGTAATAATTAATAATAAGCTATTCCACAAGCTGGAATTCTACAACAAAACTGATCATTCAATCAGTATCATACTAGATCAAAATTAAAAAGTAACTGACCCAGAGTATCATGTAAACCTTTATACCTCACCACTTTATATACTATGACATTAGCCTATAGGTACAGAGACTGTCTTCTAAACCACTGGTGAGCATGGTACAAAAGCCATTGCCTGTGGCATACTGTACCTTTTGGTTTGATTTCTCTTCCCTTGAATGGTTAAAACGTGTAAGCTAACACAAACCTGTCACAGTCCGCTGGCCATCACTTAGGTTATTCCACCACTTGTTAATCTAAAACAGACGGAAAATTGCATATCACCATATGGGAGAAATTCAGGCTACAAAAATGAAAAACTAGAAGAAAATGCCTTACACATAAAAGAGGAATTCCTCTTCTGTAAAAATCACTAGTGGCGACAGACATAATAAATACGTGGTAGAACGGAAAAGGCATGTGTTTTAAAGTCAGGGAGCCCACATTCTCCACAAAGAACCACTGGATAGCTCTGGAACCTCAGACAATTATTTCTAAACTTCAGTTTCCTGACACATGAAATGGGACAATAGGTACCTAGCAGTGTCGTCACAAGGAATAACAACAATGTAAAGCCCCTAGCACACTCGCAGATACAGAGAGGTACCAAGGAAGTGATTATTCATACCAAGGTCCTATGTTTTAAAATTCTGAGAATATTGTCTAATAAACTGCACGTTTTTAAAGATGCAGTAATGGTACTGGAGTTTAATAAATAGAGGAGCGTCCTAATTTTTCAGGGATACATGTTTAAAGTTTTATGGATGAAATATGCCTAGAATTTGCTTTACAATAATACAAGGGTGGAAAGGGAAGGGAAAAAAAAGGGAAATAAATGAAAACAAAATTGGCCCTGTGTTGGGGAACACTGAAACTGGATGATGATTCATCGTACTATTCTCTCTACATTTGTATCTGCTTGAAATTTTCCATGATTAAAGTTTTAACATAAAAATATATTCTAACTATGAAATTAAACCAGAATCTGTTATTTTAAAAAAATCCAAGGTGAAAGAAACTACAGATTAGTATGTATAATTCCATTTCTTTTCTTTTTAAGAGACAGGGTCCCCCTATGTTGCCAACGCTGGTCTTGAACTCCTGGGCTTCCACAATCCTCCCATCTCGGCCTCCCAAACTGCTGAGATTACAGGTGTGAGCTGCCGCACCCAGCCAATTCCATTTCCATAATTATAATTATACTGTGTATGAGTTCCCAGATCTTACTTCATATATAGTGGCACGAAAGGGGTTCCCAGGGCTTTCATGTTTCCGTGTTAAATTTATTTATTGTTTCAAAGTTCTTTAATGGGTATAGGTTTTATACATTAAACCTATCACTTAATTCTATCATAAATCAATCTTCAAATGAAGATTATGTATACTGTTTGCATCATTTTTCACCATTCTCAAGAACCATTTGGGTACATCTGGATAGCAAAACTTCATGTGCAGACATGTGCTGAAAACCTATAGCTTTGTAAGAGATCCAGGATAATGGAATAGGTCAGTTTTACTATCTTCTCAAATACAAAGTTATTGTCATTTTCACCTGCAAATATTATCCACTGTTCTGGCGTGAAGCCTCTCTAACACAGACAGGGCTCATGCTTCTTGAATGTGCCCATGGAAAAACGAGGAGGAATGAATCCCTTTCCCTACTTAGAGAAAACTCAAAACATCATTAGTAAAAAGAAAATGCAAGGCTTCCTTCTCAGGCTCTTGCTGGCCGGGATCACATTGTTCCGAGGAAGGGGAAAAGTCAAGGAGATATCAACCCACTCGCCTGACTGGAAGGGCAATGAGTCATAAAAAACAAAAGTGCTTGAAAACCAAACTTAACTAAAATCGCAGTGTTCAATATGTATTGACGAGTAAAAGAAACAAAATATTTATATGTTTTATCTAAAAGCAAACATTTTTAAGAAATCAGTTAAGAAGAAAGAGAGCCATCAACTTGCATATAAAGTAAATAAAAAGCTCTAAAAGCTCCATTATTTCTTTTTTTTTTTTTTCCGCATTTCATCTCGAACAGACACTTAATATCAGGTATTTACCACAGGTGTGTAAATATCATGTCACTGAGAAACGTTTAAAACTTCTCTTGGGGCCAGGCACAGTGGCTCACGCTTGTGAAATTCCAGCACTTTGGGAGGCTAAGGTGGGAGGATCACTTGAGGCCAGGAGTTTGAGATCAGCCTGGGTAACAAAGTGAGACTCTTGTCTCCACAAAAAATGAAGTAACTGGCCCAGCGTGGTGGCACATGCCTGTAGTCCCAGCTACTCAGGAGACTGAGACGGGAGGACTGCTCAGGCCCAGGAGTTTGAGGCTTCAGTGAGCTATGATCCCATTACTGCACTGAAGCCTAGGTGACAGAGTGAGACCCTGTCTCTTAGGGAAAAAAAAAAAAAAATCACTTGCTAGCTCTATCCCTAAGGCATACATATTTTGAAAAATTCCCTGCAGTTCAAACATGTACTCTAAAGCCGGGGTCCCCAACGCCCCAGCTGCTGACCACTAGTGGTCTGCGGCCTGTTAGAAACTGGGCCACACAGCAGGAGGTGAGCAGTGGGAGAGCATTACCACCAGAGCTCTGCCTGCTGTCAGATCAGTGGCTGCATTAGAGTCTCATAGGAACACAAATCCTACTGTGAGCTGCACATGTGAGGGATCTAGGTTGCATGCTCCTTATGACAACTAATGCCTGATGATCTGAGGTGGAACAGTTTCATCCAATAACCATCTGCCCCTCTGCAACCCCGATCTGTGGAAAAATTGTCTTGCACGAAACCAGTCCCTGGTGCCAAAAAGTTTGGGGACTGCTGCTCTAAAGCAATCCATCAAGGTGATCCAAGTAAAACAGTGGCCTTTAAACTTTAGTAGAGCTGAGATCCACTGAGATCCTTAAACTTTAGTAGAGCTGAGACATCCTCCACACAGAAACATTAACAACTATTAACATTAATTTCTTTTTTTTTTTTTTTTGGAGACGAGGTCTCGCTCTGTCGCCCAAGCTGGAGTGCAATGGCACAATCTCATCTCACTACAACCTCTACCTCTTGGGTTCAGGCGATTCTCCTGCCTCAGCTTCCTGAGTAGCTGGGGCCACAGGTGTGTACCACCACATCTGGCTAATTTTTGTATTTTTAGTAGAGATGAGATTTCACTATGTTGGCCAGGCTGGTCTCAAGCTCCTGACTGCCTTGGCCTCCCAAAGTGCTGGGATTATAGACTTGAGCCACTGTGCCCAGCCAATATTAACTTTTTAAAATTTTTTATTTATCTTTTTTGAGACGGAGTCTCATTCTGTCGCCCAGGCTGGAGTGCAGTGATGTGATCTCGGCTCATTGCAAGCTCTGCCTCCTGGGTCCAAGCAATTCTCCTGCCTCAGCCTCCTGAGTAGCTGGGACTACAGGCGCCCGCCACCATGCCTGGCTAATTTTTTGTATTTTTAGTGGAGACAGGGTTTCACCATGTTACCCAGGATCGTCTCGATCTCCTGACCTTGTGATCCGCCCGCTTCGGCCTCCCAAAGTGCTGGGATTACAGGCGTGAGCCACCGCGCCCGGCCAACATTAACATTTTTAACAACTATCTGTGGTGATTTTTGATGCATGTGGGTAGAGGAACAGAATTCTGGAACACGGTTAAGTACAACACCAGACATATAAAACAGTAATAAATACTTACTATGAAGAATTACGTGCACTGATTTGACATCTACAAATCTGATGTTGCCATTAACTAAAAGCAGTTCATAAATAACCAGGCTTCAAAACTTGAGATTACCAGTAGAGTAACTACAGTAAACTATAATCTATAGTGTATTTCAAAATATCTAGTGGAGAACAATTCAAATATACCTAGCATAAAGGATGTTTAAGGTGACAGATATTCAATTACTCAGATTTAATTATTACACGTTATGTGAATGCACCATGTACACTGGAAACATGTGCATCTATTAAGTATCAGTTTTTTAAAACTGTGATTAACTAGAAGAAAGAAAGCAGTGTTTATCTTTACCTCCTTTCTGAAGTCTCCTTCTTTTTGTGGTCTTATGCTATCCAACCAATCAGCTTTAATACCATCAAAATAACTCTGGACCCTGGATTTCAGTGATTCATATTGCCAAATAGCAGCTGATCCAAATGCACAGCCTGTAAACTATATAAAATTAGATATGTTACAAAATAGATTTAAGAGGGAAATAGATCTATACATATTTCCAAGGACAATACTTCATTGCCATTGCTTTTTACAAACCAACAGAAGGGAATACCTGGCACAGGGAAACCTAGTAAGTGAAAAGGGCTTTTTTTTTCTTGAGATGGAGTTTCACTCGTCTCCCAGGCTACACTGCAATGGTGCAACCTGGGCTCATCGCAACCTCTGCCTCCCAGGTTCAAGTGATTCTCCTGCCTCAGCCTCTGGAGTAGCTGGGATTACAGGTACCTGCCCCTAGGCCCAGCTAATTTTTTTATTTTTAGGAGAGATGGGGTTTCACCATGTTGGCCAGAGAGGTCTCAAACTCCTGACCTCAGGTGATCCACCCACCTCAGCCTCTCGAAGTGCTGGGATTACAGGCATGAGCCACTGTGCCCAGCCAAAAAAGACATTTTAATGTTTCCCATTTTATTAACTTCACAATACCCTGGGGCCTGTTTCCAGCTATAAATCCTCAAATAAAACTGAAAATACCAACTTAGCACTGCTTGAAATGCTGTACCAAATGAGGCCCATAAGTTTATTCTCTAGGGCTTACATAAGTGAGCCAGAATTTAATAATAAAAGCAATTATTAAATTCAGACTCCAGGCCGGGTGCAGTGGCCCACTCCTGTAATCCCAGCACTTTGGGAGGCTGAGGCGGGTGGATCACGAGGTCAGGAGATTGAGACCATCCTGGCTAACAC
>NW_012115655.1:2053910-2056696 GCF_000951035.1 Colobus angolensis palliatus
GAGGCAGGAGAATGGTGTGAGCCCGGGAGGCAGAGCTTGCAGTGAGCCGACATCGCGCCACGGCAATCCAGCCTGGGTGACAGAGCGAGACTCCGTCTCAAAAAAATAAATAAATAAAAAATTCAGACTCTATAATCAGACTTCATGAGCCCAGCTCCTTCTCAAGCCCCCTCCACCTGTCCTTACTTTAAGGGAGCCCAAACGGGACAAAGCACTTTAACACTGCATTTGTAGCAAGGTAGGTAACTCCTAGCAAAGTGAGCTCTTACCCCAACAGTAAAAAATAAAGGTTTTATGAGACTCCTTATAGGATAGGGAGACGGATAAAAGACTGTTTCTTCCACAGGAGGAATCAAAGCACTTCTCCTGTATGCTTCACCACTTGTCCCTGTGTCTGATCTTCGAGGTTCAACCTTCCTGGGTGCTTTTCTGAATCCGCATTTTTGCTGAATAAAGAAGTTAAACCTATGGGGCAAAAATAACAGATGAGAAACACAGTGGCATCTTGCAAACATCGACTTCTACGAACTTCCACTTGACCTGCATCATCACCATCTCAGTTTCTCACTCTACAGTCCAAAAACAGCCAAGACCCCTACTCTCAGACAGAAATCAAAGTCACAAAATTCAACCTTTCTGAAAAAGGTGACACACAAACTACAGCAACTTCAGAGGATACTACTTTGGGCTATTACTTTATATCAGTCAGCAAAATAATTGGTATCCATCCTCCACACAGAAAGAATCTGAAGAACTGGTAAAAAGCTAGAGAACTCTAAATTGCCCGTTTCTTTTTCTTTTTTTTGAGACAGGGTCTCCCTCCCTCTGTCACCCAGGCTAGAGTACAATTACTCCCTCCCTCTGTTGCCCAGTGGTACGATCATGGGCAGGTCTCAGCCTCCACGTCTCAGGTTCAACTGATCCTCCTGCCTCAGCCTCCCAAGTAGCTGGTACTATAAGCGTGGGCTACCACACTATTAATTTTCGTACATTTTGTAGAGTCGGGGTTCTGCCATGTTGCCCAAGCTAGTCTCAAACTCCTGGGCTCATGCAATCCTTCTGCTGTGGCCTCCCAAGGTGCCAGGACTACAGGCATGAGCCATGGTGCCCCACCAGTTGTCAGTTTCAATCAGAATGACTTCTGGTTTTTTTGTTTAAAGTTTGGTCAATTTCTGGAACAAATATTTAAACGTATTGTCCTTGAAGCCATTCCAAATTCAAATAATTATTTTATTTCATAAGTATTGACCATTATAAATTAATACACTCCTCCCACCTCTCGCCTTCTTTATTTCACTGTTTTGGGGACATCCACCAAATTATTTGTGAGTTGCTACCCCAGCAGTAAAAAAAATTTGTTGTTTGAGTCTTTACAGCTTGACCTCCTCAAAACATCTGACATTACTGATGATGCCTCCTAATCCTAGCTTCTATAACAGCATTTCCTACTCTTCGAATTCATCTATAACAGCATTTCCTACTCTTCGAATTCATAACTCCCAGTATCTTCCCCTTTTCCTCTACCCTAGTTCCTCTACCCCATTCAAACTCAACTCATATAAATTCTTGGAACAGTCTTCTTTTTCTTTTGTAAAACTGTAACTCTCACAGGTCACAAAGCAAAGATCCCTTCCTGTTTGTACCCTGAACATATTATCCCTTCTTCTTCTTATTTTCAGACAGAGTCTTATTCTGTCACCCAGGCTGGAGTACAGTGACACCATCTTGGCTCAATGCAACCTCTGCCTCCAGATGCAAGTGGATTCTCCTGCCTCAGCCTCCCTAGTAGCTAGGATTATAGGCACACACCACCACACCTGGCTAATTTCTGTATTTTTAGTAGAGATGGGGTTTCACCATGTTGGTCAGACTGGTCTCGAACTCCTGACCTCAGGTGATCCACCCGCGTTGGCCTCCCGAAGTGCTGGGATTACAGGCATGAGCCACCACGTGCCTGGCTATCCCTTATTATTATAAGGGATAATAATGCATATTATTATGTAAGGGAGTAAGGGATATTATAATATCCCTTCTAGAAGGGATAGTATGTTGAAAAATATTATATATATAATACAACGAATAATATTCAGTGAGGAGTATCATACCCCTTCCACTAGCCTCAAAGCTCCTCAAAAGCAGAGTTCAGGCAGGTCTTTTGTCTTTGTATCCCAGCCCCTAAAACAAGCTCTTTGGTTGAATTTTTGTGGCCTCAATGACTTCTAAGCAGGTAAATGATTCACATTTATTTTAGTCCTAACCTCAACTTTCTGGTATTTCCAACTCTATATTGAATAATGCTACTTGGATATGCTCCCCATTACTTTAAAACCAACATATTCAAAATAGAACTAACTCATTCTCCTCTATAAACCTTTCCATTTTCTGACATACTCTTTCAGTAGGACCAGAGTTCTCTCAGTTACTGAGGTTAAAAATCTACGCTGGGGGCCAGGCACAGTGGCTCACACCTGTAATCCCAGTACTTCAGGAGGCCGAGGCGGGTGGATCAGGAGGTCAGGAGTTTGAGACCAGCCTGGCCAATATGGTGAAACCTCGTCTCTACTAAAAATACAAAAGTTAGCCGGATGTAGTGGCACACACCTGTAGTCCCAGCTACTTGGGAGGCTGGGGCAGAAGAATCGTGTGAACCTGGGAGGCAGAGGTTGCAGTAGCCGAGATTGTACCACTGCTCTCCAGCCTGGGTGACAAAGCCAGACTCCATCTCAAAAAAAAAAAAAAAAAAATCTAGGCTGGGCACGGCGACTCACACCTGTAATCCCAGCACT
>NW_012115655.1:2057141-2067697 GCF_000951035.1 Colobus angolensis palliatus
TATATATGTGTGTGTGTCATTTTGGAGTTATCCTTCCTTTATTTGTATTCAATTAAAAGCCAACTCTACCAAAAATACTTTTAAAATTCCTGGTCTAGTCCCTTATCTCATGCTTGGATCATGGCAACAGTTTCCTTTACTTCAAACACTTGAACCTGTTGCATGTTCTTCTAACCTCACATTGCTTTTCCTCAACATTCAATAGTTTCTCAAATGACCTTTTAGAAGGCCAAAAATCTCTTCCTAATTCTAATGCAACTCCTTAGTTCATCCCTTCTGGCCTGGAATACACCACAATTTCCTAGCAGATCTCCTTGCTTCCAGTACTGCCCCACTCCAAGTGCATCCTTCACACTGTATTAAGAACAAATGTAATGTTCCCTGCAATAACTTTTCACCACCCCCATCAAACTCAGCACACATCCCTTAAATCTGACCCCTTCCTCTCTCTTGCCACTTTCTCCCTCCACCACCTCAAATTCTCTCTATACCTGTTATACTGACTTTCTTGCAGTTCCTGTGATCTGCTTTGCTCTCTTACCTATGACAATGCTACTCATATTTTGGTATATACTTCCTTTAACTTTTTTGGGCCCTTCAGATTTCAGTTAATATATCTCTTCCTCCAGGAAGTCTTCCCTAGCTGCCCCAGGCTGGGTACCTCTCTCCTTTGCACTTCTAGAGTTCCAAAGCAGTTTTTAAATACTTATCTCCATTACTGCCCATGCCTCCATTACATTATAGTTTTATATTCATTATATCTCTACCACCAAGTCTAGTCCCTAACAAAATAATTTGTTAGAATAAAAAAGGGATCAAAAAATGATTTAGTTTTATTCTGAATAACTCAAAGTAAGATGGTACTATACTCAAAGTAAGGTGGTACTACACTCAAAGGTGGTACTATACTCAAAGTAAGGTAGTACTATTCAATAAGATAAGGAAAATTGGAAGCCTGAAAATAGGCAACTGGGAGATAAGAGATGAACAATTCCATCGGGGGTACTGCTTAAAATGCTTGCAGTCATGGCAGCTTTATTCCTCTAGCTAAAAACTGAAACTTAAATTTCCATTAACAGGAGAAATTCTGTGGTACATTCATACAATGGAGTACTACCCTTGGCCAAAAAAAAAGGGGGGCAGGGCGAACTAATAATACATCATGGATAACTCCAAAAACACTTTTGGCAAAAGAAGTCAAACACAAGAGTACATAATATGTGATTCTGTGATTTCCATTGCTAAGAAGTTGACAGACACAGGAAACTGTAATGACAAATATCAGATGAGCAACTGCTGGAATGGGTGGGGCTTGACAGGAAAGGAGCAAGAGGAAACTTTCTGGGATGATGGCAATCTATCTTGAGTTAGGTGATAGTCACACAGGTGTATACATTTATCAGAATGCACTGGCTATGCATTTAATACTTATATATTTTACTATATGTAAATTACATCTCAATAAAGTATTTTAAAGATGCTCATAGGACATCCAGGTGGAGGTATCTTAATAAGCATTTTGGAAACAAATGAAACTCAGAATGATGGTATAGCTGCTACTACTATTACTTGCCTAGAATGCCTTTTTTTAAATTTTTTTTTTTTTTTGAGATGGAGTTTCGCTCTTGTTGCCCAGGCTGGTGTGTAATGGTGCGATCTCGGCTCACTGCAACCTCCACTTCCCAGGTACAAGTGATTCTCCTGTCTCAGCCTCCCAAGTAGCTCGGATTACAGGAATGCAACGCCACACCTGGCTAATTTTTTTTGTATTTAGTAGAGACGAGGTTTCACCATGTTTGCCAGGCTGGTCTCGAACTACTGACCTCAGGTAATCCACCCACCTCCGCCTCCCAAAGTGCTGGGATTACAGGTGTGTGCCACCATGTCCAGCCTAAGAATGCCCTTTCTTTTCAACACAGAGTCCACTCCTCAATTCAACTCAGAAATCACATAGTGAGGTAAGTGATGATAAAGTAATTTGACTTGAGATTTTAAATTCAGAATTTATACTTCCAAATAAGTGATATTCCTTTCAAAGAAACCTATTACAGAAAAAGCAGAAAAGGTCTGAATAAGTTCATCTATCTTGGAAAGTTATGAACTTATTCAACCAAAGGTACTGTTGCTCTAAATAGCTCTTAACTCCCTTCAGAGCCTGTTACCAGTCTTATAATGAATATCTTTTAGCAAACTCTGTTGAATAGCTAATCCCAAATCTATTTCCAACCCTTTCCCTTTGCCTGCTTTTTCTGTAATAGGAAATATCTTCACTTTTCCAGCCTCCCCTATAAGCTAGCGGTAACCATATCACACAAAATTATGACCAAATGAAACATAAGAATTTTTCAGGAGCCTCTTGCAAAGGTTTTGCTTACCTGATAAAAATGGACACGTCACTGATGTCAAGCACGCCCCCTTTTTCCTGCCTTAAATAGGAATATAATGCCTAGAGATGGAGCAGTCATCTCAAATGCCAAGAGAAAGGCCAAGAGATTCAGACACTAACCATTGACATTTTTGAGCCATTGAGCAAAGACACTAGCCACTTACCTCCCATCATCCTATATCTGATAAATAACTCTCTCTCTTATTTAAACAACCACCAGTTTATTTACTGCCAAATGTATTCCTGGTATAATTTTTAAAGTGGCAGATGTTAACCTTCTGCAACCAGATTTGATTTTTTATTAAAGATCCCAAAGTAACTTGGAGATAGGTCTAGTAAGTAAAGTTGCAATTAATTAATCAAAACAAGTAATGTCATTTTGGGGCAAAACAAAGGTGTATCATAAAGTAATAGGAATATATTTACCATAAACAGGACAAGTTAACAGCCAGGCATGGTAGCTCACATCTGTAATCCCAGCACTTTGGGAGGCTGAGGCGGGAGGATCACCTGAGATCAGGAGTTTGAGACCAGCCTGGCCAACATGGTGAAACTCCACCTCTACTAAAAATACAAAACTTAGCTGGGTGTGGTGGTGCACGCCTGTGATCCAAGCTGAGGCAGGAGAATCTCTAGAACCTGGGAGGCGGAGGTTGCAGTGAGCCGAGATTGGGCCACTGCACTCCAGTGTGACAGAGCTCCTGGGCGACACAGCAAGACTCTGCCTCAAAAAATAAATAAATTCATTAATTAACTAAATATGGCAAGTTGTAACCCAGTAATGTTGGTTCCTAGCATTGGTCATGTACTGGACCAAGAAATACAGAGAATAAGAATCCTCTGTATTTCCAACAGCTGAATACTACACAAACAATTCTAATAAAAAATTACTTCTGTCACCAATTCACTTAAAATTTTGAAGCACAAGTTTTAAAAGGAACATAAACACACTAGGTTGGGAATCTGGACTTAAAGCAAAGTCAGACCTTTTTGCCTAAAATATTTACCTCGAGGATCTCACCAGAAATGTGTGTCAAGCTGAGCATACTAAGAGTACATTACACAAGCTGGCCCCAGGGTTATCAGATGCACTATACACATACTGAATACATCACACTCAGGCATACCTCGATTTACGTGCTCACTTGGGGGTTCTGTGTCACATTTTGGTAATTCTCCCAACACTTTAATTTTTTCTTCTCTGTTATGGTGATTTGTGATCAGTGACCTTTGGTGTTACCACTGAAATTGTTTTGGGTGCCACGAACCACGACCATATGAAACACTGAACTTAATAATGCTGCGTAGGTTCTGACTGCTCTACAAACCAGCCATTGCCCATCTTTCCCTCTCCTTGGACCTCCCCATTCCTTGGAACACAACAATATTGAAATTGGGTCAATTAATAACCCTATAATCACCGCTAAGTGTTCAAGTGAAAGGAACAGTCCCATGTCTCTCGCTTGAAATCACCAGAAATCTTTTTTTTTTTTTTTTTTGACATGGAGTTTCACCTATCACCCAGGCTGGAGTGCAGTGGCGTGATCTCGGCTCACTGCAACCTCCGCCTCCCGGGTTCAAGCAATTCTCCTACCTCAGTCTCCCAAGGAGCTGGAATTACAAGCACCTGCCACCACACCCAGCTAATTTTTGTATTTTTAGTAGAGACAGGGTTTTGCCATGTTGGCCACGCTGGTCTTGAACTCCTGATCTCAAGTGATCCACTCGCCTCAGCCTCCCAAAGTGCTGGGATTACAGGCGTGAGCCACCACGCCCGGCCAACTAGAAATAATTAAGCTTAGTGAAGAAGTCATGTCAAAAGCTGAGATGGGCCAAAAGCTAAGACTGGCACAAATAGCCAACTGGTAAATACAAAGAAACAATTCTTGCCGGGCATGGTGGCTCACAGCTGTAACCCCAGCACTTTGGGAAGCTGAGGCAGGAAGATCACTTGAGTTCAGGAGTTTGAAACCAACCTAGGCACCATAGTGAGAGCCTATCTCTACAAAATAATTTTAAAATTAGCCAAGTGTGGTGGCTTGCACCTATAGTACTAGCTACTTGGGAGGTTGAGGTGGGAAGATTGCTTCAGCTCAGGAGGTGAAGGTTGCAGTGAGCTACAAATGCACTACTGCACTCCAACCTGGGTGACAGAACTAGACCCTGTCTCAACAACAACAGCAAAACTACTGAAGGAAATTTTAAGTGCTACTCCTGAGAAGGGAAAAATAGTAGGCTGGGTGTGGTGGCTCATACTTTTAATCCTAGAACTTTGGAAGGCAGAGGCGGGCGGATCACCTGAGGTCAGGAGTTCAAGACCAGCCTGGACAACAATGTGAAACCCCATCTCTACTAAAAATACAAAAATTAGCCGGGTGTGATGGCAGGCACCTGTAATCCCAGCTACTGTGGAGGCTGAGGCAGGAGAATCACTTGAACGTGGGAGGTGGGGGCTGCAGTGAGCCGAGACTGTGCCACTGTACTCCAGCCTGGGTGACAGAGCAAGACTCCATCTACCCCCACCTCCCCACCACACAAACAAAAAAAGATAAACAGTAAGAAAGCAAAACAGCCTTATTGCCAACATGGAGAAAATTGCAGTGTTCTGAATAGAAGATCAAACCAGCCACAACATTCCCTTAAGCCACAGCCAACCCAGAGCATGACTAACTCTCTTCAATTCTATGAAGGCTGAGAGAATTGAGGAAGCTGCAGAAAAGTCTGAAGCTAGCAGAGGCTGGTTCATGAGGTTTAAGGAAAGAAGCTGTCTCTATAATATACAAGAGCAACTTGAAGCAGCAAGTGCTAATGTAGAAACCACAGCAACTTATCAAGAAGATCCTAAGATGAAGGTGGCTATACTAAACAGATTTGCAAAGTAGACCAAACAGCCATCTATTGGAAGAAGACGCCATCTAAGACTTTCATAGCTATAGAGAAGAGGCAATGCCTGGCTTCAAAGCTTCAAAGGACAGGCTGACTTCATTAGACACTAATGCCATTGGTGACGAAGTTGAAGCCAATGCTCATTTACCATTCTGAGAATTCTAGAACCCTTAAGAATGATAGTAAACTACTCTGCCCGTGCTCTATTAATCGAACAACAAAGCCTAGATTACAGCACACCTGTTCACAGCATGGTTTATGGAATACTTTGTTTATTTTTACTTTTTGAGATGGAGTCTCACTCTGTCACCCAGGCTAGAAGTACAGTGGCGCGATCTCAGCTCACTAAAACCTCCACCTCCCAGGTTCAAGTGATTCTCCTGCCTCAACCCTCCGAGCAGCTGGGATTACAGGCACCTGCCACCACGTCCAGCTAATTTTTGTGTTTTTAGTAGAGACGGGGTTTCACCATGTTGGCCGGGCTGGTCTTGAACTCCTGACCTCAGGCGATCCACCCACCTTGGCCTCCCAAAGTGCTGGGATTACAGGAGCAAGCCACCGTGCCCAAACAGTTTACCAAATATTTTAAGCCCAATGTTGAGACCACATGCCAAGAAAAAAAATTCCTCTAAAAATATTACTGTTCATTGACAGTGTGTCTGGTCACCCAAGAGCTCAGATGCACAGGTACAAGAAGATGAATGTTGTTTTCATGCCTGCTAACACAATATCCATTCTGCATCCACACACACCAAGGAATAATTTCAACTTTCAAGTCATATTGTTTAAGATTTAAGAAATACATTTTGTTTTTTCTTCCCCCCTATGAAATACATTTTGTAAAAAAAGAAAGAAAGAAAGAAAGAAAGAAAGAAAGAAAGAAAGAAAGAAAGAAAGAAAGAAAGAAAGAAAGAAAGAAAGAAAAAGAAAGAAAGAAAGAAAGAAAGAAAGAAAGAAAGAAAGAAAGAAAGAAAGAAAGAAAGAAAGAAAAAGAAAGAAAGAGAGAGAGAAATGCATTTTGTAAGACAAGAGCCACAGAGTGATTCTTCTGATGGATCTGGGCAAGGTAAACTGAAAAGGTTCTGGAAAGGATCTACCATTCTGGATGTCATCGGGAACATTCGTGATTCACGAGAGGAGGTCGAAATATCAACATTAACAGGAGTTTAGAAGAAGTTGATTACAACACTCAATTATGACTTTGAGGGGCTCAAGACTTCAGTGGAGGAAGTAACTGCAGATGCAGTAGAAACAGAAACAGAACTAAGGGCTGGGTGCAGTAGCTCATGCCTGTAATCCCAGTACCTTGGGAGGCCGACGTGGGCAGATCACCTGAGGTCAGGAGTTCAAGACCAGCCTGGACAACATGGTGAAACCCCGTCTCTATTGGAAATACAAAAAAATTAACCGGGCATGGTGGTGGGTGCCTGTAATCCCAGCTACTTAGGAGGCTGAGGCAGGAGAATCGCTTGAACGGGGGAGGCAGAGGTTGCAATGAGCCAAGATTGCACCACTGCACTCCAGCCTGGGCGACAGGAGTGAAACTCCATCTCAAAAAAAAAAGAAATAGCAAGAGAACTAGAATTAGAAGTGGAGCCTGAAGATGTGACTGAATTGCTGCAATCTCATGATCAAACTTGAATAGATGAGAAGTTGCTTCTTACGGATGAACAAAGAAAGTGGTTTCTTGAGATAGAATCTACTCCTGGTGAAGATGCTGTGAACACTGTTGAAAGGACAACAAAGGATTTAGATTATTACATAAACCAAGTTGATAAAGCAGTAGCACGGTTTGAAAGGATTTACTCCTACTTTGAAAAAAGTTCTACTGTGGATAAAATGCTATCAGATAGCATCACATGCTACTGAGAAATCTTTTGTGAAAGGAGGAGTCAATTAACATGGCAAACTTCATGTTGTCTTATTTTAAGAAATTGCCACCACTACTCCAAACTTCAGTAACCACCACTCTGATCAGTCCGCAGCCATCAACAGAGGCAAGACCCTCTACCAGCAAAAAGATTACGGCTCACTGAAGGCTCAGATTATCATTAGAATTTTTTAGTAATAAAGCATTTTTAAATTCAGGTATCCACATCTTAACAAACCACTCTAAAATGCACTGGCTTAAAACCATAATTTATTACTTTTTTTTTTTTTTTTGAGACAGTGTCACCCAGGCTGGAGTGCAGTGGCATGCTCTCGGCTCACTGCAACCTCCGCCTCCCAGGTACAAGCAATTCTCCTGTCTTAGCCTCCTGAATAGCTGGGACTACAGGTATACACCACCACATCTGGCTAATTTTTGTATTTTTAGTAGGGATGGGGTTTCACCATATTGGTCAGGCTTGTCTCAAACTCCTAAGCTCAAGTGATCCATCCGCCTCGGCCTCCCAAAGTTCTGGGATTACAGGTGTGAGTCACCATACCCAGCCTACTTTTTCTTGTTTTTAAAGAGATGGGTTCTTGCTATGATGACCAGGCTGGTCTCAAACTCCTGGTTTCAAGTGATCCTCCCATCTTGCCTCCCAAAGTGCTAGGGTTATAGGCATGAGACACCATGCCTGGCCTAAAACTGTAATTTATTATTTCTCATGATTCTCTAGGTTAGGTGCCCCCAACTGGGGGCCGATTCCACTGGTCTCACCTGGATCACTCAACGCAGCCAGTACTCTTGACTGCCTAATCAGAGCTGGAGAGTCTAAGATGGCCTCACTCGTACCTGGAGCCTTAGAGCTGGCTGTCTGCTGGCTCTTTCTCCACCCAGTCCTTGGTGTTCAGTAGTCTAGTGGGGGCTTCTACCATGACAAAGGGAGTGTTCCAAGTGGGCAAAGGCAAAAGCTGCAAGGTCTTCTGAGGCTGCCTCTGGACTTTGCACAATATTACTTCCACCACATGCTACCAGCCAAACCAGCCAAACAAGTCCAGCCCAGCTCCAAGGAATGGGGAAGCTGACTCCAACTTTGGATGAGAAGAACTACAAAATATTGTGGCCATGGTTTTTTAACTACCACACTAGATGTGGCAGAGGCAGTCATGATTCCCAGTCTAGAGCAGTAATTCTCATTCTGGCTATACATTAGCACTGCCGGGTGAGCTCTTAAAAGTCCTACACCATGGTTCTACCTCATATCAATTAAATTAGAATCTCTAGGACTGGGCCCAAGGCCTCAGTAGTTGTAAGACCTCCCCGGGTGATTCTCATGTGCTGCCAGAGTCAAGATCTATTCGTACCACAGGTTTGGGGAAACTTTAGTCTACATACAGATCACCTGGAAATCTCATTAAAAACATTCTAATTTAGTAGGTCTGGGGCAAGGTGAGTCTGAAATTTTGCATATCTAAACAAGCGCCTAAATTAGGGGTTGTCAAACTATGGCCTATAGAGTGGATTTGAGCCTCCAACTAAAAATGGTTTTTACATGTTTAAAGGGTTGTTTAAAAGGAAAGCAGAAGAATATGTGACAAAGACCACATGCAGTCATATTTTCTATCTGACCTTTTACAAACTAAGTTTACCAAATCCCTGTCCTAAATGATGCCCCAACTGCTAGTTCATGAACCACTTGGAATAGCAAGGAGCTAGAACCCGATTCCTCACTCTTCCAGCAATACTTGTACTTAAATTAGAATGGTTTGTTGTCCCACAGATTAATCCTATCTAGGTAATAAAACAAAGAATTCCAATACAAATGCTTCACTAGGACTGGCTCCCAGCATCTATGCCCTCTTCTCCTTTTCCAAACCATACCCTAGAATTTCCAGCCACTTCGTTTGATTAGAGCCCACGATTGACTTAAGCCAACTTTCACATCCCATTCCCTGGCAACTTCAAGGGATTCAAGGATGGGCACCTGTCCCAAGTTAGGCCAATGTGGTCCAATGAAATTCAATTTCAAGATTTTGTTTGTGATAATGTAGAAGACAACTTTTTGCACCTAAAAATATAGAGCCCCAAGAGCTGCTGGCAGCCATCTTATAACCACAAGGAGAGAGCATGCTGAGAGAATAAAGCCAACATTTAGGAAGCAGAGACAAGCCAAGGAGAAAATAGTGTCTGGTGACAATTTGAGACACTGGACTTATCTCACTAGAAGCCAGTCCTACCTCTACATTTTTGAACTGCACAAACCAATAAATTCCCCTAATAATTTAGGTCAGTTCGAGTTTGGTTTTCTATTGGCATAAGGATGCTTTTAGATGTAGTATGTTTATTATATATTATATAAGGTACATTTTCTTTTTACTGAGCTTTCATTTTAAATTTCCTTTTTTTTTGCGGGGGGGGGTGGTCCTCACTCTGTCACCCAGGCTGGAGTGCAGTGGCACTATCTCAACTCACTGCAACCTCTGCCTCTCGAATTCAAGTGATTCTCCTGCCTCAGCCTCCCAAGTAGCTGGGATTACAGATGCCTGCCATCAGGACAGGCTTTTTCTTTTTTTTTTTTTGTATTTTTAGTAGAGATGAGGTTTCGCCATATTGGCCAGGCTAGTCTCAAACTCCTGACCTCAGGTGATCTGCCTGCCTCGGCCTCCCAATGTGTCGCCCAAAGTGCTGCCAAAGGATTACAGGCGTGAGCCACTGCACCCAGCCTTAAATTTCTTTAAGTGTGAAACAAGGAAAAGCATAATATCTCTAATTGCAAATGTTTGCGATCTTATTCACAGGTTTAGGTTATTCACCTCTTCCCAATCGGATGGGTAAATAAGATTGGAAAAATAAATTACCTACCGGAATAAGTTGGAAAACAAAGTGAAGTGCTGCAATAAAATGGATGGGAATGGGAAAGAGGGTTCCTTGAGGCATATACCAACTCACGAAGGCAGGCCTGCCTTGACCCTGCTGCTTTGGTCCTTCTGCCAGCAGCTGGTGATTTGTGGAAGCAATCAAATGTGCTCAAAGTGGGAGAATGTCATGAATACTTAAGTTGCCACCAGCCACACAGTTATGGTTCAGTTTTTCTTGTTGTTTGTTTCTGTTTTTTAACACAGAGTTTTGCTCCTGTTGCCAGGTTGGAGTGCAATGGTGTGATCTCGGCTCACTGCATCCTCCGCTTCCGGGGTTCAAGTGATTCTCCTTCTTCCAACTCCCAAGTAGCTGGGATTACAGGCACCTGCCACCATGCCCAGGCTAATTTTTGTGTTTTTAGTAGAGAGGGGGGTGTCACCACATTGGCCAGGCTGGTTTTGAACTCCTGACCTCAGGTGACCCGCCCACCTCGGCCTCCCAAAGTGCTGGGATTACAGGCATGAGCCACCGCGCGCAGCCAGTTCAGATTTTTTT
>NW_012115655.1:2068362-2078197 GCF_000951035.1 Colobus angolensis palliatus
TTTTTTTGAGATGAAGTCTCGCTCTTGTCCCCCACGCTGGAGTGCAATGGCGCGATCTCGGCTCACTGCAATCTCCGTCTCCTGGGTTCAACCGATTCTCCTGCCTCGGCCCCACCGAGTAGCTGGGATTACATGTGCTACTAATAAAGCTAAAAACCTAATAAAGGTTATTAGCTGTATGTTGAGGTAACTGATACTGTTAACTTTAAGAAGTAATTTCCAGAGGCAAATGCTCTATTTCAGGCCTACATTCTCGTGTATATTTTTTATGCAACCACGAAAATGTCATTTTCAAACTTTCTATACAAATGGCAAGCTTTTCAGACATTAAATATTAATCTTCAACATTTCATGTGTTTCTTCTTCACTGTTTCAAATGGTCTTCATGCTCAGTTTTTACTAGGGGCTCATTAGTTTTCCTTTGCTTCCCCTTCCTAAAACCAGCACGGTGATGTGCACATAAATCTTAAATGTTTCACACACTTCCTGTTGCTTCCTAATACACATACAGTATTTATTTTAGATGGCGTCTCACTCTGTTGTTCAAGCTGGAGTGCAATGGCATGATCTCGGCTCACTGCAACCTCCACCTCCCGGGTTCAAGCCATTCTCCTGCCTCAGCCTCCAGAGTAGCTGGGATTACAGGCGCCCGCCACCATGCCCCGCTAGTTTCTTGTATTTTTAGTAGAGGCAGGGTTTTGCAATGTTGGCCAGGCTGGTCGTGAACTCCTGACTTCAGGCGATCCATCTGCCTCAGCCTCCCAAAGTGCTAGGATTACAGGCGAGTGAGCCACCACGCCCGGGCAGTATTAATCTTTTCTTCCCCCCCTTAAACTATGCAATCTCAAACGGGATTACCACCTCCACCTGTCCTCACTTTCCACCTCCCCAGGAGTTCAAGATTAGTGCCTGACAGATCCATGTTACAGTGTATGAAGATACAATGAATTAAGGTTTTCACAAGTCCCTGATAAAACTCACCTTTAATGCTTGTAGGTCATACAGGTTCTTCCACTCCACCCACCCCCTCCTGATTGTGATTTGATAGGGCTAGGGTGAGGCCTGGAACATAAAAATACCATACAAACTCTCCAGGTGATCCTTGTCCGCCACATTAGAGCCTCGATTATTTATCATTGACTATCCCATGTGTTGATAAACAATGTTTCTTATTACCAGCAATCAGGTGGATTCGAGGCACTCATCTAACCAAGTCAGAAATTGGGAGGAGAGAAGTTTTGAACAAAAGAGGAAAATTTTCAAAGCCAAATGCACATCAGATTCTTAAACAGGTGAGGAATTTCTCTCTTCTCTCTCAAATTAGAAATGAATTACTGTGATGCAAAAATCAGCAATACTGATAGACCATACACTTCACACTTCTACTCGGAAGGTTCGGTAGTTTTCTTTCCGAATCAACCGGAAACCAAATCTTCCACTGTCTCAATTCAACAGTAAAGACTCTCCCACGACTTTGCCAGACACAAAGTGATACCCTCCCTCAGACTTCGTCCTCCCTTAGCTCACTACAAGCTAAAGAAGACGACTGGTTGTAATGGAACATAACCTTTATAATTAGATGGAAAAAGAATAAAAACCGCCATTCTACCAGCTGTACTAACTGCTTCACTTAGAAACTGGCTCAACAGTTTTCTCTCGGGATTATGAAGTGTGGCACGCATGAACCTTCAGCTTAGTTCCCCTTCCAGTCACGTCCTTCCTAATGGGAAAGGAGAAAGCGCAGGCTCGCGGAGGGCTAGGCTAGGATGCGCAAGGGGAGCGAGAAGCGAGGACTGGACGGAGGCGAGAGAGAAGGGGCAGGTAAGGTGAAGGGGGTGAGCTGGGGGCAGCACAAGAGGCCCAGACGGCCTCCGCCCCCGAGGATACACTGCCAGAGCGCAGGGAGCAAGAGGCGAGAAGACCAGAGCAGCTGCCCTTACCTGTGTCCGAGCAGCCGCTGCGGGGCTAGGGCCGCAGTGAGCTCCTCGCAGCTGCGGCCGTCCACCGACGCAGCCCATGCCTGGCCACAGCCCCAGCCTCTCTGCGCCCAGCCTCGCCACGCCATCTTCCCAACCTCTGCCCCACCATGGCCTGACCTTACCCACCCCAGCAGCGCAACTACTTCCGGGGCGAAGGAAACACCATAGAGCGCGAGGAGCAGTCTAGAGCGCCCCCGCGCGGCTGAGTGGCAGCGGAAGCAACCACGGTGCCCAGACGAGTGGCTGGCGCCCTTCTCTACCACCGCTTCCCCTCCCGCCGCTCAGTCGGCTCCCGGAGCGACCTGCGAGAGTGCCCCGGCCTCCCCGCATTTGTAGATGAGGAGGATGAGACCAGAGCAAAGAGGGACAACTGACATTTTTTTTTGAGTAACGGCACATACCAGGTGCTTTCCCTACGATCGCGTTTAATCGTCACAGCACTGCTAGAGGCAGATGTCATCACTGTTTCACTTTGCCTCAGGTCAGAGGGGACAGGACTTGGCCAGAGTTGCAGGAATGGTCCCTAGAGGAACCAACGTCGCAAGCCAAGTTTTCTTAAATTACTACTCTTTTTTTTTCTGTATTTCTAACCACTTCGTGTTATTCTGTATGCCTTTAACAAAGTCCAAGCCTATCGGGTGGGGTGGCTTGTGGGGAAAAGAAAGAGAGATCAGCCTGTTACTGTGTCTATATAGAAGGAAGCAGACATAAGAGACTCCATTTTGTTCTGTATTTGAGATGCTGTTAATCTGTGACCCTACCCCCAACCTTGTCCTTGCAAGAGACCTGTGCTGTGGTGACTTAAGATTTAATGGATTTTGGGCTGTGTAGGATGTGCTTTGTTAAACAAGTGCCTGAAGGCACCTTGCTGGTTAAAAGTCATCACCATCCTCTTAATCTCAACTACCCAGGGACACTTACACGGCCAAAGGTCGCAGGGACCTCTGCCTAGGAAAGCTAGGTATTGTCCAAGGTTTCTCCCCATGTGATAGTCTGGAACAATGCTGCTAAAAGGTTTATGGAGATGGTTGCATATGCATATCAAGGCACAGCATTTTCCTTTGAACTTATTCATGTCACAGAGATCTTTATCCATATGTCTTACTGCTAATTTTCTCCCTTCGATGATCCCATTGTCCTGCCACTCCCTTATCTTTTAGATGGTAAAGATAATTATCAATAAATACTAAGGGAACTCAGAGACCAGTGCCTGCGTGGGTCCTCTGTATGCTGAGCGCCGGTCCCCTGGGCCCACTTTTTCTTTCTCTATACTTTGTCTCTGTGTCTCATTTCTTTTCTCAAGTCTCTCGTTCCACCTAACGAGAAACGCCCACAGGTGTGGAGGGGCAGGCCACCCCTTCAGTGGCTCACCCCTGTAATCCCAGCATTTTGGGAGGCCGAGGTGGTCGGATCACCTGAGGTCAGGAGTTCGATACCAGCCCGGCCAACATGGTGAAACCCCGTCTCTACTAAAAATACAAAAATTAGCCGGACATGGTGGCGCGTGCCTGTAATCCCAGCTGCTCAGTTGGCCGAGGCAGGAGAATTGCTTGAACCTGGGAGGCGGAGGTTGCAGTGAGCTGAGATTGTTGTGCCAGCCTGGGTAACATGGTGAGACCCTGTCTCATAAATAAATAAATAAACACAAAATCAAAGCCTGAAATGAAAAACAGGCTTTCACTTTTTCATAATCCATCCCTAACCTACCTGTCGGTCAGCTTGATTCCCTGCCACTCCATTCCCTCCAACCCTAGCTGCAGTACTGTCATTGGCCATTACTCAAAGGCAGCATCCGTGTTCCCACTGCTGAGCATTCACGCTACCGTTCTCACCACTTGAAATACCTAACAGACTTGTCCTTCAGGTCAGCCTCAAGTGTCACCTCTTCCAGGAAGCCTTTCCCAGACTTCCACTCAGATTTAGATTCCCTTCTTTTGTACTCACATACCGCTTTATGCATATCTCTGCAATGGCACTTCATTCATTCCATAAGCACTTATTAAGCACTTATAGTGTGTCAGGTGATGTGTTAAACCTGGAGATACAATTGAGAAGACACTATATCTGACCTCACAAATATCCTATTGTATTGGGGGAGAAGGCTCTGTAGGAGTCTTGAGAGAGAGAATATAGCCCGGTTGAAGGAAGGGGCATGGGAGGCTCAGGGAGAAGGCTTCCCCAGAGAAACTGAGAGAGGTCACCAAGAGAAGAGGATTGAAGTGTTCCTCAGAGAGAATAGCATTTGTGATGTCTCCCAGCACATGACTTGTTTAAAAAGCTAAAATAAATTCACGCCTTTTCCACACAACGCAGAGAGGGGCCCATATGGCATTGTTCTAGATTCCCGTTGTAACTTAAAGGGAAACTTTCACAATATCTGGAGCTTTTGATGTCCTGCAAATGAAGGAGGAGGATGTCCTCAAGTTCCTTGCACCCACTTAGGTGGTACCAAGCTTGACTTCAAATGGAGTCTGTAAGAAGAAAAGTGATGGCCAGGTGCGGTGGCTCACACCTGTAATCCCAGCACTTTGGGAGGCCAAGGCGGGCGGATCACAAGGTCAGGAGATCGAGACCATCCTGGCTAACACGATGAAACCCCGTCTCTACTAAAAATACAAAAATTAGCCAGGTGTGGTGGCAGGTGCCTGTAGTCCCAGCTACTGGGGAGGCTGAGGCAGGAGAATGGCGTGAACCCGGGAGGCGGAGCTTGCAGTGAGCCGAGATCATGCCACTGCACTCCAGCCTGGGCAAGAGAGCGAGACTCCGTCTCAAAAAAAAAGAAGAAGAAAAGTGATGGCATCTACATCCTACATCTGAAGAGGACCTGGGAGAAGCTTCTGCTGGCAGCTCATGCCATTGCTGCCTTTAAAAACCCTGCTGATGTCAGTGTCATGTCCTGTAAGAATACTGGCCAGAGGGCTGGGCTGAAGTTTGCTGCTGCCACTGGAGCCACTCTAGTTGCTGGCCACTTCACTCCTGGAAACTTCACTAACCAGATCCAGGCAGCCTGCAGGGGGAGTCAGCTTCTAGTGGTTGCTGATCCCTGGGCTGATCACCAGCCTCTCACAGAGACATTTTATATTAACCTACCTACCATTGCTCTGTGTCACACAGGTTTTCCTCTGTGCAATGTGGACATTGCCATCACCTGCAACAACAAGAGAGCTCCCTCAGTGGGTCTGAAGTGGTGGATGCTGGCCCTGGAAGTTCTGCGCGTGTGTGGCACTATTTCCCGCGAACACCCATGGGAGGTGGGAGAAGCCTGATCTCTACTTCTACAGAGATCCTGAAGAGATGGGAAAAGAGGAGCAGGCTGCTGCTGAAAAGACTGTGGCCAAGAAGGAATTGTAGGGCGAATGGACAGCTCCAGCTCCTGAGTTCACTGCTACTCAGCCTGAGGTTGGAGACTGGTCCGATGGCATGCAGGTGCCCTCTGTGCCTACTCCTCAGGTCCCTACTGAAGACTGGAGTGTTCAGCCTGCCACAGAAGACTGGTCTGCAGCTCCCACAGCTCAGGCCACTGAGTGGGTAGAAACAACTACTTAATGGTCTTCAACTGTTCCTGCACGGGCTCTTAAGCAACATGGAAATAACATTGATGGAAAATACACATCAGTTTCTAAAAAATAAATTTACTTTGGTTATATCAGAGGTGTTAAGTCTGGGATTTGATTTTACCCTATATGCAAGCTAAAAGATTGGATGTTGGCAAAAGACAGGAGACTCCTGGGTCAGAAACAAGACACTTTATATTACCACTGCATGTTCTCCAAGTCCCGTGGTGGCAATGCCATGAGCCAGATGGGTGCTGAACATGCAGTGGATTTGCATCTCAACTGAAGAACACTGAGCCTGGAGGACCTACTGTTTAATAGTAAGTTTTTATAGTAAACAAGCAAACAACATTGGAAGGTAGAGATGTTTTCCTCAAGAGCAAAGGGCAGTTGGCTTATGACCTTGGAAGAAAGATAGTATCACCCTAGAGAGCACAGGCTTGTGTGCTGCCCGTCGTAAAAGATTCGGATTCCATGGCAGGGCGTGGGGGCTCACGCCTGCAATCCCAGCACTTCGGGAGGCTGAGGTGGGCGGATCACGAGGTCAGGAGATCAAGACCATCCTGGCTAACATGGTGAAACCCCGTCTCTACTAAAAATAGAAAAATTAGCCAGACGTGGTGGCACACGTCTGTAATCCCAGCTACTCGGGAGGCTGAGACATGAGAATTGCTTGAACCCGGGAGGCGGACGTTGCAGTGAGCCAAGGCTATGCCACTGCACTCCAGCCTGGGGGACACAGCGAGACTTTGTTTCAAAAATAATAATGAAATAAATAAAAGATTCTGATTCAGCCAGGCACGGTGGCTCTAGGACTTTGGGAGACTGAGGTGGGTGGATCACCTGAGGTCAGGAGTTCGAGACCAGCCTGGCCAACATGGTAAAACCCTGTCTCTACTAAAAATACAAAAATTAGTTGGGTGTGGTAGTGCATGCCTGTAATCCCAGGTACCCGGGAGGTCGAGGCAGGAGAATCGCTGGAACCATGGAGGTGAAGTCTGCAGTGAGCTGAGATCACGTCATTGTACTCCAGCCTAGGCAACAGAGCAAGACTCTGTCTCAAAATAAATAAATAAAAGATTCTACTTCAGTTCAGCATTCCTCTCCTATAATGCAACCCACTGAGTGTGCAGGTACAGTCCAGCCCTCTTCAAGTTGCTCCATGGGAATTGGGACTCAAGGAACCAGCACAAAAATTCTGACAGTCAGTCTGGCTAATGCTATTGCTGTGGGTAATAAATTGTCCTTCATTTCTGAACCAGGAGTCTTGTGCCAGCACCCATAAAACTAGACCAGGTTAACTTATTAGTTTTCAAGTAGGGTAAAATATTAGAACCTTCACGGTTCTCTATAGGGATCTGTGAATTGACCATTTCAGAGGGTGAGAGCTTCTCTTAGGGGCTGACAAGAACTTGGGTGTGGCCATAGGGCTGATGGCGGAAGAGGAATGAGCTGAAAATCACTAAAGATGAAGGAGCCCAGAAACGGAGAGGTCCTGGATGTCGACTGCGTTGCTCACATGAACTTGGGGTCTTCAGGGTAATGGCAGGATTTGGAATGAAATCCTAACATTTCAGTGAAGAAGAGGGTGACTAGAAGGTGATTAATAGTGCTGAAGAGGCTCTAGAGATAAAGAAGACAGTTTCAGCAGAGGAGACATATATGCTCAAGGTGGTCTTTGGGCAAGTAACCTGGAAGAATTATGAGGGCATGAGGAGGATGCTTACCTCCAGAACCCAAGGGGCCCGAGGCTGGGGTGTGCTGAATATCCTCTGCTTGCCCCTCCAGCTCACTATCATATGCTGTTCCAGGCCACTGGAGGCTGACCTTTTTTTTTTTTAAGATGCTCTCTCGTCCAGGCTGGAGCACCGTGGTGCGATCTCTGCTCACTGCAACCTCTGTCTCCCAGGTTCAAGTGATTCTCCTGCCTCAGCCTCCCCAGTAGCTGGGATTACGGGCGCCCGCTACCACGCCTGGCTAATTTTTGTATTTTTTTGTATTCTTTTTTTTAAAAAATTAATTAATTAATTAATTCAGATAATTATATCTACCTTATCACTTTGGTATTTAAATGACTTCATCTATGTTAGGTGCCCAGTGCACTTCCTGGCACACAGTTGGCAATCCACACATGGCAGCTGTGGTCATATCATCATGAGGATATGGAAGCTGAAAGGGAAGCCTATCCACGGGGGGAGGGCTCCCTGCAGCGTCATCATTTTAGAGCTAAAAACAAAGGTGCGAGTGCTTTTGGATGCTGTCTAGGGGAAGGAGAGCCCTGCCAACATAAACAGATCATTCATTACCCGCCAGGTCCTGTGCTGGGCATTGTCACTCCTAACAATCCTAAAGGAAGCCTCCATTTGTCATATGAGGAAACCGAAGCACACAAGGATTGGGTTATTGAGAGCACAACTGGGATTTCAACCAAGGCCAAAGCCCAAGTGAGGGAAAGCTTCCTAGAGGAGCTGGCCTTTGAATGGAATAGCATTCAGAGGGCTGGACAGGATCAAAGATGGGAGGCTGAATGGTGGAGGGGGTGGGTGTTAGAAGGGGCTGCAAGCTCCAGACAGGGGCTCTAACAGAGAGAGGGTTAGGAAAGTGAGGCAGGAAGCAGGTAAATTAGAGCCTGACTTTGTTTTGTCCGCCTCAGAGCCTGCCTGGATCACAGACAGCTGCCAGCTCAGGGTGGGACCTCCCAGGCCTGAGAACCCCAAGCTGTCTCCTGTTGTCTGGGACCCCACTTGCCTGGTGCTTCCCAGTCTGGACTCCCGAGGTCCTGGATATGGCACCACACAGAAAATAGGGTATCTATGAGAAAGCTCCAGGATGTCACAAAGCCTAGAGGAACATCCGAAGAAAGGCCAGAGGCTAATTCATACATCATGGTTTCTGTTTTTTGTTTTGTTTTGTTTTTTTGAGACAAAGTCTCACTCTGTTAGCCGGGCTGGAGTGCAGTGGCACGATCTTTGCTCACTGCAACCTCCGCCTCCTGGGTTCAAGTGATTCTCCTGCCTCAGGCACCTAAGTAGCTGGGACTATGGTGTGCACCACCACACCTGGCTAATTTTTGTATTTTTAGTAGAGATGGGGTTTAACCATGTTGCCCAGGCTGCTCTTGAACTCCTGGCCTCAAGTGATCCACTCACCTCAGCCTCCCAAAGTGCTGGGATTACAGGTGCAAGCCATTGAGCCTGGCCAATACGGCCTGTTTTCTTATTTCTGGCTAGACTCCTTTCAGCCTAGTGTAGCAGTAATGATAGATCTCCTACTAATTAGAAACACTGGTTCATTCATATGTACATCCTTTAAATAACATGAAAGAGAGCGGTAAGGCAATTCCTTTTTTTTTTGAGATGGAGTCTCACTCTGTCTCTCAGGCTGGAGTGCAGTGGCACATTCTCTGCTCATTACAACCTCCGCCTCCCAGGTTCAAGCAATCCTCCTGCCTCAGCCTCCTGAGTAACTGGGATTACAGGCACGCGCCACCACACCCGGCTAACTTTTTTGTATTTTTAGTAGACAGGGCTTCACCATGTTTGCCAGGCTGGTCTTGAACTCCTGACCTCAGGTGATCTGCCCGCCTTGGCCTCTCAAAGTGCTAGGATTACTGGCGTGAGCCACCGTGTCCAGCCCGAGGCATTCCCTTTTTAAAGCTCAGATTTGTTGAGGCATGGTTTATATACAATAACACTCCTAAGTGTACAGTTGTATGAGTTTTGACAAACACATACAGTTGTGTAGCCATCACCACAATCAAGATACAGAATATTTCTATTACCCCAGAAAGTTCCCTCATGTCTTTTTACAGTCAAACCGTAACCCTACTCTCGAATCCTGGCAACCACTTATCTACCAAATATCTGTCCCTATAGGTTTGCCTTTTAAAGAATATCACAGAAATTGAATCATATAATATGCATTTGTTGAACATATATTTTCATTTCTTTTGGGTAATACCTAGGAGTGGGACTGCTGGGTTGTGTGGTGTAATGTTTAATTTTACAAGAAATTGCCAAACTGTTTTCCAATGTAGTTGTACCATTTTACATTTCCACCCGCAGGGTACAAGAATTCCATTTGCTTCACATCTTTTCCAGTACTTGGGATTGTCAGGGTTTCCTTTTTAGCAATTCCTTTTTTTTTTTTTTTTTGAGACGGAGTCTTCCTCTGTCACCCAGGCTGGAGTGCAGTAGCCAGATCTCAGCTCACTGCAAGCTCCACCCCCCGGGTTTACGCCATTCTCCTGCCTCAGCCTCCCAAGTAGCTGGGACTACAGGCGCCCGCCACCTCGCCCAGCTA
>NW_012115655.1:2078745-2082804 GCF_000951035.1 Colobus angolensis palliatus
ATTTTTGTATTTTTAGTAGAGATGGGGTTTCCCCATGTTTGCCAGGCTGGTCTTGAACCCCTGACCTCAAGTGATCCACCTGCCTCGGCCTCCCAAAGTGCTGGGATTACAGGCGTGAGCCACCGTGCCCAGCCACAAGTCATTCTTTTTTAATAAACAAGGCTTGTCTGGAGACACAATGATTCAAAATTTAGGGACCCTTGTGTGGAAACTAAAGTAGGTCTTTGGTGAGGAATTTACTGGGAACAGTTATGTGGTCTGCTGGCTTTGCTGGATTGAGATGGTGAGATCTTTCTCTGCCATAGGTCTGCAGAGAACTGCAGTTCTTCCTGCTGGTCAGCAGAGGGCAGGAGAGGGCAGAAAATAAGCTGCCCCCGCTTCACTTTTTTTTTTGGCTTACCTGTCCCCAGCATCGAGTATTTGCATTTGCGTGCATTATTATATTTGTAATTTTGCTCGAAAGTTTGCCTTTTCCTCTGAACCTAGTTAGCTGCTGCTTTGTGGGGCTTGATTTCCCAAAATTAACTTTGTGGACTGATTTAATGCCAAACTTAACCAATCTTATAAAATCTTTCCCTGCCAAAGCATAACTAAGCTAATGTAAGGATTGAACTACCCAAACTGCACTACCTCTGTAGAATCCTTGCTAAGTCTACTCTCCAGTGTCACCCCACAGAGCTTGTGTTAGGGGTAACCGTGAGCAGCTGAGCTGCATGAACCCCTGGTCCTCCTCTTCTCTAACTTTGCAGAAACCAAGAGATTGAGGAAGGACTTCATGGGGCACAGGCCGCCAGAACCCCCGTGGCTACAGGCCATCCTCCCTAAGACCAGGGCTGGGGCTGTTCAGGCGGGGCACTGCGCAGATCTCCTGGGGCTGGGGTTGCAAAGTGCCCCCAAAGATGTACTCCAGCTTGAGCCCCGGGCTCTCTTCTGGCAGTTGGAACGGAAGGTCCTAAGGAGGGTGGCAAACATCAGGAAGAGCTCCATTCGAGCCAGCCGGTCCCCTGGGCACACGCAATGCCCTGGAAACAGAGAGAAAAGTCAGAGGTGGCAGCTGTCTCTGTGTCTGTCCCACTGTAGCCCCACCCACTACCCAGGATCCAGCTCTGTGCCTAGTACCTGCAGACAATGGCAGGAAGGCCTCATTGGCCACAAAGTTTCCATCTTTGTCCAAGAAGTGGCCAGGGTTGAACTGTGGAGGGGTCTCCCAGCACTCAGGGTCGTAGAGCACAGAGGCCAGGTTGGGTAAGATGATGGTGCCCTACAGAGAGATGCTGGTGTGGATCAGGGAGCCTCAGATGGTGCCCAGTACCCAGCCCTGACACTGAACCACAGTGAGCTTGGAGAATACGCACTGTGCTGGTGGGAGTAGTCCAGGGGCCTCGAGGAGACTCAGCAGCCGGCCCTCAGGCTGCCCTTCCTCCAGGCTCACATCAGTGCAGGAGCCAAGCAGGACACCCTCCTGGCTAAGGACTGCGCAGCTTTGTCCTGAAGACTCCCAGCCACGTCTGGGGACATGAAGCAGTTGCTTCCTACAGAGAAGGCCAGCAGCTGGTGGCATGTCTGGAAGGGGCCATGGATAGCCCAGGACAACACACACCGGGGCAGAGGGTATGTGTGCGCGTGGGTGTTAGAGGAAGAGACAGAACGAGGAGAAACGGAATGGCAAACAGGCAGAGAAAAAGGAACTGAGCGATGGAAAGACAGAGAGGAGACAGAAAGCTTCACTCCTTAGGATTGGGAAGAGGAAAACATGAACCGTAAGCCCAACTCTAACCCTCAATCTAACCCTAACCCTCACGTTCCCCCAAACCCAAACCAAATCTTCCCTCTCACCCTTATCCCAGCCCTCACTCTACTCAAAGGAGAAGTGAGTGATTAGAAAGAGAATCAGACCAAGCAGATGGGAGCAGGGTAACATCTGCTCTTTACCATGTGGGCCCTGGGCTGACTGGAAACAACATAAGGAAGTCAAAGTGGAGCCAGGATGGGGTCGGTTATGGTCCCCCGCCCCAGGACACTCAGCTCTGGGATTCTGGGGAAGGCCTCATACCCCAGGGCTCATTTACCAAATACCACAAAATTAAACCAGCTATCCCTGTAGAGACCAGAGGGCTGACTACAGAATTCTTGATTTTGACCAAAAAAAGGCTTGAAATTAAAAAAAAAAAAAAAAGCTCAGTGAATTTGAAGCCTGCGTTCCAAACAGAAGCCAATAAAGAATGCAGAAATTGAGCAGATGTTGGCCAGTCGCGGTGGCTCACGCCTGTAATCCCAGCACTTTGGGAGGCTGAGGAGGGTGGAACACTCAAGATCAGGAGTTCGAGACTAGCCTGGCCAATATGGCGAAACCCCATCTCTACTAAAATTACAAAAATTAGCCAGGCGTGGTGGTACGTGCCTGTAATCCCAGCTACTCAAGAGGCTGAGGCAGGAGAATCACTTGAGCCCAGAAGGCTTGAACCCAGGAGGCAGAGATTGTAGTGAGCCGAGATGGCGCCACTGCACTCCAGCCTAGGAGACAGAGCAAGACTCCCGTCTCGAAAACAACAACAACAACCCCCCCCAAAAAAACCAGAATGCAGAAATTGTTTTCAGGGAGAATTGTTCTTTTTTGCTGTTGTTGCAGTACGGTAGGCTTAGGCAAGGTGCCTCGTCCTAGCCACGTGTACCAATCGGGCACCCAGACTTGCTCATTCTGTGGCTTTAAGCAGAGGTGCTAGAGAGGCCTGTGTTCTTGCTGCTGCCTGAGTGAGCTATAGATTTCCCAATTCTAGTCATGGGAATTCCCCCATTTTCTCTGCCTGGGATTAAGTAACCCTCTGCATTGCAGCAGTTTTTACTAATCACCTTCAGAAGAGGAGGCTCCTAGCAAGATGCTCTTTTCCCTCCAGAATTATTTGTGTCCTTTTCTGGGTGATGTTCTGGCCTCCTCGCAAAGTGACTGACTGATCTTAGCTCATGGAACAGGTTCAGAGCACAGCCTATCCAGTATGCAAAAAGGACAGTCCCCCCCCACCACCAACCACCCTCCACTTCCCCAGACTGTAAAACCATCTGCCTGCTGGGTACCTCCTGGGGTCTCTGTGCCAGCTTCTGCCCAGTAAATGGCAGTTTGGAATTCACAATCAAACAGAATGTCTGAGAAGAGAGACAGGCTGAAAGTGCAACCATCGTATCAGGGACTATTGCTGTTGTCACGATCACTCAACTGATGAAATGGTTAGGAACAGCTTAAGAATATCTGTAACATTTAATGATCTCCTGTCAGGTTTTGATTCCACTTTCAGCAGACATCTCTCGCCCAAGCTGTAAAAGCTCAATATTGATTTCAGCTCATTAATGGGCCCCTGGAGCATATATCACAGAACAACTCCTAGAATCAAATTGGCAGGAATGAGCTCTTAATAAGGAAATTTCTAATCCCAAATGGCATAACACAGAGCGGAACCCTGGCCCCCTCTTTTTTAAACTTGACTTAAGTTGGCACAGCTTCTAGACAACCCGGGCCTGGTCCTCTTGCCAGGCCAGCAGCAAGATGACTTGATGCCCTGGTCCTGTCCACGTTCCCAGAGACTCTTGACAAACCTGTAAACGTGCTGGCCAATTTCTGCCAAGGACAGAATGACAATGCAAAACATCTCCATTTAGCACATGGTTTCGCTTTCCTAGAGTGGCATTTTTGTAGAAATACAGTAGGGCGTATGGTAGAAAAAGAAAACACTTTAGAGTCAGAGGAACATGCGTTTGAAAGTCAGCTAAGTCACTTACCAGCTGTGTTCGGGCAGTTTCTGGAGCTCTCTACGGTGAAGTTTATCTATGGAAAAGAAACAGCAACAAAGCATCCGAAGGATAGGGCTGCTGTGAAGAAAAAAATGTGTGGAGGAGGGAACCTCAAGTCTGGGCAAATTAATAATAAGTTAATAATGGGGCCAGGCACAGTGGCTCACATCTGTATTCCCAGCACTTTGGGAGGCGGAGGCAGGCGGATCACTTGAGGTCAGGAGTTCAAGACAAGCCTGGCCAACCTGGCGAAACCCCGTTTTTTTTTTTTTTTTT
>NW_012115655.1:2083136-2092136 GCF_000951035.1 Colobus angolensis palliatus
GCTTGAGCCCTGGAGGTGGAGGCTGCAGTGAGCTGAGATCGCACCACTGTACTCCCGGGCAGTCCTCAGGGCAGAGTCAAAGCTTTCCGAGGAACGTCTCAGGGCTCCCACCACCACCTCTATGTACAGAGGCATCACCCTGCACCAGGGCACCAAGACGAGCCACCCTGTTTTGTTTTCATTAAAATGGCAACCTCACCACCTACACATGTTGCTATGTTACCCCAGTGAGCCTTGACTCCCAGGATACACACATTTGTGTAATCCCCTCCCCTTGAGGATAGGATGGATTTAGTAACTCACTTCTAACAAATAGAAAATGGGCCAGACGCAGTGGCTCACGCCTGGAATCCTAGCACTCTGGAAGGCCAAGGTGGGAGGATCACTTGAGCCCAGGAATTTGAGAAGAACCTAGGAAACATGGTGAAACTCTATCTCTACCAAAAATTTAAAAATTAGCCCACTGTGGTGGCACGTGCCTGTAGTTCCAGTTACTCAGGAGGCTGAGGTGGAAGGATCACCCAAGCCTCGGAAGTCGAGGCTGCAGCGAGCCATTATTGTGTCACTTCACTCCAACCCAGGCAACAGAGGGAGACAGTGTCTCAAACAACAACAGCAGCAACAAACCCAATCAATAGATTATGGCAAAAGCGGCCGGGCACGGTGGCTCACACCTGTAATCCCAGCACTTTGGGAGGCTGAGGCAGGCCGATCACTTGAGGTCAGGAGTTCAAGACCAGCCTGGCCAACATGGCAAAAACCCATCTCTACTAAAATGTACAAAAATTAGCCAGGCATGGTGGCACACACCTGTAATCCCAGCTACTTGGGAGGTTAAGGCAGGAGAATTGTTTAAGCCCGGAAAGCGTTGATTGCAATGAGCTGAGATTGTACCACTGCACTCCAGCCTGGGGTGACAGAGCGAGATTCTGTCTCAAAAAAAAAAAAAAAAAAAAAAAAAGATTATGTCAAAAGCAATGGGATATCACATCTAAGATTAGGTTACAAAAAGACCTAGGTGCCCTCTTGGTTGCTGTCTCTGATGGGGGTCAGCTGCCATGTTTTGAGCTGTCCAATGCAGAGGCTCATGTGTCAAGGAACTGAAGGTCTCCAGCCAACAGTTCATGAGCTCCTGGGTCCTGAAGACCTCCGTGTAAGTGAGCTTGAAGTGGAGCCTCCCCTAGGGGAGTCTTCAGGTGACACTGTAGCCCCAGCAACAACTTGATGGTAACCTCATGAGAGATCTTGAGGCAGAGGCATCCAGCTGAGCCGCACCCATTTTCCTGACCCTCAGAAACTGTGACGTGATAAATGCTGTTGTTCCAAAGCCACTAAGTTTTGGGGTAATTTGTTACACTGTAAGACAGGTAAGTAACTCAACATCCGTCATCTAGGATCTGCGTGGCTCCGTCAACAATACAGAGCACCATTGTACCGAATGACGCCGTGGGCACAAAGCTCTCAGCACGCAGCAAGCCTGGGCAAAGAGCAGGCGTCATCACGTTATTGTCCAGCTCATGTCAAAAATCTGCGCGGAAACCTGTTTCAAGCTGGATCACCAGAGAGCTATCATCTTCAACTGTGCTCGAGACCAACCTGGGCAACATGGGGAAACTGCATCTCTACAAAAAACAAAACAACAACAAAAACCACGAAAATTAGCCAGGCATGGGGGCTCATGCCTGTAGTCCTAGCTACTCGGGAGGGTGAGGTGGGAAGATTGATTGAGCCGGGAGGTGGAGGCTGTAATGAACCATGATCACACCAGTGCACTCCAGCCTGGGCGACAGAGCAAGACTCTGTCTCAAAAATAAATAAATATTGGCTGGACGTGGTGGCTCACGCCTGTAATCACAGCACTTTGGGAGGCCGAGGCAGGCAGATCACTTGAGGTCAGGAGTTCTAGACAAGCCTGGCCAACATGGTGAAACCCCATCTCTACTAAAAATACAAAAAAATTAGTTGCTTGTGGTGGCATGCACCTGTCATCCCAGCTACTCGGGAGACTGAGGCAGGAGAATCACTTGAACCCGGGAGACAGAGGTTGCAGTGAGCCGAGATCATGCTACTGCCCTCCAGCCTGGGCAACAGAGCGAGATGCTATCTAAAAAAAAAAAAAAAAAGCATGATTATGGAGGGGGGACTGTTGTCTCCATTTTACAGATGGAGAAACTGAGGCTCTAACAGGACAGGTACTTTTGCCCAAGGTCACGAAACTTGTGGCACCAGATTTGAATTCAGGTCATGGTCAGTTTGTCCTTGAGAGAAATCCAGTTACATTTTCCCCTTCACAGTTGTGATCTTGAGGTGGACATCAGCACAGAGCCTGGCACGTAGTAGGTGCTGAATCATTACTGAATGAGTAGAATAGTGTTGTCCATTGTACACTGGGTCTGAGAGGTGGAATGACTTGCCCAGCATTACACAGTAAGCAACAGGGTGGGAACTGAAGCCCCTCCTGTCTGACTCGAAGTCATGAACACTTCCTGTACTGCAGCGGCGAGAGCAGGACCCACCCCTGGGGCCACAGAGCAAGGAGAGTAATGAGGGCAATGCCCATGGCCCAGGAGCCCCACGCATGGGACAGTCAGCCAGGGCGTGACCAAGGGCCCCTCACCCTGGACAGCTCTGTGCTGGATCACGTAGATGAGTGCCCAGCACAGGGTGGTGGCCGTGGTGCTGGTGCCTCCCAGAAACAGGTCGATCACCACCTGGACCAGGTTCTCCCCGTTGAATGTGGAGACAGGCTCATCCATGGCCTGGCGACAGGGGGGATGGGTGAGTGGGGGGTGCAGCTCCAGGTCTAAAGTTCTCTCCTGACAGAGCCCTGGGGTTTCCTTGAAGCCTGATCTGAGACCTGTGCGGCCAGAACTTGAGGTTCCAACCCCTCAAGAGGGCCTGACTCTCAGGACTGCACTGATGTTGATGGGGGGCTGCCCTGGTGTTCTGGCCCTGACATCAGCCAGGTCTTCTGCTTCCCACCCTACCCATGCCTGCAGAAGCCAGCCCTGCCCTGGGAAAAGGCAGGGAGGAAAACCCTGTTTTAACTCAAGCTTTCAGGGTGCTTTGGAAGCTTGTAGACAGAGCCAAAGATGAGAAACTGAGACCATGGCTTAGAAACGAGGTGCAGCCGAAAAAGATGGCCCCTCCTTTCCCGAGCAGCTATTCCAGGCTCACCTTGGAGATCTGGGCCAGGGAGCAGTTGATGAAGTCCTTGGAGGCCTCCGGTGCTTTGAGTTTGCGCCCAGTGATCTCTCGGTGGATGAAGCTCCTCACGACCCCTTGGTACCTAAATATCTCCCAGTGGGGTCCTGGGAGGTGGCAGAGGGCCTAGGGAAACACGTCGTGCAGCTATGGAGAGAGAGGCCCACCCAGGGCCTACTCAGGAGCCAGCCCCTGAGTCAGGGGGCTCCAAAGTGGGCTGGGGCCTTTGACTTGAGTAACCCAGGGCTGCCTCTCATCTGGAGACCCCCAAAATAATCTGGACAGAAATGAGAGCTGTGGTCAGAGCAGTTGTGCTTAGGGCTTCGCTTGGATGTTGCAGGTCCAGAAAGCTGTATTTCTGAGGATATAACCAGCCTCTGATTCCTTGCCCATGCATTCATGCTGAACCACAACAAAGGTTTGAAGCTCTGAATGTGTCAGCTACCAGGCAGAAGCCACGATCTCCCTCCTGCCCACCTTGCACCCTCCCTGCCAGGCCCTGGCTAAGGCCCCTCTCTGCCTTTGGCCCCCAGTCTAATGGCCTGCACACCTGCCTCCCTAGATGCCAATTATCCAGTGCCACACAGTTCTGACCAAGGCCAGGCCAAAGTCAATGGCTTGAGTCAGTTCCTGGAAGATGGGATCCTCTGAGAGGAAGTGGTGGCCAAACACAAGGGCCCCAATGACTCTGACTGTGGACCTGACAATGGATACCTGAGGGTCGAAGGATCTACCTGAGGGCAGAGGGGCAGGGCTCAGGACAAGGAGGCACAAGAAGCACTGCCCTGAGCACCCATCTGATCTTATATATAGACGCTCATTTACTAACTCGGTCCTCCATTCCCATTCCTCACTCATGCGCTCAGCAAATGCTTACAAATGCTCACGCCTGTAATCCTAGCACTTTGGGAGGCTGAGGTGGGTGGATCACCTGAGGTCAGGAGTTCGAGACTAGCCTGGCCAACATGGTGAAACCCTGTCTCTACTGAAAATACAAAAATTAGCTGGGCCTGGTGGCATGCACTTGTAATCCCAGCTGCTTGGGAGGCTGAGGCAGGAGAATCACTTGAACCCGGGGGATAGAGGTTGCAGTGAGCCAAGATGGCTGCCACTACACTCAGCCTGGGCAACAAGAGCGAAACTCCATCTCAAAAACAAAACAAAACAAAACAAAACAAACAAAAACAAAAAAACCCAGGTGCTTACCAAGCACTTTCTATGAGCCAGGTCAGAGAGAGGCATGGGAGACAGACAGCCATTTGAATGATAACAGAATGTGGGGCAGCTATGTCACAGCAGGGAATAAAAAGGTTTGGGGGCCTGGCATTCAGGAGGATTTCTCAGGGCAGGTGACCACAGCTGGTCTGGAGGAAGGAGCAGTGGTTTCTCATGGGGAGGGAAGGGACATGGGCTGGGATGTTCTGGAAGGGGAACAGCATGTGCCAATGGCTAGAGGTGTGAGACGCCTTGGATGATTTGTTTGTTAGTTTTTTGTTATTTTATTTATTATTTATTTTTTGAGATGGAGTGTTGCTCTGTGGCCCAGGCTGGAGTGCAATGGCATGACCTCAGCTCACTGCAGCCTCCTTCTCCCAGGTTCAAGCGATTCTTCTGCCTCAGCCTCCAGAGTAGCTGGGATTACAGGATTAGCCTAACACACCCGGCTAGTTATATTTTTAGTAGAGACAAGGTTTCACCATGTTGACCAGGCTGCTCTCAAACCCCTGACCTCAGGTGATCTGCCTGCCTCTGCCTACCAAAGTGCTGGGATTACACGGGGGAGCCACTGTGCCTGGCCGCCTTGGATGTTGGTGGAGGAGACTTCCCCAGCTGTCAAGGAGGGTTCTGGCTTCCCAGTGACCTTGGCCATTCCTGGGCCTCTGTCCACCCACCTTGGAGAAACTCCTACTCGATGGAGCTTAAAATTGCTATTAACGTTCTGAGGCTTCCTGGACACACACACGCCTATGCAGTGAGGCTTGCCTCCTCTGCAGGGGTGTGTGTGTGCGTGGGGAGAGGGGGTGAGGGTAGGCCTGCCACCAGCCTGCTACTTACCGAGTTCCTGGCGGAAGGCTTCCACCAGCTCTGCTGCCTCTTTCTGCAGCTGCACCTCCAGCACCAGCTTGCCTAGGCCCAGCCCTTGAAGCGTCACCAGGCAGAAGCGTCTCTGTTGCCACCACATGTGCCTTCTTCTACAGATGATGCCTGGGTCCGGGGCAGAGTGGGGTGGACAGTCAGTAGCCATCCCAGACTCCCAGACCAAGACCACTTGGCTCTCACGGGGGCCGGGCCTGGAGGGCATACCCCAGAATCACCTCTGGGATGATACTCTGCCCGGGGCTGAGGGGCATTTGAGGGAGTGGTCTGTGAGCTTGGTGCCCTCAAGGTGGTCTCAGCTATGCCCTCCCCCAGTCCACCAACCCGATTTTTCCTTTAAGAGTCCCCATAAGAAATGAAAGAGGAGATAAAGAATGCAGGGTGCTGGGCGCGGTGGCTGACACCTGTAATCCCAGCACTTTGGGCGGCCAAGGTGGGTGGATCACCTGAGGTCAGGAGTTTGAGAACAGCCTGGCCAACATGCTGAAACCTGGTCTCTACTACAAAAAAATAAAAAAAATAAAAAAATTAGCTGGGCGTGGTGGTATGTGCCTGTAACCCCAGCTACTCGAGAGGCTGAGGCACAAGAATTGCTTGAAGCCAGGACGGGGAGGTTGCGGTGAGCCAAGATCGTTCCACTGCACTCCAGCCTGGGCGACAGAATAAGACTCTGGGTCAAATAAAAAAAAAAAAAAAGAACGCAGGGGAGGGAGGAGGGGTTCTGGGGAGAGGCAAGGCAGGAACAAGGCTGTTTGCTGAACCAGGCACTGAACGGGCACTATCAGGTATTTTGGCCACTTAATCCCCTCCCCACATTCTCAGGATGTAGAGCCATCGTCATCCCCATCTACACAGGAGCCCACTGAGGGGCAGAGAGTGAGGCCGACTTGCCCGGGGTCACGGAGCTGGCCAGGGCTTGGGTTGAGACTTGAATCCAGATCTTTGAACCCCCAGAGCTGGTTCCTTGTCATACCACCCTCTCCCCTCACACAGGTCCTCCTGGCAGTCCCCTCTCTGTTAACAGCTCTGGGCTAGCCCCGATTCCCTGAGTGTAGTGACCATCTAGCCGCCTCCCCCTCCCCAGCAGGAGGGCCAGCCGTGCCTTGTTCTCCAAACAGGTCCTGGAAGAGCGAGGTGAGGGGCCTGCCCGAGAACTGCTCCCAGTTGGAGACCAGCGCTTCCTTCACCGTCCGAGCCACTCAGCACCATGATGGGGATCGGGCTCACCCACACGGTGAACAAACACACTGCCGTGGGTCTGTGCCAGCTGTGGAGAGATGGGGTGACACCGCAGGAGCACCTTCTCAGAGTGACTCCAGCCCTGTTCCCCAGGCAAGCCAAGCCAAGCCCTGGGTCACAGGCCCACCCGGTGCACTTGGAATAGTCAGGGCCCAGCACTTTCACCCCATTAATCCTGGGAGATGGGAATGTTCTAACCATTTTACAGATGATAGTAAATAACCAGTTTCTCCAGGACTTGGCGTCCCACGTGGGCTTTACATATTTTATTTGAGTCCACCCTCGGTATCAGTGTGCAGGTAGGCTCTTTATCTCCATTTTATGAGTTAAAAAACAGAGGCCAGACCAGGCGCAGTGGCTCACGCCTGTAATCCCAGCACTCGGGAGGCCAAGGCGGGTGGATCACCTGAGGTCAGGAGTTTGAGACCAGCCTGGCCCACATGGTGAAACCCCGTCTCTACTAAAATTACAAAAATTAGCAGGGCGTGGTGGTGCAGGTCTGTAATCCCAGCTACTCGGGAGGCTGAGGCAGGAGAATCGCTTGAACCTGGGAGGCGGAGGTTGCAGTGAGCTGAGATTGTGCCACTGTACTCCAGCCTGGGCAACAGAGCGAGACTCTATTTCAAAAACAACCAACCAACCAACCAACAAAACCCCAAAAAACAGAGGCCAAAAAAGATAGTAAAAGATGAGGACCTTGAACCCAGGTCTCCTGAGTCCCAGTACAGTGCTCTTTCCACTGCATGGGAAGCCTGAGGATCATAATTGTCTGACAGCGCCAACCAGATATTTTAAAAAATTTTGTTGAGTGTGATTAAGAAGAGGGCTGAGCATGGCCTCAGGAAAGACAGTGTCCTGCCTGCCATCGTTCTCAGCAGCAACCCAGCTCCACCCGCTCAATCCAACAGCGCCCTTCAGCTGAGGCTCCAGCTACCCTGGCAGTGACTTTGTGCAGTGATTCCTTGAGTAACATCACTTGAATGGGCCCTTGTGGGGGTCGCATTTCCCCCAACTCCCACCTCAAGTAGTTTTTCAGAAAACTTCTTCCAGCCACACACAGTGCTCTCCTGGAGTCGAATTCTGTTCAGTGGTTTTTGCCACCCTGTTCCATTGGCAGTGGACTTCTACTGCACTCAGAATTTCTTAGATTAGACTTCTTAGATTCTGCAGAAAGTCCACAATTTTTGCAATCCCCCTACCACCCTGCATTTGACTGGTGAGGAAATTGAGGCTCAAAGCCTCCCAGCTAATGAATGGCAAGACCAGGATTCACCCCACACGTGTCTGACCAGTTCCTTCTTTCTGTCTCCAGTGCCGCTGGGCTGAGAGAGAGGAGGGGTTCATCTGTCCACCCCTTTAGGGCCTCCAGCTTTCGCACAGGCTTCCTACCTGGAGCAGTGTCTCTGGGTGCAGCTGAAATCGTAGCTGCCACAGGTTTCCAAGGATGGGGAAGGGGAGTGGGCCAGGAGGAAGGTGGTTCCTGTCCCAGCAGAAGGTGCCAAGTTTCAGGAGCAGGAAGGAGATGGCAAGTAAAGCCAGCCCACTGAGCAGGGAGAGCATCTCCTTGGTCCTGTGTCTCCTCTTCTCACTTTTGCTTCTCGGTCCCGGCTCTCCCAGGCGCCTGGCCAGGCTTTTAGGGCGATGCTCCCAGGCAGCGTCGTGGAAGGAGGTAAACCCAGGAGCCCTTCCCCAGTGGAGTAAATCCATTTGGTCACACCAGTCACACCTGGGCCAAGCCACTCACCAGGGTGGCAGGGCTGTGGCCTGGAACAGGGTGGAACACCTTCACTCCTATGTCAGCATCATCCTCACCTCTGGCCCTCGCAGCTCATCCCTGGTGAGGCTCTTCTCAGCCTCTTCCTGGCAGGGTCAGCTAACTGCACGACTCAGCTCAAGAGGGACAAGGGGCAGGCAGCCGCTAGCAGTGGCAGTGTCTCCCATCAGGACATTCTCTCCCGCCTCAGCGCGCCTGAGGCTGGGATCCTACTCCTGTTCTCCTCCGCCAGATGCACAGCAGCCTTCCTGAGGTCTCTTCAGCTTGCACTGAATCCCCATGTTCCTCAGTGGTCAGTTCTGTAGCCTTCTCTCTCTCTCGCTCCTCTCGCCCCCCTGCCCTCTCTCTCTCTCTCTCTCTCTCCCCTCTCTCTCTTTCTCGGTTCTTTCTCCTGCCTCAGCCTCCCGAGTACCGAGTAGCTGAGATTACTGGCGCCCACCACCACGACCAGCTAATTTTTGTAGTTTTAATAAGGATGGAGTTTCACCATGTTGGCCAGGCTGGTTTTGAACTCCTGAACTCAGGTGATCCTCCCACCTCAGCCTCCCAAAGTGCTGGGATTATAGGCATGAGCCACCATGCCTGGCCTCCTTCTTTCTCCTTTCTTTTCTTTCTTTCTTTCCTTCTCTTTCTCTCCCTTCCTTCCTTCCTTCCTTCCTTCCTTCCTTCCTTCCTTCCTTCCTTCC
>NW_012115655.1:2092219-2131522 GCF_000951035.1 Colobus angolensis palliatus
CTTCCTTCCTTCCTTCCTTCCTTCCTTCCTTCCTTTCTCCCTCTCTGTCTCACTCTCTCTCTCTCTTTCTTTCTTACTTTCTTTCTTTCAACAGTATCTCACTGTGTCACCCAGGCTGCAGTGCAGTGGCACGATCATAGCTCACTGTAACCTCAAATTCCTGGGCTCAACCAATTGTCCTGTCACAGCCTCCTGAGTCTCTGGAACTACAGCGGTGCCACCATATTCAACTATGTAGCCTTCTCTTAGGTTTCAACTATCTTGGAACCAGACTGCTGGAGTTTAAATCCCAGTTCTACCTCTTACTGGTTTTGTGACCTTAGGCAATTATTTAGCCTCCTCTTGCCTCAGCTTCTCATTTGTACAATGGAGATAAGATCATTTTAGCAGATTGCCTCATAGAACTACTGTACCAGTGCCCAACAAGAGAAAGATGTCACAGTCCAGTTGGGTACACTGAGGATAGTTTAATTAAGAGACTGTTTGCAGGCCTGGCACAGTAGCTCACGCCTGTAATCTCAGCACTTTGGGAGGCGGAGGTGGGCAGATCATGAGGTCAGGAGATCGAGACCAGCCTGGACAACATGGTGAAACCCAGTCTCTGCTAAAAATACAAAAATTAGCCAGATGTGGTGGCGGGTGCCTATAGTCCCAGCTACGCAGGAGGCCAAGGCAGGAAAATCTCTTGAACCCGGGAGGCAGAAGTTGCAGTGAGCCGAGATCGCGCCCCTGCGTTCCAGCCTGGGTGACAGAACGAGACTACATCTCAAAAAAGAAAAAATTAAAAAGACTGTTTGCAAAGGTGTGTTAGGGAATCCACAGGCATAATGCCAGTCACGAGGGAGACCCATTTCCACTTGAGGCTTAGACAGGCAAGGGGCAGTGTTCATTGGGTTCAGAGTTTCAGTACAGAAAGACGAAAAAGTTTTCTGGAGGTAGAGGGTCGTGATGATTGCACAACAATGTGAATGTACTTAATCCCACTGAACTGTTCATTTAAAAATGGTCAAAATGGTAAAATTTATGTTGCATCTATTTTACTAAATTCTTAAAAAGTCAAAGGACAGAGATATCAGAGGTCGGGAGCCCCTACCCGGGTGGAGAGGTTGTTGACAAGCGTATGCAGTTCCCTCTGCTCAGAGCGCCTCACCCCTGCATCTCCATCTCTAGAATTTCTACCTACCTTATCTCAAGTTGATGTGATGATAACAATGCTTACCCCACAGGGCTGTTGGGGAATAAGCTGAGCTGGTGTGGCGTGAAAGTGCTATGGATTGTGCTATGGAAGTGCTATTTGTACTATGCTTGTGCAAATAGTAATACTGCTGCAATTTCCGCAAACCCCTGCCTTCTGTTTCCAACAAATCACGTTCCTCCCTCCTCAAAATATTGCTGAAGAGACTGCAGGCCTCTGAAAGCTTCACTCCTCCACCAATCTCTACTACCTCCAGACACACCAACCATCTCCCACAGTGGTCCTTGCTTTGTTCTGGGCTGAGACTGGCTCTATTATCACTGCATTTGCCCCATCTTGATTACATAGCACGAGCAGTTCAAGGGCAGGCACCGGTTGTCCCTTTCTTTGGATTTCTCTAACAGTGTCAGCGATTGCTTGGAGCCTAGAGTTGCCATTGAGTGATGTGACTCACTCACTGATAGAAGGACCTGGTGGTTCCCAAGTCCCTGTCCCATGGTGCTTAGCACTCCTCTGTGTGAGTCACCAGTGAGCCCTTTATGATGGCTCCTGATGCTGCCTTCATACCTGACCAGGCCATTGTTTGACCTCCTCCTCTCTCCACTGCAGTGAGAGCTACTTGAGGCCAAGGACCCTTCTCAACAGACTATCTTGCATGTAATCTAGTGTACTGTTTCAGGGATCAATTTAATTCCAATGATTTTGGTAATTTGGAGGGTGGCTGTGATGGGTGGTGCCCGAAGACACTGAGGTTCTAGTAGAGGCTTTAGCATGGATGAAGGTAGTCAGGCACTGGCTGTGATGGTAACTATGGTTTTGGAGATGGAGCTAGGACAGAAATATGGATCTGTCATCTGCCTTGTGACCCACTGATCACACTCCATTTGGGCTGCAGCTGTTATCTGGTTATTTTGGCCAGGAATGTTTCTCGGAGCCTCCTTAAAATCAGATAGTGTATTTGAAGCTTTTTTTTCCCTTTTTCTCTCTCTCTTTTTTTTTTTTTTTTTTTGAGTCAGAGTCTCCCTCTGTCACCCAGGCGGAGTGCAATGGTGTGATCTCGATTCACTGCAACCTCCACCTCCCGGGTTCAAGCAATTCTGCCTCAGCCTTCCAAATAACTGGGATTACGGGCAGAGGCCACCACGTCTGGATAATTTGTGTGTTTTTAGTGGAGACAGGGTTTCACCATGTTGGCCAGGCTGGTCTCGAACTCCTAATCTCAAGTGATCCACCCGTCTCGGCATCCCAAAGTGCTAGGATTACAGGCGTGAGCCACAGCACCCGGCCTGTAGCTTTTTCTTACAGTTTATCATCCCAAAGGGAGATTTACCTGCTCAACATTTCCAAGTGTGTTGAACTTTGACAAACTTACTCCCCTCCCTCCGTGCCCAAGGGTGATAGCATGCTGGCAGCTAAGGCTGGGACGTGGTACTGGGAGCAGAGACACACCCAGCACACTGGGCCAGGATGCGATCAGATTCTAGGGTGGCAGGTCACAGGAACACAGATTTGGAGCGGAGGCCCTGGGCGACCAGCCCCTCCATCACCCAGCCAAGGCCCTCCATGTCTGATTGTGAGCTGCGGCCTCCTCAGTGAGCAGGTGGAGGTGGGCCACACGGTCCCTCGTACAGAAGTCCCCATGCAGAGTGGCGGACCCTGTGGCAGCCCCTGTCCAAGTTGCACCTTCCCCCTCAGTGGTATCCCTATGATTTCAGCCATGCCTATCCCCCAGGCCATGGGCCTCTCTGTTTCCTTGTTTGAATTCTAGGCCAAGAATGGACAACACTCAGCCTCTGCTCCTCCGTTCCTCTAAGAACAACTCAGGCTGGGCGCAGTGGTTCACGCCTGTAATCCCAACACTTTGGGAGGCTGAGAGGGACACATCACCTGAAATCAGGAGTTTGAGACCAGCCTGACAAACATGGTGAAATCCCGTCTCTACTGAAAACACAAAAATTAGCTGGGCGTGGTGGGCACCTGTAATCTCAGCTACTCGGGAGGCTGAGGCAGGAGAGTCACTTGAACCTGGGAGACGGAGGTTGCAGTGACCCGAGATCACGCCACTGCACTCCAGCCTGGGTGACAGAGTGAGACTGCATCTCAAAAAAAAACAAAAAACAAAAAAAACCAAAAAAAACCCAACCCAAACCAAAAAAACTCAATTCAACCAAGATGACAGATGACGCAGCTGCGCCCCTGCCCTGTATGAGGTATTTCCACACCAAATTTCTAAATCCGTCCCCTCTGCAACACGGTGAAGGCTGTTATGTGAAGCCTTCATCACCTCGCAGATGAAGGCAAGGCTCAGCAGGTGGAGTGATTTGCTCAAGGAAGTGGGAGGGCCACAATTCTACGCAGGCCTCCAAGTTCAGTGTTCCCTTTCCACAGCTGCCTCCCAACTGGGACAGGTTGGCATTCTCACAAGGAAGGTTCCTATAGGCTAAGAGAACACACACAAGGAACCAGAGCTAGTCACACTTCCAGAGGTTCCGGCCTGGACTCAGAGGCCTCCTTGTGGCTCGGGCTTCCCCCAGGCCTGGCGTGTGCTTCTCGCCTGAGGCTGCCCCCAGGGCCTCAGAACTGGTGTACTCTTTCTTCTCCCTTGTCTGTCTGCATACCGCGTCCAGGGGAGAGCCCCTTCCATGGCCCTTGGAGAAACAGTGGCTAAGGAATGCTGAATGGACAGCTTCAGCCAAGGGCCTGTGCCCAAGCAGGGGCCGTTTCCCATAGCAGACCCTTATTGTAGATCCCGCAACACCCCCTCCTATGGATAGATCTCAGAACAAAAGGACACTCCTTTCCCCTTCTAGAGCAACCCAAACCCAGCACCCACTCCACGCTCAGTGCCTGAAAGTTGCTCCATCCCACACCCCCACTCCAGCAAGGGAGGCCCACCCCCTACTTCTCCCTGACTAGGAAGGGGAGTAGATAAAAATAAGGAGCTACAGAGACCACTAGAGATGGAAGAAATGAGAACCGAAGCAGAAGAGACCCTCCCAGTTACCTCCATACACCTGAACACAGAAGGAGAATTCCATTTCTTGCGTTTGTGTTTTTAACTTGTCCAGTGTGCCCCAGTGCCCATGGGAGTGAATGGGAACAAATACAGGGGGCCTGCCTGCCTCTAGACATTATGTGAAGTCCCCAAAGGACAGGAGCTATTTCTGGGGAGGGCTGGGAGGCCCAGGAATCCCCTAACTGAAGGAGGGGCAGACTCAGGGACCACTTCCAGGCAGCCAGGGCACGGGCCAGTGCTAGAGGACATAGCCCTGCTTTGCATATTTTATTATCAATAGTTCCTTCTTTCACTCTTGGTGTGACTCTATGACCAGTGGCTCTGCCCAGGTTTCGTAGATGAGGAAAGGATGACGTGATGCCTGACAGTTTGCAGTGAACTCAGCATCTAGAATTTTGCGGAGGATTCCAGTGGAGTTCCCATGGGGAGCTGCTTTCCTTCAAGCCCAGCTTTGAGTAAGGGGAGAAGGGCAGTGAGACGCGCCACTGCCATGCTGTGCTCCAGTCAGGATGGGGGCGCAGGGAGAGGCTTCGTGTCCGAAGAGTGTGGCAAAGGGCAGCCAACATCCTCCCCCTCCCTGCCCCAACACACACACCCACATCCTCACCCCATCAAGGGCCGTAGAATTAGCCTTCCAACCAGAATGATGCCTTTAATGCTCCCAGGATATTCATCTTATCCGAGAATGATTCATGGCAGCTATTATTTAAAATAATAAAAATATTCAAGGCTGGGCACGGTGACTCATGCCTGTAATCCCAGCACTTTGAGCGAGGTGGATCACCTGAGGTCAGGAGTTCGAGACCAGCCTGGCCAACATGGCGAAATCCCATCTCTACTAAAGATATGGATTAGCCAGGTGTGGTGGCATATGCCTGTAATCCCAGCCACACTGGAGGCTAAGGCAGAATTGCTTGAACCTGGGAGGCGGAGGTTGCAGTGAGCTGGGATCGTGCCCACTGCACTCCAGCCTGGGTGACAGAGCAAGACTCCGTTTCAAAAAATAAATAAATAAAAAATATTCAAGACAGTCAAAAGAAAAGATCAAAATGTTACGAAGGATGAGGGAAACAAGCTGAGATAAACAATACAGGGCCCTGAGCTTCCTGTCAGCTAAAATAAGAAGGGGGGAACAATGTGTTCTAGAATCCTCACCGAGAAGCAGAGAATTTTCCCGAGATCAGATTCTGTTTTTTTTTTTTTTGAGACAGGGTCTCGCTTTGTCGCTTGGGCTGGGGTGCAGTGGCGCAATTTCGGCTCACGGCAAGCTCCGCCTCCCAGGTTCACGCCATTCCCCTGCCTCAGCCTCTGGGGGTAGCTGGGACTACAGGCACCACCACCACGCCCGGCTAATTTTTTTTGTGTTTTTTAGTAGAGATGGGGTTTCACAGTGGTCTCGAGCTCCTGACCTCATGATCCGCTCGGCTCGGCCTCCCAAAGTGCTGGGATTACAGGCGTGAGCCACCATGCCCGGCCCGGAGATCAGATTCTGAAAGGGATTTCTTGTGTGGACACAAATGCCAAGAGAGATTTTTTTTTTTTTTTTTTGAGACAGAGTTTCACTCTTGTTGCCCAGGCTGAAGTGCAGTGGTGCAACTGGCCCACTGCAACCTCTATTTTCCAGTGATTCTCCTGCCTCAGCCTCCTGAATCGCTGGGATTAGAGGCGCCTGCTACCACGCCCAGCTAATTTTTGTATTTTTGTATTTTTAGTAGAGACAGAGTTTCACCATGTTGGCCAGGCTGGTCTCGAACTCCTGACCTCGTGATCCGCCCACCTTGGCCTCCCAAAGTGCTGGGATTACAGGCGTGAGCCACCGTGCCCGGCCTGCCAACAGAGATTTTATGGAAGATGAAGAAGCAGCTTTTTTCGTGTGCCCATTTCTGAGAGTTATTCCAGGACTCACCAAGCGTATTGAAACTGAAGGAGTGGTAGTCTCTCCGAGTACAACATGGCTCGGTGGGGATTGAGGGGTAGAACCCGACCATACGTAGGCATAGAGGGATGGCATGTATGTTCCCAAGGTGTCACTTCTCTTAGCCAAACATTGTTTTGCTTATCTAAGTATGAATGCCAGTGATGGTATCAAATGGTCGGTGGCTGGGATCCAGCCCCTGTATTTTTGATCAGCTGACAGGATCCCAGAGGAAATATACACAGAGGCCACTCTAACAAAACCCTTCTGTTGATGACTTCACACCTTTGGCACCGTGGTGGGCTAGTCCGGAGAGTCTGGTGCCTGAGGACTCCTGTGGCTGGAGAAGTGGCCCAAGGCCCAGAAACTTCCTTGGTACCAGCCCCGGGTCCACACCCTTATTACAATGGCCCTTTAGATCTTACCACATTCTCGGTAAGGAAGGGGGATCAGAGGTAGGGAATACCAAGGACAAGAAAGAAAGGGTGTCTCTAAATGACCCAGGGCAGAACTGGCCAGGTGCCATCCCTGGACTCCTAGGTCATGACCGAGAAACTCAGAGGAGGAGAAAGGGTGAGAAAAAGTGAGCAAGTTACTTAAAGTTTCTCTTCTCCTTTGGACTATAAGCTCCCTGTGTCTGTTTCTGGTCTCCTGTGCCCGGCAGAAGGTATGGGACCTAGTGAATGTTCAATAAACAGTTTTTGGGAAAAGAGCCCGAGGGGGCTGGAGTCCAGGTATTGGGAGGCTGTGAGGGAAGAGGCGGTTGGATCAGTAAGTCTGGAAGGAGAAGTGGGGAGCTAAAGTTCCCGGAGGGCAGGTCACTCTCAGAGGCCCATGGGAATGACATCAGGGGGAGACTCCCAGAGTGGGCCTCAAGGCACCTCTTTTCTCACCAGTGGTCAGAACGGCCCCAGGACTGCAGCCCACCAGATTTGTCAAGGACACAAAAAATGAGTCAGAGAAGTCTCCCCCAGCCCCTAGCCCTGTGAACCAACCATTCCAGGCAGTGTCAGTGTCTCTGCTCCAACAGGTGTGTGCCCATGGTCCTAACTGCCTGGCACTGGTCAGTCCTAGCCGGGTATGGAGCTCCCCTTTGAGAACAGGGCTGTGCCAGGACGGTGGGAGCCCAAGTACTAGCTCTGATGGTTCTCGCTTGGACGGCAACCAGCTTAGTCCTACTAACCTGCGTCCACCTGAGCGGGTAGAAGGGAGCTTCCCTGAGCCAAGGAAGAATGCTGAATTCAGGCCACAGGTAGAAAGAAACAGGACACAGAGAAGATTCCAGGAAAAGAGGAAATCTGCTCCCAGTACACACCGCCTCCCTCGTGGAAGCAAAGAGGAAGAGGCAGATTTCTAGAGCCATGTCCCAAATGAGGTGAGCAGGATCCAGGTTTTTCAGGTCCTATTTACGGACTCACACTAGTCATGGAGTTAGAGCTGGAAGAAACCTTAGAGGCCATCTAATCTAGCACATGCATTTGATGAAACTGAATTTGCTGATGAAATTGAAGCTCAGGTCATGAGATGAGGAACAGCTTGAACTCTGGGAGTAGGCTGTTTGGGTTTGAATTCTGTGTGACTCACTTCATACTGCATATTGGCTTGAGACAACTTAAATCTTCATGAGCCTTTCCTCATCAGCAAAATGTGCTTAATTATAGCTACCCTGTAAAGTGGCTGAGAAAATCAAGTAAGGCCCATATGCTAAAAGTACCTCGTACAGTGCTTAGCATACAGGTGCCCCTGACCCTGAGTTCCAGCCAAGAAAACGAATACAGAAGCAACGTCTACTGTTTTCAGACCTGGCTCATAACCCTTTTCTGCTCAACATTCTGTGCTCTCTTCTCTGATCAGCACAGTGGATCCGGCAGAGAAGCTCAAATCTAGAAGAGGTTTGCGGGGTGACCAGGAGGGAGGGAGCATGGGTTCCTGAACACACAGGCAGAACCTTCATTCACCCCTCCACAGACCACACTGCTTTGCTACAGGAGTTTGGTGACTGTGGTAAACTGCTGAAAGTCTGAAAGTCTGGGCTTGTTTCTTTTTTTTTTTTTTTTTTTGAGACAGAGTCTTGCTCTGTCACCCAGGCTGGAGTGCAGTGGCCGGATCTCAGCTCACTGCAAGCTCCGCCTCCCGGGTTCACGCCATTCTCCTGCCTCAGCCTCCCGAGTATCTGGGACCACAGGCGCTGGCCACCTCGCCCGGCTAATTTTTTGTATTTTTAGTAGAGACGGGGTTTCACCGTGTTAGCCAGGATGGTCTCGATCTCCTGACCTCGTGATCTGCCCATCTCGGCCTCCCAAAGTGCTGGGATTACAGGCTTGAGCCACCGCGCCCGGCCTAGGCTTGTTTCTTACAGCTGTTAGCCTACTCTACTTGGCAACAGAGAATTATGAGCTGGGAAAGCACAAAATGGCGATATGGAAATTGCTTTTAAAAATTCAGTTTAGGCTGGGCATAGTGGCTCATGCCTGTAATCCCAGCACTTTGAAGGGTCTTGTTCTGCTGACCTTATTACCTTCTTGGAAGATAAATCTAGTGCCTTAGTAAAAGTGGTTACCGTTTAGATTGGTGCTGCCCAACAGAACTTCCTGCAATGATAGACACGTCCTATGCATCTGCACTGTACATTACTATGTTGTACAGGTCGCATACAGCTACTGAGTGCTTGAAATGTGACAGGATGGTCTTGATCTCCTGACCTCGTGATCCACCCGCCTCGGCCTCCCAAAATGCTGGGATTACAGGCGTGAGCCACTGCGCCCGGCCTTTTTTTTTTTGAGACAGAGTCTCACTCTGTTGCCCAGGCTAGTATGCAACACCGCGATCTCGGCTCACTGCAACCTCCACCTCCTGAGTTCAAGTGATTCTCCTGCCTCACCCTTCCGAGTAGCTAGGACTACAGGCGCCCACCACCACGCCTGGCTAATTTTTGTATTTTGAGTAGAGACAGGGTTACTAATTTTCAGTGGGTGAATCTGAATGAATTGGCTGAAAGGGTAATTATATTGTTTGAATTGCTAAGAATCCTCGACGAACTATTCATTTTAAATACATCTCACCACAACCACCCACCTCACCACAACCACTCACCTCACCACAACCACTCCTTCCACTCCCCACCCTCTTATGGGCAGCCAAGGAGCTTTATTTGGGGACCGTGCTCAGGAACACAGGCAGCGGGACTAAGGCCCACAGAGATGATTCCAGGCATTCAGGGCCCCATGGCCCTTGCAACAAACCAGCTTTGCTACCAGCCCTTCCCAGATGCAACTCCATCGCTGGATATCCAGGTCCCAAAGCCATTCCAGGATATCTCACTCCCTTCCCAGAGAACTGTTTGATACACGAAGAGTTTTACAAAATCCAAAATAATTTTATTCACATTTTCAGATTTTTGCTTCCACAAGGTGTTCAGGAAACATGCTAAGGCGACAGAATGTCTAGTTGGTCACGACATGCAACGCTGACCACTCAACTGATGACAGCAGTGACCACGCCCACCTGAGCTACCAGCCCCACAGCACAAAGGGGGTTTGCGGGAACACACCAAACCACACAGCAACCAGCAACCTGAGGTAGGTCTCTTTACAGTACAAAAACTTCTACGCCAGTGTGAGACACTGATTAGCAAGAGCTGCTTCAAGTTGCAGACTTTGGGGGGAGAGAGAGAGAGAGACTGTGCGACAACCGCGGTGAGAAAGGAAAACAGACCCACGGAATCCTGAGCCCTGCCACTGAACTGTGGAGGTGTGGGAAGAGGCAAATGAAAAAGTGCCACCTCAAAAAGCAGCAGTTGGCTCCAGGGCTTGGAACCAACAGGTCTTGGAGCTGGAGAGCTCTGTGCAGTGGCCAGCTGTAGGAACCTGAGGCAGTGGGACTCTCTGTGGATAGACTGATTCTTGTTTAGAAACAACAGCAAAAAGAAGAAGGCAGGAAAGAAACTCCCTGGCTTGGAGGAATGTCTCTGTGATTCCCATTCCCAATGGAGGGAGTGAAAAGGGGCCCGGGCTTCGCCCCGCTGCTCTCCTGACAGGAACAGTAAGTGACACCAGGACAGAAGGCAGGAGCCCTGAGAACTCACGGCGTTCTGCATGGTCTCCAGCTGCCCACCCCGCTCCACTCACCCCTGGAGTGGCCATGGGGAGGTGGCAGAGGGGGCTGTCGGAGGGCCCACTGTTGCCACACGTCTTCCTTCGGACACCCAGAAAACCTGGCACCGTGAAACCACCAGCTAGAGAAGAATGAAATGCTACCCTTCCTACAGTCTAATAGCAAAACCAGATCTCTAGTACAGCAAACTGTACAAAAATGATAGAAAGGAATATGCACTGTTATTAGCACAGTGCTTATTTTAATATAAAATAAACAGCTTACATTTTCACTGTAAATATAGGCTATGTACAGAATTATATATAGATATAGCTACATGTATAAAGCTTCATTATAGGCCTCTGATACAATTATAATAACGGTTCCCTGAACCTTTTAGAGTGCAATTAAGAACAAAAACTAAATTTTGTTTACATGAATATGTAATAAATACAATAATCAAAATATGACTCTCCCTAAAAGTGAAACACACAAGCCAATCCGGAACTGCTGTGCGAAAGATAAAATCGAGAAAGGCAAGGTTTCCGTAGGAGGACGCGATGAGGGGCCCGCCCCAGGCAGGGAATGGCAATGCTCTAAAGAAAAGAGACTTCGTCAACAGGGAGGAGTCAGCCCTTGACAGCGACCTTGTTCTCTGCAGCAGCAAACATGGCATAGAATCGGGAACTGTCGTTGGACAGAAGGACCGATGGGGTGTCAAACTCCACCACCTGCAAAAGAAGGAGACGCCGTCAGGACACAGCTCTGGGTCATGCAGGGTGATTCAGAGGATCCACTGCTCAGGAAGGGAGGGAAGTCCCAATGCCCCCTGAGGGTAGAATCTGGGGACAATTCAACAAGCCCTGAGTGCAACTCCCCCCTTATTTTTTTATTTTCAAGTATCCAGGGTGTAAGGGAAAGGACAGAGAAAACGACTTCCAGCATTTTTACAGTATGCGGTTTTGCCTAATAAAGTATTCTCATAGCAAAAAAAAAAAGAAAACGACTTCCAGACCTCCTTCACATAAATCCAAATTCCTTCAGCCTTGGGAGCGAAGGAACCAACCAACCAGGTCTATAAACTGCAGGAGGCTGGTGGCTCACACCTGTAATCTCATCACTTTGGGAGGCTGAGGCGGGCGGATCGCCTGAGGTCAGGAGTTCAAGACCAGCCTGGCTAACATGGTGAAACCCTGTCTCCACTAAATATTCAAAAATTATCCTGGCATGGTGGTGGGCGCCTATAATCCCAGCGACTTGGGAGGCTAAGGCAGGAGAATCACTTGAACGCAGGAGGTAGAGGTTGCAGTGAGCTGAGACTGCACCGCTGCACGCCAGTCTGGGCAACAGAGTGAGACTATCTCAAAAAAATAAAACAAAATAAAATAGAAAACAACAGGCTGGGTGCGGTGGCTCATGCCTGTAATCCCAGCACTTTGGGAGGTCGAGGCAGGTGCATCACCTGAGGTCAGGAGTTCGAGACCAGCCTGACCAACATGGTGAAACCCTCTCTCTAGTAAAAATACAAAAATCAGCTGGGTGTGGTGGCAGGCACCTGTAATCCCAGCTACTGGGGAGTCTGAGGCAGGAGAATTGCTTGAACCTGGGAGGCGGAGGTTGCAGTGAGCAGAGATCGTGCCATTGCACTCAAGCCTGGGCAACAAGAGCGAAACTCAGTCTCAAAAATAAATAAATAAATAAATAAAATAAAATAAAATAAACTGCAGGGGAGAGAAGTTGCAGCTGAAGTCAAGGGCACACCAGACAAATGTCATTTTGTTATACAAGCTGATCTAATCCTGTAGAGGGAAAAGGAAGAGCTCAAAATGTCTAGTTGTCAGGGAAAAAAAAGGAAGTCAGGGAGTGACTTAGTCAAGTGGCCATTCCTATGATGGACATCTATGCAGCCACGGAAAATCACGTGGCAGCAGAACCCTGAATGATATGCTGGCAGAACCCACCTCCTGTGGCAGAGGCTGGAATGCATATACCCAACTATCTCAGCCTCCCCCGCCACAGGACAAAGGCATGGAACATAACGTTGGTTAAGGAGATGTAAGAGGAAGTCTCCTTGGTGCTTCTAGGAGAGGGTGTCCTGCCCAGTGGACACGCCACGAGCAGAACATGAATGTGTCCTTTCTTTGGACACATGTCCTTCCTTTGGTTGGGTACTTGAGCAGGCATCCTGTACCAGCAGGGGAAGGTGAGTACTGGTTGAGAGTGATGCAGAGCCCCACACTGCTGGGCTGCACAAAAACCAACTGTCCGCCCTCCCGTTTGCCATGTGGGATAACAAAATCCTATCCTCCAAACCCCTTTTAGTCTGGTATTTTGTGTCTACGGCAGAGAGCATCCCATCTGTTGGAGTCTGTGTGTGCAGATGCATGAAAAACACAGGGTAAGTCAGTGTATTACAATGCTCATCTCTGGGGGCAAATGGCTTACCATCCTGTTTTTGCCTTTATGCTTTTTCGGTGTTTTTTTTTTTTTTTTTTAGGCTTTCCTAAAATTACAAGAAAATTTTAATTAGCAAGAAAAAAATTAAGAGAGAAGGATAGAGTCTCTCATAAAGAGTGAATCGGCTCCCCACTCCAAAACATCAAGCCAACTATAGAAAGAAAGGGATCTCAATTTGTGTCCTTAAGAAAGAATTTCTGGCTGGGCACGGTGGCTCAAGCCTGTAATCCCAGCACTTTGGGAGGCCGAGGTGGGTGGATCACCTGAGGTCAGGAGTTCAAGACCATCCCGGCCAACATGGTGAAACCCTGTCTCTACTAAAAATACAAAAATTAACCAAGCATGGTGGCACCTGCCTGTAATCCCAGCTGCTCGGGAGACTGAGGCAGGAGGATCACTTGAACCCTGGAGGCGGAGGCTGCAGTGAGTCGAGATTGCATCACTATACTCCAGCCTGGGCGACAGAGCAAGACTCTGGCTCAAAAAAAAGAATTTCCCAGAAGATGTTCTTGGTCCCATCTATTATACCTTACTAGGCTCTATTTTAATACTTATGTACAAAGTAGTAGCTCAATATATCTTATGTATGACAGAATCTCAGTAAACACTTAGTTTAAGGCAAACAAAGATAGTCACAAAAAACACTAGTGTGAAAATAATTTCAAGATGAGGAGAAAAATCCTTAGCCCCCAAGTTCTCTCAATTCAGCTTTGAAGCCCAGGCTGAACCTGCCCTGTTTAACACTTTTCTCAATATTTCTCCACAATTTAGACAGTGTGCTGGCAGTGGGGTTGCTGGCCTGAGTCCTGTCCCATCTCCTCCACTTCCTTTCTTAAAATCCCACCAATTTTTATTGTTTCCTTTTTTTTTTTTTTTGGAGATGGTCTCACTCTGTCACCCAGGCTGCAGTGCAGTGGCACTATCTCAAATCACTGCAATCTCCGCTGCCTCCCAGGGTTAAATGATCCTTCCACCTCAAATTCCTTAGTAGCTGGGATTACAGGTGTGTGCCACCATGCCTGGCTAATTTTTTGTATTTTTGGTAGAGACAGGGTTTCGCCATGTTGCCCAGGCTGCTCTCGAACACCTGAGCTCAGGCAATCTGTCCACCTCGGCCTCCCAAACTGCTGGGATTACAGGCATGAGCCACCACACCCGGCCTACTCCACTTCCTATGGACTTTCCTGAGACTTTGTCTCCCCATCTGTAAAGTAGAATTCACGCTATGTCTCTCTCTAGGTTGTTGTGATGACTGATTGAATTTTGAGAGATTATATGTAAAGCACTAAGCACAGTGCCTGATACACAGTAAACATTCAATAGAAGTAGCCATTATAGTAGCTGTTGTTGTGGTAGCTTCTACAATAGAAGACATGTTACCCATTATAAATGGCTTGCTATTTCCTCCAAATTATTAATTTACTTTTATCCTAGGGGCACACAAAGGAGGTATTTGTCTAACATAAATGTACTTAACATCACTTGTGCAAAGAACTGTAGTGCTAAACACTGCTGGGCCCTAAAGATGAACGAGCAGTGACTCTGCCCTCAGAGAGCGTTCAGGGAGTTTTCTAGGGAGACAGGGCATTGCACAATTCCTATCAGCTGAGGCAGAAGAGCTACAAGAGAGGTACAGATACAGCCTAGGGCAGCTGAGGCAGCCAGGGGGGTTCATGGAGGCTTTGGCATCTGGGCCATGTCATTCTTCAGGGACAGGCAAGTTGTGAGCAGGTGGATATGGGGGAGAGAAGGGCAAAGGGCCTTTTAGGTAGATGGAACTGTCTGAGTAAAGACAAATAAAAAGCTTGGAGAATGCAAGATGTCCATAGCCAATGGTGCCTGTAAGGGAAGAGTGGAAAATGAAGAAGGCAAGGCTAGGGCCAGGCTGTGGGAACGCCTGAAACAACAGGGTAAGAAGTTTGGCGCCGCTACGTGATGGCAAAAAAGCAAACATGTGCTGGCTGGTCTCAATAGGCCTCTGTGGGGGTGATCATTGTGTATGTGAATGAGTCACTGACTATCTATACTCTCTGGCCCAAGTATGCCAGGGGTGATCATTGTGGATGTGAATGAGTCACTGAGTACATGTACCAGGGATAATTGTGTATGCGAATGAGTCACTAAGTATCTATACTCTCTGGCCCAAGTATGCCAGGGGTGATCATTGTGGATGTGAATGAGTCACTGAGTACATGTACCAGGGATAATTGTGTATGCGAATGAGTCACTAAGTATCTATACTCTCTGGCCCAAGTATGCCAGGGGTGATCCTTGCGGATGTGAATGAGTCACTAAGTACATGTACTCTCTGACTTAAGTCAAAGTGTCCCTACTCACAAGCAACAAAAGGACAAACAGTAAAGTAAAATGAGAACCCCATCAGAGTGTGCCTGAGTAATCTTGTGATTAGGAGGCTGCATCCTTCCCAATAGCAACTAAATAGAGTTGCTGCAAGTGCTTATCTGAATGCCCAGAACGCTACAAAGATGGCAATCAGTCCATCCCTGCCAGGAGCCAGGTTCCTCCCAGATATGCCAAGCCAAAGTCCCTGAAGGACTCGGTACCTGTCCCTGGGCCAGCACCATAATCCTATCGGAGCCTAGAACCGTGTGCAGGCGATGGGCAATGGTCAGCATGGTACAGTCTGCAAATGCTTCTCTGATGGTCTCTTGAATCAGTAAGTCTGTCTCTGTGTCCATGGCAGCTGTGGCTTCATCTAAAATCAGAATCTGCCAGAGAAGCAGAGGAGAAGAAACTCGATTAAATTCCTAAAACATTCTGGTTAATCTAGATTTTACTAAAATGTATTTGATTATTAAGTTTTATATCATCTACTGTTTTTTTCTAAGTAAGCACACATATATGTAAAAATATCCTTTTACTTAGAAGTGATACAACTTCAAAACCATGTTTGCCTTGATTTCCATAACAGCATATTTGTATAATACTGATCTAGGCTGGGCTCACGCCTGTAATCCCAGCACTTTGGGAGGCTGAGGCAGGCAGATCACGAGGTCAAGAGATCGAGACCATCCTGGCCAGTATGGTGAAACCCTGTCTCTACTAAAAATACAAAAATTAGCCAGGTGTGGTGGCGTGCACCTGTAGTCCCAGTTACTCGGGAGGCGGAGGCAAGATAATCGCTTGAATCCAGGAGGTGGAGGTTGCAGTGAGCCAAGATCACACCACTGCACTCCAGCCTGGGCAACAGAGCAAGACTCTGTCTCGAAAACCAAACCAAACCAAACCAAACAAAACTAATCAAATACTTGCCCCTACATGCTCTGTGACAGTGAGTATGTGCAATTAATCCTTTTTTTCCCCTTGAATCCAGTATGGCTGGTAACATTAATCTTTCTGGACCTTCCTTTTCCTGTTTGTAAATGAAGGGGTTGGATTTGATGACCTTAAAGTCTCTTGCAGTTTTAAAATCTATATTGGCTGGGCTCGGTGGCTCATGCCTGTAATCCCAGCACTTTGGGAGGCCAACACAGGCGGGTCATGCGGTCAGGAGTTCAAGACCAGCCTGGTCAACATGGTGAAACCCCGTCTCTACTAAAAATACAAAAATTAGTCTGGCATGGTGGCGGGTGCCTGTAATCCCAGCTACTCAAGAGGCTGAGGCAGAAAAATCGCTTGAACCCAGGAGGTGGAGGTTGTAGTGAGCCGAGATTGTGCCACTGCACTCCAGTCTGGGGACAAAGCAAGACTCCGTCTCAAAAAAAAAAAAAAAAAACTTCTATGTCTATGGTTTGCAGTCGTACAAAACTACTCAATGGCCAGAAACAAAAGGCAGTCTTGGATGAAGTTAAAAACAAAGCAACCCGTTCTCCCTCCCCAAAACCTGATATACCCAGAACCAATATACCCAAACTCGATATACCCAAACCGATATACCCCCAAACCGACACACCCGAACCCAACACACCAGAACCCGACCCTGACATACCCAAACCCGACATACTCGAACCTGATATACCCAAACTGTGTCAGGGTTAGAGTTCTCACTGGCCATGCTCTTAGAAAGTGCCAACAGGGTTCACAGCCAGGAATACCTTTGGACCCCACTGCGTCAGGGAAAGGCTGCACTAAAACATTCCCATTCTCTGCTGCCGCCCCTTTCCTGCCAACCACGAACTGCCTTACCTTACAGTGGCGGAGCAGGGCTCTTGCTATGCACAAAAGCTGCCGTTCCCCCACTGAGAAGTTATCCCCATTCTCCATCACTTCAGATTCAAGTTTCAGAGGTAGCTGAGCAATCTAGGGAAAAGGAAAGTAGAGATCAGAGGGGTAAGAAACTAAGCTGAATTTCCTGAAAATCCAAGGACAACAAGAAATTATTCTGAAACAGATGAAAGAACTATTAACCAAGAACCTGCCTCATCTGGAACGAAGGTGCAGGTGTACTGATCATGCGCACTAGGACCCACTTCCAAGGCAGTCCATGATTCCAGCAGACTATTCTGTTAGCTTTATACCATTAAAACATCCCAGAAATTCCAATGATTTCATGTCCCCAAAATCCAGTCAGATAGTGGGCCTTAAGTTTTGGTTCTGAAAATACGGTCATGCAATAGGAAATAGAGTAAGGAAAAGTATTCTCCTTTTGAAGTCCAAAGCTGTAGGCCCGTGACTGTGAAACATTTTTTGTAAGCTGCAGAACTTACTCTTCAAATGAGAGGAATCCCGGTAGAGGAAAGGAAAAAACAGAGCTCATCTACTAATAGCTGAATTAGGGCATGGGATCCTGGGCCTGACTCAACCCAGGCACACCAGAGACCTCACCCCAGGCCAGGGGTATCAATCTGTACACTACAGCTGCTCGTGCGGGCCTACTGAGTTATCCCAAAAGGTCTGTGGTCCTTATGCATACTGTGTGCTTTCTGCAGACTCAATACGTTATGTATCTTTTTTTTTTTTGAGACAGAGTTTTGCTCTTGTTGCCCAGGCTGGAGTGCAGTGGTGCGATCTCAGCTCACTGAAACCTCTGCCTCCTGGGTTCAAGCGATTCTCCTGTCTCAGCCTCTTGAGTAGCTGGGATTACAGGTGCATACCACCACACCCAGCTAATTTTTGTATTTTTAGTAGAGACAGGGTTTCATCATATTGGTCAGGATGGTCTCGAACTCCTGACCTCAGATGATCCACCTGCCTCGGCCTCCCAAAGTGCTGGGATTACAGGTGTGAGCCACTGCAGCTGGCCACGTTATGTATCTTTTGCATACATGTGGATGCTTCAAAGTATATTACACTGTCATGACTAATAAAACAAATTAAAAGCATCACTTAATTCTAAGTAGTTGTCATTACTATCTTCAATCAATGGATAGTACAAGGCCAAAATGACCGTGGGCAGTGTGGGAGGTGGGACTGGGAGAGATCAGTTTTTCCCAGCTGTCTGGAAGACTTAGAGAACCCTGCCACGAAGCCTTCGTCCACAGGCATCCTGGCGGCACAGCCAGACCAGACAGGGTGTGGCAATGGCACCACTGTGCTTCCACCCTCACCATCCCAGCACAGCTCCCCCAGGCTCTTCACTTACACATTCTTTCATGTGTGTCCTCTCCAGGGCATCCCAAATCTGGTCTTCAGTGTACTGGTTGAAGGGGTCCAAATTTGATCTAGGGAGAAACACAGGAATTTCTCAGTGGTCCCGCTCTGAAGCGACCTACTGGCAAAGGCTGTCTGTGGAAGATGTTTAACACACATGCACAGGGAGAGAAGACTCCAAACCCTGACGATCACAGACGACTCATTCCCCAACCAGCCAGATGGGAGCTCTGACTGCACACTGGGCCACCTCCTCATCTCCATAAAACTTGATTTATTCTTTTATTATTTTTACTATGTAAATAGCACTAGTTATAGAACAATTTATAAATGCAAATATCGGCAAATATCCTTCTAGATTTTTTCCTGTGCATGTATTTGTTAAAATACATCTTTCAGGTGGGTGCGATGGCTCGTGCTTGTAATCCCAGCACTTTGGGAGGCCAAGGCAGGTGGATTACTAGAGGTCAGGAGTTCAAGACCAGCCTGGCCAACATGGTGAAACCCTGTCTCTACTAAAAGTACAAAAATTAGCCAGGCGTGATGGTGGGTGCCTGTAATCCCAGCTACTCGGGAGGCTGAGGCAGGAGAATTGCTTTAACCTGGGAGGCAGAGGTTGCAGTGAGCTGAGATCACACCACTGCACTCCAGCCTGGGCGACAGAATGAGACTCCATCTCAATAAATAAAATAAATGAATAGAATAGAATAGAATAGAATAAAATAAAATACATCTCTCCGTACATACAAACTTAGAAAAGTTTCTTTCTCTTGGTCTACCGGGTTCACAGCCCTGTCATTGAGCATGGGGCTCCAGGACAGCTGGCCTGACCAGGAAAAGAAACTGATCCAGTAGAAGGGTGGAGGAAGAAGGAGAGAGAGAATAAAGGACAAGTCAAGAAAAAGGCAATTTCCTGGCACAGAAGACCAGTTTGGGGGCCATTTTTGCTTACTGTGCCAACAGTATCTACCTCAAGGAAATCAGAGGCGATACCAAAAGAACGAGACTAGATTTTTTTTTTTTTTTTTTTAGTCTCTGTAACCCAGACTGGAGTGCAGTGATATAATCTCGGTTCATTGCAACGTCTTCCTCTTGAGATCCAGCTATCCTCCCACCTAAGCCTCTTGAGTAGCTGGGACTACAGGCGCACGCCATGTAATTTTTGTATTTTTTTGTAGAGATGGGGTTCTGCTATGCTGCCCAGGCTGGTCTCAAATTCCAGCGCTCAAGCTCAAGTGATTAGCCTACCTTGGCCTCCCAAAATGCTGGGATTACAGGCATGAGCCACTGTGCCCGGCCAGGACTAGAAATGTTTAGGACAGGAGAAAATTATCTTTGCCACTGAGGATGAGGGTGGAGAGCTGGTGGTGGAACAGGTATTTGGTGGAAAACTGGGATGTTACAGTAATTGTGGATGTCTTGTCTTGATCTACACATAACATTTAGAGGTCTAATAATCTGAAAAGTATTAAGAATAATTTGCTTTGCTCATAAAATTATGCCTGGCATGTGGGAAACAGGAAAATCTCTGGGAGAAACATGGACTTTTGCTCTATGCCACACACCTGTCTCCATACCTGGGGTTACTAATTACAGGCATGCAAATACAATCACGTCATTATCACAGAACTCTGCTGAGAGGGGGAGAGCAGGCCGGCACTGCCTCATTTCTGCTTTTTGGGCGTCTCTCGATCTCCTGGGAGATTCTGACCCGCCCTGCTCTCCGGTGCCTCTTACCCTTTGCACAGCATTTTTGCCGCGTGGAACATGCTCGCTTCTCACTAGCCCTGGCCTAGGAAGTGTTGTTTAATACTGTACAGTTTAATGGGTTGAACTGTGTCTCCCCAAAAGACACCTAAGTACCTAAGAATGTGACCTTATTTGGAAATAGGGTAATTTGCAGATGTAATTAGTTGAGATGAGGTCATACCACAGTAATAGAGAAGGGTGGGCCCTTAATCTCATATGACTGGTCCTGATGAGAGACGGCCATGTGAAGGCAGAGAAACACTGGGAGGGCATCATGTGACAATGGAGGCAGAGGCCAGAGGGTGCATCCGCAAGCCAAGGAATGCCAAAGATGGCCTTAACTACCAGAAGCTGGAAGAGGCAAGGAAGGGCTACAGGTTTCACTGGCAGCATGGCCCAACTGACCCTTGGATTTTAGACTTCCAGCTCCTGGAACTGTGAGATAGTAAATTTCTGTTGTTTGAAACCATCTAGTTTGTCGCTTAAACTGTTTGTGACAGCCCCAGGAAACAAATACAGCGAGTAAGTCCATCAGATGCCGCTGGATCAAACAGCAGACATGGAGTCCCCCGTCATCCACAAGGGAATGCTTCAGGGAGCCCTGGTAGATGCCTCAAACCACAAATAGTACTGAACTCTATAAATGCCAAGTCTTTTTTCCCTATATATACATACCTATGATAAAGTTTAATTTATAAATTAGGCACAGTAAGAGATTAACAATAATTAAATCAAACAATTGTAACAATATGCTGTAATGAACATGATTTGACTGTGGTCTCTCACAAAATATAGTATGTAATATATTTGGACCCTGGTTGCTCATGGGTAACTGAAACTGCAGAAAGTGAAACCACAGAGAAGCAGGAACTGCTGTACACAAAAGTGCAGTCTCCTGCCCACTGAGTAGCCGGCCCTATCAGATTTTCTATGGGTGAATATGACAACAGGCATAACATTCTTATTTTTTGAGCCAGAGTCTTGCTCTATCACCCAGGCGCGAGTGCAGTAGCATCTCAGCTCACTGCAACCTCTGCCCCACCCCCCACGTTCAAGCAATTTTTGTGCCTCAGCCTCCTAAGTAGCAGGGACTACAGGTGTGCGCCACCACACCTGGCTAACTTTTGTATTTTTTGGTAGACACAGTTTCCCCATGTTGGCCAGGCTGGTCTCGAACTCCAGATCTCAGGTGATCCATCCGCCTTGGCTTCCCAAAGTGTTGGGATTACAGGTGTGAGCCATTGTGCCCAGCCCAGGCTTAACATTCAATTCACCCAGGTCCATCACACCAGCTGAAGGAGCTTCAGACCACTAAACAATGGGTTCCAGATAGAAAAGGAATGTTTGCATACACTCATAGGTGGTACACAGTAAGGCAGACCAGACCCACCTCAACAGGGAGCTTAATCAGGAATGGAAAAATATCTTCCCTCATTAGAGAAGCCAGATGGTCCTGGGTCTGACCCACAGACAGAAATGAAAGCAAAGTTATGCATCCACTTAATCAAACGGTTTCAGTTAAGTGATTGGATAGAAAAGTGTCTGAACATAAGGGCAGTTATTTTTAACAATCAGAACCCCTGGAGTCCTATCTTGCCAAAAGTACATTTTCATCTTTGGTTCTTTATATTTTATTTTTAGCAATAGTCAACACTGACCACTGCTAAATGAAGCCAAGAATATCTCCCAAAGTGTGAGACAATACAGCAATTCACCCTGGATATAGCAGAAAACACTGTATTAAACCACGCTGCCCTGTCATCTGTGCTGGGTGCTTCTAGCAGCCTCAGTCTTCACAGCAGGAGATTTTGGGACTCACATACCTTCTTCTATCAGGAAGCTAAAGGAAACCTTATTTTGAGGTATGCAGAAATATGGACTGATTGTGGCTTTTAGTTGTTAAGATTCAGATTAGGTGAAAAAAGTTAAGAGCAAAAGCAGAGCAAATAAAAAAGACTAGAGAGAACGGCATAGATTGGGTGACTTTCTTTTTTCGTTTTTGAGATGAGGAAGGCAGATGAGACTTTGAAGATGCTGGGAAAAGAAATGTAACTAAAGGTCAAGATCCATAAAGAGGCGAGTCTAACTGTTTTTTGGAGAGATGGAATATCAAGGTTGTGGTTAATAGTGGGGTCGTGACACATGCTTCAGGAGGCAACGCAGTGAGTGTAGTGAGTAGAGCCAGCCAGCCAGCCTGGGTTCAAATCCTAGCTCTACCACTTTTAGCTGTGTGTCTTTGGGCAAATTTACTCTCACTCTCTGGATTTCAGTTTCATCATCTATATAAAACAGGCATAAAGGCCAAGGGCGGTGTCTCATGCCTATAATCCCAGCACTTTGGGAGGCAGAGGTGGGAGAATCTCTCGAGCTCAGGAGTTTAAGACTAGCCTGGGCAACACAGTGAAACCTCACTATTTGGTAAAATAAAATATGCATAACAATGGTGTCTGTCTCATGAAGTTTCGAGCATTTGTTAAATACAATTAAGACGGTTATGACAGGTGGGACACGGTGGCTCATGGCTAATCCCAGCACTTTGGAAGGCCAAGGTGGGCAGATCACCTGAGGTCAGGAGTTCAAGACCAGACTGGCCAACAATGTGAAACCCCATCTCTACTAAAAATACAGAAATTAGCCAGGCGTGGTGGTGGGTGCCTGTAATCCCAGCTACTGGGGAGGCTGAGGCAGGAGAACTGCTTGAACCTGGGAGGTGGAGGCTGCAGTGAGCAGAGATCATGTCACTGCACTCCAACCCGGGTGACAAAGTGAGACACTGCCTCAAAAAAAAAAAAAAAAAAAAATTAATGAGCAGATTAAAAGGAGAGAGCACCTGAAGAAGAAGAAATGCGAACACTGTTTCTTGCTAATGAATGGGCACCAGGCAGAAGTGCTCCGGGTAGACAAGGTACCCATCACTCACAGGGGACCAAGACTCAAGAGAGACCAGAGTGACAGCTGGGGACAGCTCATCGTCAGCCTAGCCAGGCTCCAGACAGTCCCCAGGATGAAAAACACTCCAGCTGCTGGGGACAGGACAGAGGCCAGGGCTGGGTTTCCTGGGTCCAGGAAGCACAGGGAGCTCTGGGAGAAGGTGGGGAAAGCTAGGGCCATGAGACAGAGGCCAGCAAAAGTGTTTTAAGGCCTGGATGAAAAGGGGCCTCTCTTCTTGGAGCCAATCATGAGGGCAAAACAACAGAGATCTGCAGAAACACAGGCTGGAGAGCTCAAGCCCACACAGGCAGATAAGGGGAGGGCTGGGATGCAGGTACTAGAATGGATCAACATTCTGGCTAATCTAGGAAGGGGTGTGGTCCCACATGATCTGGCCTATGATTTAGATTAATTATATTTGTACACAGAACAACTCAGAAATTTATCTCTTGTGACTTTCTGAGTTTTGTTGGTTTGATTTTGGTTTTACCTTGCTTTTCCTCTAAGAGTTCCTTTCAAGTTTTAATTGTTTGCAGGTATCTCAAGAAGAGGTACCCACCCTCAATACTGGCTAATGGTGGTGGAGGTGCAGTTTCCAGATTCAGAGTCTCTAGGAGGTAGCTGAGGAAACAGCTCATGTATCCTGCCTTTGCCTTGGGAAACTCATCATAGGCTTTCTATCTTCTAAGAAAAGCAAAAGAATACCGGCCGGGTGTGGTGGTTCACGCCTGTAATTCCAGCACTTTGGGAGGCTGATGTGGGCAGATCACCTGAGGTCAGGAGTTCGAGACCAGCCTGGCCAACATGGTGAAACCCCGTCTCTACTAGCTGGGCATGGTGGCCTGTGCCTTTGGTCCCAGCGACTCAGGAGGCTGAGGCACACAAATCACTTGAACCCAGGAGGCAGAGGTTGTAGTGAGCTGAAACTCCAGCCTGGGCGACAGAGAGAGACTCTGTCTCAAAAACAAAAGAATACCAAGAGCTGAACATTTTCTGGGATCCATAAGAAACCTGACAGGATAAAAGGAAACCTTAGGGGATAAAGGACAAGTCTGGCATTTAATTTTTCCTCAGTGTCTACTACTGACTAAAAAGCCAGAATTAGAGCTGGCAGAAAATTTAACTGAAACGATTTTCTCACTTTGCACAGCTGACTTCCTAAGCTGCACTCTAAGCTCAGTAGCTACAAACCCAGGACAGCAGTGTACCAACTACTGAGTTAGCCACAAAGCAGCCAACATTTTTTCTCTGGAGATAAATGGTTCCAATTCCACTAAAGCTACAGGTCTATGATGTTCTACCCACACCAGCTGCACGTGCCCACAGTCAATTCTTTTTCTTTAAACATTTTATATTATTTTAAAAAGCAGAGATGCTATCTCACTATGTTGCCCAGGCTGGTCTCAAACTCCTGAGCTTAAGTGATCCTCCCGCCTCGGCCTCCCAAAGTGCTAGGATTATAGGCATGAGCCACTGCGCCCGGCATCATGGTCAATTCTTAACCACTAACTCTAGAAGCCCCCAATTCACAAACCCAAATGAAATGCTATAAAATTTTTAAATTAAAACTGAGGCTTATTGGTGGCAGCATTTTCTCAAATTTAACATGCTTTATTTCTTAATTCTCTTCCAAATGATGATTAAAAAAAAATAGTTCTTATGGCCAAAGGCAAATATCGTAAGGCCAATTTTTTTTTTCAAGGTGTTCCTGTGGCATTTAAAAATAGAGAGATTTATGGTAAAAGCCAATTAGGCAACATTTTCCTTATTTATTTATTTATTTAGAGACGGAGTCTCACTCTTGTTACCCAGGCTGGAGTGCAATGGCGCGATCTCAGCTTAATACAACCTCCGCCTCCCGGGTTCAAGCGATTCTCCTGTCTCAGCCTCCCAAGTAGCTGGGATTACAGGCATGTGCCACCATGCCTGGATAATTCTGTATTTTTAGTAGAGAGGGGTTTCTCCATGTTGGTCAGGATGGTCTCAAATTCCCGACCTCAGGTGATCCACCCGCCTTAGCCTCCCAAAGTGCTGGGATTACAGGCACGAGCCACCACACCTGGCCAATAAATTCTACTTTTCTTCTGATATCGCTTGTCTGACCTTATTACCTTAATACCCAAAGAGAATGGTTTATCATCAACCACAGATACAGTGCATGCTGTCCAGATTCAACTACAGAAATACCAAAGTAAACATACCCTAGGGTGTTGACTCTACACAAACACAGGTGAGAATTCTGCTGATATACTACTATGGACTACAGATTTGTGTGCCCCTAGAATTAAATTGTTGAAACACTGACCCCAATGTGATGGTATCTGGAGGTGGGGCTGTAAGGAGGGATTTAGATGAGATCACGGTTTAGATGAGATCATGAGGGTGGGGCCTCAAGAAGAGGAGACACAAGAGCTCTCCTTTCCGAGGGCACATACCACAGGCACACACCGAGGAAAGGCCGCGTGAGGACAGAACAAGATAGCCATCTGCAAACCAGGAACAGGGGCTTCAGCAGACACCCATCCCAGCCTTCCCAGCCTCCAGAACTGAGAGAAATAAATTTCTGTTGTTTAAGCCACCCAGTCTATGGTATGTTGTTATATACAGCAGCCTGAGCAGACTAAGGTATCTACCAAAGTTCCTTGAGTTCAAATGCCATTTCCAAAGGTGGAGGGGATAGTTTTAAAACAAGTCTGAACACTGCCTATGATTATTTGAAATCAGGTTGGTACCAATTTTTCTGAAAACGGCTAAAAATTACTTTTAGAATGATTTTTTAATAGGGACACAAATGATGGAAATCCACTGTTTTTAGGAGGGAGAAGCTTAAGGGTAAAGGTAGGATCAGGTAAGCTTAGGAAAGATAATGTGATGCTTTCTCCTTGGTCTGTTTTAATAGGCCAAGAAAGGGATTTTATCTCTGGCATCTCAGCAGATTTCAGAAAGCGACATAATTCCAGAGTATCAAAGAAGACACTAGAAAACGAAATAACACGAGGAGTAATAACGCCTGAAAGCCACCATTGGAACTGGAACTTTTGGCCGGGTACAGTGGCTCACGCCTGTAATCTCAGCACTTTGGGAGGCCGAGGCGGATGGATCACTTGAGGTCAGGAGTTCAAGACCAGCCTGGCCAACATGGTGAAACCTCATCTCTACTAAAAATACAAAAATTAGCTGGGCATGGGGGAGGGCGCCTGTAATCCAAGCTACTCGGGAGGCTGTGGCAGGAGAAATCACTTGAACCCAGGAGGCGAAGGTTGCCCTGAGCCAAGATCGTGCCACTGCACTTCAGCTTGGGCGACAGAGTGAGACTCCAACTCAAAAAAAAAAAACAAAAACTGCCACTTTTAGTGCACCTAAGAGAGACGACAGAATGGAGTGGGAGGCAGGGGAGGATGATGTTGTTGAGGCTGATGACAGCAGCCACCATTTGCCGAATGCTTACCATTTGCCAAATGCTTACCATTTGCCAGGCCCTGTGCTTATATAATGTACATGAACTTACTCAACCTTCACAGCAACAGATCTTTAAAGCATCCTCATCTTATGGGTGAGGAAACAGGCACAAGAATGGTTAAATAACTTGTCCGAAGTCACGGAGCAGAGCTCTGAGCCTAGATCTCTCTGGCCTCTTCAGCACTGTGCTGCAGGCCTCCCTGCCCCCTTTAGTCAACCAAGTGGCGTGTGCAGTGGGGCTGCCTCTCCCTTCTGCACCAGCAAGCACATGGTGTAGTGGGAAAAGCACCAGACTAGAGATGGCGAACTCATGGTCCCAGGGTGTGGTGCCAGCATCGTGTGGTCCCACGTGCCCACCCAGCCTCTAAGCTAAGTCCTGACCTGACAGTGCCACTAAACAGCACCGGCTCTTGAGGAATGATGGAGAGTTTGCTTCGGAGGTCGGCAAGGCCAATATCACTGATTCTCACTCCATCAATCTTGATGCAGCCTCCAGATAACTCCACCAGACGGAAGAGGGCCATCCCCAGCGAGGACTTCCCTGATGAGTCAGAAGACATGCGAGAGAGGAGCTGTTAGCAAATTCTGTGAGGACAATGCTGGTTTAGCCTCAGGGCAATGCCAACTGTTTTTCTATTTCTATTCAGTTGTTATTTCAACTGATTAACTGAGATAATGTATAAAATGATAGAAAAAAGTGATTAACTTTCCTAAGATACAAGGCAGACACCTTCAAATTACACAGCTTCAGCCTGAGAAGGAGGGGAAGGGACCATTCCATTTTCACTTTTTTTGAGATGGAGTCTCGCTCTGTTGCCCAGACTGGAGTGCAGTGGCACGATCTCGGCTCACTGCAACCTCCGCCTCCTAGGTTCAAGTGATTCTTCTGCCTCAGCCTCTCGAGTAGGTGGCACTACAGGCGCGTGCCACTACACCCAAATAATTTTTGTATTTTTAGTAGAGATGGGGTTTCATCATATTGGCCAGGTTGGTCTCAAACTCCTGACCTCATGATCCGCCCACCTCGGCCTGCCAAAGTGCTGGGATTACAGGCAAGAGCGACTGCGCCTGGCCAACCATTCCATTTTCATGAAAGTAAAATGGAAAAATGCCTCCTGGTTACCTTAGGAACAGGTGCACAGAGCTGAATGCTTCTTAGGCAAAGTCAGGAGAACAGAGATCTTACAGCAAGCAGTTGAGGGGCAAACCAGAGGACAAGATGACTTTTCTCTCCCTATCCCCTCAATACAGCTGAGAGAGAGACTAAGACAAGGCCTCTTGTTGCCACGGCAGCAGCTGGGGAATGGAAGAAGTTCCAGGGATAAACAAACACGCACGGGAAGGAGGTTTTGCCTCGACTCAATGAGTGGCTGTCAATGGCTCTACTGTGACAGGAAACTATGGCAGAGAACAAGTTTGGGGGACCAGTGTTATTACAGTGGTCAGCAGAACCGGTTAACCGAACCTTCATTCGAAAAGTTTTACATAAGTAATATGAGACGACATCATCAATCTCCCATAATCTTACTTCTATCATTTTGGGCACACTTCCTTTCAGTCTTTCCTCAGAGTTGAGATCGTATCAGAAATGCAATATTGTAATTGCTTTTTTCACTTAACACTGTACTGGACAGGCACGGTGGCTCACGCCACCCAGCACTTTGGGAGGCTGAGGCGGGCAGATCACCTGAGGTCAGGAGTTCGAGACCAGCCTGGCCAACATGGCGAAACCCTATCTCTACTATAAATACAAAAATTAGCCAGGCGTGGTGGCAGGTGCCTGTAATCCCAGCTACTCAGGAAGCTGAGGCAGGAGAATCGCTTGAACCTGGGAGGTGGAGGTCACAGTGAGCCGAGATCACATCATTGCACTCCAGCCTGGGCAACAGAATGAGACTCTGTTTCAAACAAAACAAAACAAAACAAAAGCATTGTATAACAGGCAGTCAACCATTTTAAAAAACATTTTCAAGATACAATTTTAGTGGTTGCAATATTCTATCATGTGGACATATTCTTGATCAATCAGCCCTCTTAGGGCGAACATTTAGTTTATGTAAAACTTATAATAACGTTGTGTCCTATATCTTAGTGCTGAAACTTTACTGCTACCTCAGACGATTTCCTTGGGAAAGAATCTTAGAACTGAAACTACTATGTCAAAGGATATAAACATTTAAAAGGTGCTCTCTCTATAGTGCCAAAAAGAAAATAAGTTTGCCATAGTCCTGTCTACCTTTCTGCAACTTGGTTCCATGGTTTAGATTTAGAACTACAGTGTTTTAGCTGTTGAATCATTTTCCTTGGCTGAACGCCTGGTTCTTGACCCTCCTACCCTTCTTTTGCCTCCATGTCATAAAAGACCTCTCATGAGGGCCTCATCGAGATCACCATGATGCTGTCTCTTCAGCACTCACGGAGGGCACAAACAGCCCACCTTGCCCCAGTGTCTACAGCCACAACCCCACTGTCGGGATCTGTCCCCTGAGCATACTTCTGTCTTACAGCCTAATGGGAACCTGAAAACACCCATAAAACTTGGAAGAAGTAACGCCCAGGAACTTGGAAAAAGCTGTATTAGGAGAGTATATTAGGACCCATCTTCCTAATGCAACAATCTCCACATCCTTCTACCAGAAACAAGCTAGGAAACCTGGTTTGTCTAGCAGCATAGTTCTTCTCCTAGAAATGAATGACTCCAGGCCGGTGGGCACAGTGGTTCACTGTAATCCCAGCACTTTGGGAGGCCAAGGTGGGTGGATCACTTGAGGCCAGGAGTTTGAGACCAGCCTGGCAAACATGGCAAAACCTGGTCTCTACTTTAAAAAAAAAAAAAAAATTAGCTGGGCATGGTGGCATGTGCCTGTAATCCCAGCTACTCCACAGCCGAGATCACACCACTGCACTCTAGCCTGGGCGACAGAGCGAGACTCTGTCTCTCAAAAAAAAAATAAAAAAGAAAAGAAAAAGAAATGAATGACTCTGTTCAGAGTTGGGGGACTCAGTTCCTGGCCCCTTTCCCAGATAGAAGAAGGGGAGGGAGACACCCCCTCTGGGCCAAGGCAGTGCTTTAAGAGCTAAGCTAAGGGAGCCAGGTGCAGTGGCTTATGCCTGTAATCCCAGCACTTTGGGAGGCCAAGGCGGGTGGATCACCTGAGTCAGGAGTTTGAGACCAGCCTGGCCAGCATAGTGAAACCCCATCTCTACTAAAAATACAAAAAATTAGCTGGATGTGGTGGTGGGCACCTGTAATCCCAGCTACTAGGGAGGCTGAGGCAGGGGAATCACTTGAACCCAGGAGGCAGAGGTTGCAGTGAGCCAAGATCACGCCACTGCACTCCAGCCTGGGCAACAAGACAAGGGTGAAACTCTGTCTCTAAATAAATAAATAATTAAAAAAAAAAAATCTAAGCCAAGGAAGGAATGGTGCTCGAAGCAATGGTTCAAGTTGTTCCACTTCAACAAAAGGTACGTAGATTTGGACCACCTGGACTGGAAGACTTTAGAGTCCTCTGAATCTGACCATCTTTGCATTGATGGAATGTGCCGGTAAGAAAGGCAGTGAAGTCCTTGACTGACATGAATGACCACAGAAGAGTTTCCAAGTTTCCCGTGAAACCTGGAAGAAGCTCTGTTAAGACAGAGTGTAAATCAGGCTTTTTTTTGAGATGGAGTTTCACTCTTGTTGCCCAGGCTGGAGGGCAGTGGTGCAATGTCGGCTCACTGCAACCTCCACCTCCCAGGTTCAAGAGATTCTCCTGCTTCAGCCTCCCGAGTAGCTGGAATTACAGATGTCCACCACCACGCCCGGCTAACTTTTTGTATGTTTAGTAGAGATGGGGTTTCGTCATGTTGGCCAGGTTGGTCTTAAACTCCTGACCTCAGGTGATCCACCCACCTTGGCCTCCCAGAGTGCTAGGATTACAGGTGTGAACCACCATGCCCGGCTGCTATGTTCTTTTCCTTGTTTATTTCTCTTCTGTCACTAACTACTGTTTAATGAAGCTGTGGTGCCTGTTTTGCCTGTCTCACCTGTGTTAAAGGGAAATCATAACAAGGGACATCGGTCAGCTTTCAGGGGAGCCGTGTACCTCTGGGGACCAATGCAGCAGAGGGGCTCAAGGCAGAGAACAGTAAAAAGGCTTGGGGACAGCCACCCTGCTTGGCTGAAGATTCCCTTCCAGCATGAAAGACCTGGAGCAAAGTCTTGTTTTGACATGAAGTCATTCCCTCAAACAGAGAGGAGGAAATGGCCTTTTTCTTTTCTTCCTTAGAAAGTTCTTTAAAATAAATTGGCCAGAAAAGATAATAGCGTTTTTCTTTCTTTTCTTTTCTTTTTTTTTAATGGCAAGGTAAAAAGCTAGAAGAGTTTTGATGCCAAAGAAGCATACAGCCTAGAAAGTTAATGAAAACTGAATCAAAGACCTCTTATACAAGGATAAAAAGGCAGTAAAAGAAGATAAGTTCAATCTTTGAAATGCGATTCAGGAATGAAAGTGAGAAAAAAGGGGCCAGGTGTGATGGCTCACCCCTGTAATCCCAGCACTTTGGGAGGCCAAGGCAGGTGGATCACGAGGTCAGGAGATCGAGACCATCCTGGCCAACATGGTGAAACCCCATCTCTACTAAAAATACAAAAAATTAGCTGGCGTGCCTGTAGTCCCAGCTACTCGAGAGGCTGAGACAGGAGAATTGCTTGAACCTGGGAGGTGGAGGTTGCAGTGAGCCGAGATCGCTCCACTGCACTCCAGCCTGGCGACAGAGTGAGACTTCGTCTCAAAAAACAGAAGTAAATCACTCAAGTCCTGACCCTAGAAATCTAAAGGATCTACAGTTACGCATTTCTTTTCCTTTTTTTTGAGATGGAGTCTCGCTCTGTCATCCAGGCTGGAGTGTAGTGGCATGATCTCGGCTCACTGCAACCTCTGCATCCCGGGTTCAAGCAATCTCCTACCTCAGCCTCTTGAGTGGTTGGGACTACAGGCATGCGCCACCACACCTGGCTAATTTTGGACTTTTAGTAGAGACAGGGTTTCACCATGTTGTTCTGGCTAGTGTTGAACTCCTCAGGTGATCCACCCGCCTCGCCCTTCCAAAGTGTTGGGATTACAGGCATGAGCCACTGCACCTGGCCTACTGATAGTTTTAAAAGGAGACCATGAAACAGCATGTGTCAATGACCTCATTTTTGTAAACCTACATATTACTAGAGGAAGCCTAACAAGATAGCTACCAAAATGTTATAGTGCTTCTCTCTGGGTGACAGAGTTGTGGGTGCTGCTCCTCTTTCGTACTTGGCTGTGTGCCCCAGTGTTTTGCATTGAGAATGTGCACATTTATGACTGGGAACAGCACTCAATGTTAACAAAGCGGGGTCAACAATAAACCTAGAAAATTGGTTTCGGTAAGGGGCTGAGACACTAATCGCTTATCAAACAAACAAGGATCTGGTTTAAAGGGATGAAAGTGGTATTTCATAAACTGCTACGTTCCAATGGATTCAAAGAAGGCTTTGCACATCCTTACCGGATCCTGTCCGCCCCACAATGCCAATCTTCTCTTTAGGTTTGATCGTGAAGGACACTTTCTTCAGGACGAGAGGGAGGTTTTCTCGGTACCTCATCTCTGCATTCTCGAAGGTCACCTCTCCCTCCTGGGGCCAGTCAGGGGAGGGAGCCTTGTTCTTAATTCTGGCAGGTGCTTCCAAGGAGAGAGTCTGGGGAGACAGAAGTGGCCGGTTCAGACTGACCACAGATTCTTGGGAAGCTGCAGGCTTTGTCAGAGAAATAAAACCAGGAGAACCATATAGTAGCCACACCGAGGTAGCTGCCACCCTGTCACCTTGCTAGGAAAGAATCCCTTGGCAGTAAATGCTTATTATCACTAAACCAGACAGAGACAGAGCACAATGGCTACTAAGTGTTATGGCTACTAGCAGCAGCCTGGGGCGGGAAGTGGTGTTTGGACTACCTTTTGTCTCAAGGAATTCTTCCACAAAGCTGCCTTGGGGGCCAAGGGAAAACTGACACAGGCAGACACGAGGCCTTCCATCACTCCACCATAGCAGTTTTTACTGAAATTCTTTGAGATAGGATTCTACCATTTGATAATCATTGGCTTAAATCCGATGGAAGAAAACTCATATTTACTGAACATCTAATTGGATCCTGGCATTCTGGCACATCTTGGTCAATCCAGGAGACACAGACTCTAATTCTAATTTTGCCACTGTGTGACCTGGACAGATCACCACTTCTTCTGCATCTTAGTTTCTTATGCAAATTGTGGAGACTGGATTAGATGATCTTGAGAATCTATTCCAGCTCAAAATGCTGTGATATAACTGCTTGGGTAATTTTTGTCATCAACAATCATATTTCATGATCTTTTAAAACTCTCTGGCAATTGTCCATGGAGTATATAGCCTTATGCGGGAAGTAAGGGCCAAAGACTGTAGCACTCTGGGGGCTTAAGCCTGAAGTCCAAAACTCCAAGCTCGAAGGACTCTGTGTTGGGACAGTCAGTGGGAGAGCAGGCCTCTGAAATGTGACCGGTTTCAGCAGAGTCCACTTTGTACCACCACTGACCGTAATCCTGACCTCTCCAGCATGAGGCTCTCACCAACCATAACATTTAACTCAAACACTGCACATATGTACACACGGGTCATCTACATATCAGGACAGTGTGCAAAGAGGCTAATTTCTAAATATTAAAGAAGAGCTATTACTAGATACACTGGGCAGCCACCTGCCATCCTTTCTGAGAATAAGAAAGTTACTCATTTGTAAGCTTAAGAAATATTCCACCACTAAGGAGGTTCACTGTCAAAGCAAATCAGTGAAACACATCTCTATTAGAAAATCCAGTTTACATACACTCAGTTCCCAAGTGAAAGAGAAATTTTTCAGGCCGGACACTATGGCTCCTGTCTATAATCCCAGCATTTTGGGAGGTGCAGGCAGAGGCAGATCGCTTGAGCCCAGGAGTTTGAGACCAGCCTGGGCAACATGGCGAAACCCATCTCTACAAAAAATACAAAAATGAGCTGGGCCTAGCGGTGCATGCCTGTAGTCCCAGCTACTTAGGGGGCTGAGGTGGGAGGATCACTTGAGTCTGGGAGATAGAGGCTGGACTGAGCCGTATTCACGCCACTGCACTCAAGCCCGGGCGACAAAATAAGATCCTCTCTCAAAAATAAAAAAAAAAAAGGAAAAAAAGAAAAAAGTTAACTTTTCAAAACTATGTTTCAAAGTCAAGTGTTGGGAACTCAGAATATACTCTTCACATATAAACAATGACACAGACGCTTGTAAAGTCTCACAGCAGTTCAATAAAACAGATAACTCTTAAGAATTGAGTTCAATTTGAGAATCTAACTACTTAAAATGCTGCTTCTTTATAAGCACATTTGTCCAGTCTGCAGCCCTTGGGCTACATGCAGCCCAGGACAGCTTTGAATGTGGCCTAACACAAACGTGTAAACTTTCTTAACACATTATGAGACTTTTTAAGTTCATCAGCTATCATCAGTATTATTTTACATGTGGCCCAAGACAATTCTTCTTCCAGTGTGACCCTGGGAAGCCAAATGATTGGACACCCCTTGATATGGTTTGGCTCTGTGTCCCCGCCTAAATCTCATCTGGAATTGTATAATTATCCCCACGTGTGAGGGGAGGGGCCTGGTGGCAGACGACTGAATCAGGGGGCGGATTTCCCACTTGCTGTTCTCATGATAATGAGTTCTCAGGAGAGCTGGTTGTTTGAAAGTGTGTAGCACTTCCACCTTCTCTCTGTCTCTCCGGCTTTGCCACGGGAAGATATGCTTGTTTCCCCTTCACGTTTCGCCATGATTGTAAGTTTCCTGAGGCCTCCCAGCCATGCTTCCTGTTAAGCCTGCGGAACTGTGAGCGACTTAACCCTCTTTTCTTCATAAATTACCCAGACTCAGGTAGTTCTTTATAGCAGTGTGAAATGGACTAAGACACCCCTGTAGGAAATCACTTTAAGAGTTCCAATTAGGACAGCAGCAAGATGCCTGCCACCCATGGCGAGACAGAAGGGGTTCCTGGGGAAAAGTGGGAAGAGCTGGATACTCTCAGTATCAATTAAATTTACTTGTTTGTAAGCTGGGAGAGCAGTTTAGAATTAGCTAGAGTTTTTCAAACTACAGAAGCCTGGGTCCTACCCCAATCCACTGCAACAGAATCCAGAGTTGAGGCCACGTTTGTCCTGTCAAAAGCTCAGGGGTCCTGATGGCCATCCCGATTAAGAACAATTGGACTACAGTAAGAATTAAAACAATACATGGTTTTAAACAGTGCAAGGAAAATGCTCCATTAGTCAGTTAAGCTGAACTGACAAGATTCTGAACGTTCTGGAAATTAGCCAATGAAGTTCTCAACTCGACATAAATTACAAATATACTTAGAAACTCTTACGGTAATCTCTTCCCTATTCCAAGCACGGTGGAGAGACTGCTGGAGATTCTGTGGGATTAGATACGCAGAGAACACAAGCCTCCTCCTCGTACACCCAGCTGAGGCAGCAAAGGATAAACCGACTCTAGGAGGAGTCAGATCACAGTAAAAGGCCTATAGCAGTCTGACCTTAATGTAGTGATTGATCCTCTCCACCGAGGTGAATCGAGCTTCTGTCTCGGATGCCAGTCTGACCGTAAACTGGAACAGCCCCGTTAACTGATAATGGAAAACAACAATCAAAGAGATAATTCATTTTCAATACGTGCCAGGCCAATGCTGGAGAACTTCCTTCATCTAGAGGATCACTAAGAACTGAGCACATGCAGCAGCTGGTCTTAGGGACCTAGTCGTTCTCTTAGCTTTGAAGACATACCTGTTACCCCATCAACTGCAATGCTCAGTGAATGCAGGCAGTATTATGGTGCTGCTGGAACCACTTTCTTGTACCCAAAGGCTTTCTATTCATCTTTACATTTCCAGTAACACATATCTGCAGCTGATTCACTTCCGGACTTCCTACTTGTATCTGAGCCCGTTTGTGGGAGTCACAACAAATGGAGATATCAACCTATGAGCAACTAGTAACAATGCTTCCAGGAAAGTCAAATCAGATACATAATGCTGGCAAATGAGTGAATCTGGAGCCCTCGAGCTCCACAGACTGGGGAGTCTAAAAACAGTCTATATAAAGCACTGTCTTCCCCAACCAATTGTCAAATAAATATTATAGTCTATAATATTTCTTAGAAGACTAGAAAGAGGCCAGAGATGAAAATGGTGGTGAACATAGAAACACACAAGTAAGAAATTATTTTCAAGATCACATTTCTTTTTGAAGAAAATAGCAACTATTTCTTACACACATGGAACAGAGTTTAATGCCTTTATTCCTGGATTCCACACTTACCTCTCTCCTATCCCTACCTGCCCCAGTCAAATCCAGATTGTTACTGTCAAATCAGACCACGAGCAACTCTAGGGGTCCAGAGGTGAAATAACAGCTCAGGGTGGAGCCTCCACCAATCATGCCTCTTTTACGTCAGCACAGGAAGGACTCAAATAAGCAAAGGTGACGCTCCTATCCCAGAGACTGACCTGGACAGCATAAGAGATGGCGAGACCCGCGTAGGCTGGGGGAATCTGCCCATGCATGAGAACGATCATCAGCCCCGTGGTGGTGATGAGGGCGATGCTGATGAGGTCCAGCCGCACAGCCAGCCACCGCATCGCACACGTAAACAAGAAAAAAGGAGCTTGGTTGTCATCCAGCAGCTCCTGGTACCTGTGAGAAAGACAACACCTAATGAGCAAAGAAAGTACCACACAACCCTGCACACGGTCAAAGCTTCAGTGATCACAGGATGGAAGGCACATACGTCCTGTTGCTAATTGAGAGAATGCCCTGGAAACTCAAGGAGGGTATTCTAGGAATTCTGGAGGTATTCTAGGCCACATGCACAGGAGGACATTAAGTTTTTCTAATCTTAGTTACTCTTTAAAAAAAAAATCCTATTAAAGATGTTAGGGAAAAACATCTACCTCAGCACAGAGTAAGCATGGGAAAAGAGACTGAATAAAGAGGCTTGTGTCACAGTTTAGAAAAATGTCTTAGGTGAGAGGGCATTTTCTGAAAGAAAGGTTATAAACGCCAACAGCAGAAATGGTTCAAGACCAGGGAAAAGAAACTCAGAGTGAATATGGGAACACCGTAAGTGTGTGCACACACCGCCACTGTGCAGAATGGCACTTGTTCCCCACCTGTGGAGCCAAGCACCAGGAGAAGCGAGATAAACCACAGCAAAAGGGACTCAGGCAACCTTGATTGCTACTGAAGGCGCATGGCACGGCCATCAGTAGGGGTCCCAGAGAGCAGACCAGACCCCTCTGAAGGCTCAGTGCACCATGTACAACTAGAACTCCAGAGTAGGAAGTTCTGCTGTGCAGATGTGCTTTGCTTTGAAAAATCACTTTTCCTCTTTTCAATAAAATGTGTAATCTTTAGAGAAAATTTAGAAAATGCAATAAAAATAGGAAGATGTAAAATTCCAATAATCTCATCACCCTGTTAAAACCAGAGTTGATATTCTGCTGCATTTCCTCTCAGCAGTTTTTTTCAATGCACTTACATTTACTGTGTGTAGGTATATACACATGTATGTATTTAGTACATTTCACTTTCCTTTCCGCTTAAAGTTTAGGAATTATTTTTCTGAGTCATTTAACATTTTGAAAATATTTTTTTCTAAACTTTCTATTCTCAATTTTCTCTCTAAAAATAGTTACCTAACTTTTGCAATAGGCAACATATATACAGAATAGAAAATTTAAAAGTTACAAAAGGTTTACCATGAAAAGTCAAGTCTGTCTCCTTCCCATCTTCCAGCTACCCAGTTCTCCCTTCCAGTGGCAACTAACAGGTTTTCTTAAATCCTTTTAGAGATATTCTAGGCTGGGCGCGGTGGCTCAAGCCTGTAATCCCAGCACTTTGGGAGGCCGAGGCGGGTGGATCACAAGGTCAGGAGATCAAGACCATCCTGGCTAACATGGTGAAACCCCGTCTCTAATAAAAATACAAAAAACTAGCTGGGCGAGGTGGCGGGCACCTGTAGTCCCAGCTACTTGGAGGCTGAGGCAGGAGAATGGCGTGAACCCGGGAGGCGGAGCTTGCAGTGAGCCGAGATCACGCCACTGCACTCCAGCCTGGGTGACACAGCGAGACTCCATCTCAAAAAAAAAAAAAAAAAAACAGAGATATTCTAAATTTTTATTTTTATTTTTTTGAGATGGTGTCTCGCTCTTGTAGCCCAGGCTGGAGTGCAGTGGCAACGTCTGGTCTCACTCAAACCTCTGCCTCCCAGATTCAAGCGATTCTCCTGCCTCAGCCTCCCAAGGAGCTGGGATTACAGGCGCCTGCCACCATGCCTGGTTAATTTTTTTGTATTTTTGGTAAAGACAAGGTTCTACCATGTTGGCCAGGCTGGTCTCAAACTCCCGACCTCAGGTGACCCACCAACCTCGGCCTCCCAAAGTGCTGGGATTACAGGCATGAGCCACTGTACCCAGCCTGATATTCATTCCCTATCAGTACCTATAGAGCTGCCTCATTCTTTTTAAGGGCCACATAGTACTCTGGATGTACCATAGCTTATTCAACCTGTCTTATATTGAAGAATATTTAAGTTAGTTCCAATCTCTTATTAATACAAAGCTCCACAATGAAATGTACATAAGTTTCACAAATAAACAATACTCTATGCTTAAATAAAATCTACTCAAATGTCAATGACTACCTTTTACTACTTAAAAGAAAAAGCAAAACTCTATGAAATATAGCTTTTCAGGACCAAAGGCCAATACACTCCTAATCTGTGGGGTTTTTTCTTTGTATTTTGTTTTGAGATGGGGTCCACTATATTGCCCAGGCTGGACTTGAACACCTGGGCTCAAGCCATCCTCCAGCGTCAGCCTCCTGAGTAGCTGTGACTATAGGCACATGATACCACATGCGGCCCAAATCTGTGGTTTTGTTTTCTCACTTGCTCAGAAAGGAGTTCCACCAAACAATTGGATTTTAATCAGAGATTATTCCATTAAATCATGAATACCGTTGGTAATGAGCTTTATAATCCCCATCTCTGGCCTTGAAGAGCCTCCCAGACATGTATCAAGTGCTGGCTGGGATGCTGACTCCCCCTTGAGGCCTCTAGTCCCCATCAGGACAAACCTGTGCAGAAACTCCTGCCCTTTATTGTACGCGTGGATGGTGGCAAGGCCCTGTATGCTGGACGTGATGTGGGAGAGGAAAGGTGACTGCGTGATATTGTCCAGACGCTTCAGCTCCCGAATCAGGACCCTGGAGAGAGAATGAGCTCTGTGTCACAGCACTTCGCAGCAACTCAAGCTTCTCCGTGACCCCAGCAGACACGAATGCTTCCTCTTTACCTGGAGACAATGTGCAGGACTGAAAAGAGGATGACGAGGGGCCCCACTGCCACAAGGAACCACGGGAAGACTCCTGCGATCATTCCTACGCAGAAGAACACCAGGATAACGTTCTGGATGAACATCTCAGCCTGGAACGGCAGCCGCACATCAACTGCAGAAACCAATAAAGGAGCAAGTGTCAGACAGTTTGGAAAAATGGAACTGAAAATGGAAAAAAACAAAAAGAGGTTCCACAAAATCTCTATTTGAAGTTTGTGTTGTCTTTAAACAGTCTGATCAAAGAAAAATTTAGAAACCTGGATGCTCTGAATTTTTTTTTTTTTTGGTCTCAAGAAAATCCTCTTACTCCACACTCCCTTTTCTTGGTTCGCTTCCTGCCCCACGGCTTTAAACATTTTCCCCCTTTACAAAGTAACATGGCCGGGCGCGGTGGCTCAAGCCTGTAATCCCAGCACTTTGGGAGGCCGAGACGGGCGGATCACGAGGTCAGGAGATCGAGACCATCCTG